>NC_088171.1:4992056-5292056 GCF_028769735.1 Zonotrichia leucophrys gambelii | reverse complement strand
AATTTAATAAAGCACGTATACACATCTACATCACGTAGTCTAGCTTACAAAAATTTTTATGTATCTTTTCTAATCTAGTCTCATGCTAACAACCTTGTCTTCTTATTTGCTATAGATACACTCAAAAATCATCAATTGTTATTTCTTCTATTAACTTTACTTACTCTTCTATCAACTTTACTTACAAACCAACTATGAAACCCCTCCATATGTGACAGCCCCCAGCACTCAGCTGCAGGAACCCTGACCACTGATGTTTCTGTGCCCACATTTACAGCAGGAGGCAGATCTTCCATGTTCTGAGCACTCCATGGACAATGCAGAGGACATAGGGAAGACCAACCTCTCCTTGATCACCTTCACTGCACAGGTTACAGCTGCTAAAGGCTGTTGTAGCTCAATATTTGCATTACAAAAAAAAAAGAAGGAACAGGTTTTCCAGCTCTGATTATATTAATGCTTGACCAAGAGCAAAAACTATGCCCACTTGTACTCATTTTGGTTGGGATGGAGTTAATTTGCTCCATTGCAGCTAATCTGGGGTTGTTTTGGATTTGAGCTGAAAACAGTGCAGAGAACACACCAATGTTTTCCTTACTGCCTGAGCAGCCTCAAGGCCTTTTCTGCTTCTCTCACCACCCCACCCTGAGTAGGCTGGGGGTGCACAAGGATTTGGAAGAGGACACAGCTGGGACAGCCGACCCCAGCTGACCCAAGGGTGTTTTAGACCATATGATGTCATGCTCAGCACATAAAGCTGGAAGTCAGGATGTTTGGAGTGATGCCATTGGTCTTCTCAAAGAACTCTGATGGAGCCCTGCTTTCCTGGAGATGGCTGAACACCTGCCCACCGGTGGGAAGAATTAAATTAATCCTTACCTGGCTTTGCCTGTGCACACAGCTTTTGCTTTCCCTATTAAATGGTCTTTAACTCAACATTAAAGTGACTTTTCTCATTTTAATCCTTCTGAATCTCTCCTCCATCTCACTGGCAGGAACTGAGGGAGCAGCTGCTGTAGGGCTGAGCTGCCTTATGGGGTTAAACCAGGACAGTGCTCCCCAAAAGCAAAGGAATGCAGCAATTTGGGAAACATAGCTGAAAGATGCCCTGAGGGCTGTCCCACACCACACTTTTAACCCATCTCAGCTGGAGAGGTGTTCCCTCCCTTTATCCAGAAAACTGCTTGGGGTCTGATGCTGTTGGAAATCAGCATATCTACCTTTGAATTCAGACATGGCAAATTCAAGACAGTTCCTCAAACTAGACCAGAAAGAAATTCAAAAACCGTCTGACAACATGCAGTCAGCAGGAGCTTCACTCCACCAAAGCAAGGAAACAAATAGTAGCTGTCATTATTGGCTGCATGGTTTTAAACCAGACTACAGAAACCTCCTACTATTTACAACTGCAGGCAGAACTTGGGTCAGCTGTTCCTCACCCCAGTTGCAATTCCAGCCCCTCAGGCCACTTTTCACTCCTCCAAAACAGAGGAACTACATTGCTGATGATGTGGGACATTAGCATAGAAGGAACAAATCAAGGTAAAGCAGCTAAAAAATTTTGTCCCAAGTCCCAGAAGTTAATGGAAAAAATACTTCAGAAAGATGGCCAGTAAACTAGGTTCCTAAGTATTTGGTTACATTCCCCAGTCCCAGATGACTTCTTTTTGGTCTAGTTTGTCTCTCTAAAAAACTGAAATAATCCTAATTCCCTCCTTGGTCAAGTTTTATATGGGAGCTAAGGAAATATTATTAGGAAGTGAAATTGCAGCCTCACCCACTTGCACAGCCACGTGTGCAAGGGGGAGGATGTAGGCAAGGAAATGTAAGAGTTACCGTGTCCCAAAAATAATATTGCAGCCTCATCAAAGCCTGGGTCTCTCCTCCACTGCAGGGAAAGGCTGTTCTGGGATCAGTCACAGGATCTGCCACAGAAAACACCAACACCTTGTTACCCCCTGGGAAATTATCTCAAAGGCAGGGAGCTTAAAATCCAGGGATGTTCAGCAATGGGGATGTCTGCTTAAAGGGCATAAAAGATTGTGTGGTTTTCCTTTAAAATAAGGGTCATATCAAACATATTAAAAATCACTAAGGATGTTTCCTATCCATGTGCAGGGTAGGAAATTCCCACACAGGGATTTTACCTGTGTTTGCAGAGTAAGTGAACTGACGGTTAATGACAGTTTGAAGGGCAACCACTGCCTCTGTTTTGGTTCTCAGCAAGAGACATATCACAGAATCACAGAATGGTTTGGGTTGGAAGGGACATTAAAGATCATCCAAAACCAACCTCCTGCCATGGACAGGGACACCTTCCACTGTCCCTGGTTGATCCAAGCCCTATTCAGCCTGGCCTTGAACCCTTCCAGGGATGGCACATCCACAGATTCTCTGGGAACCTGTGCCAGGGCCTCACACCCTCACAGGGAAGAATTTCTTCCTCTCATCTAATCTAAATCTACTCTCTTTTAATTTGAAGACAAATATCTGTTTATTCCTGCAACTAAAGACAGATGCTTCTACAGCACCTCCCAGACTAGAAGGGCCATGATAATCCAATCATCCTTAGGGACTACATTTCAGGTATCTCTCAGGCACTAGTTGCCTCTGCATTTTTACAGAAGATTTGTTTTCTGTGACAGAATATAATATGCACTGCAAGATGTTTGGTTTAGGTACCTGATTCAGTCTGGCTGAACATCTGGAGCAGCAGGAAATTATTCACTTTGTAAAGCACATTTTTCAAAACAGACCTAAGCAGGATATTTTTAAGAACAGAATCTAAGTAAGATTTCATTAGAACAACTTCCAAATTAAGTTTTCTCACCCTTCTGCCCAAAATCCTCCATTGTAGGGATGCTCCCCTCTTGCAGCCCTGGAGCCAGAGGCTTTAGCTGATCTGGCATCTGCAGGGTTGGCCGGACCCTGGCCCCGGATTCCAGAGCTTTCCTGAAGTGGGTGTAGACATCAGGCAACCTGCAGAGATGGGAGCAGCCAGGTCACTGCCCTGCACCCCCCCACACCACACACCCCCTCCTCAGGAGCAGGATCAGCATTCCAGGCTGTCCTCTCACCTTTGTGATGCCCCTTTGAACACTGCCAGGCACAACAGGGAGATGCCCCCGGGGATAACAGCCACCAATTTCTTTCTGCTTCTGACTCAAATTGTGCCTTTTCAATTTAAGGTGTGCCCTGGTGGGGAAATCCTGAGAGCCAGATTTATCTCACCTAACTTCTGATTAACACAGCTGATGTCAGTGTAAAAATCTACATCCTCCTGGTGCCTCAAAGGAGAAAAACAGGCATTTTCATGGCCTGACTTGTCTGCCCTTATTATACACATTTTCTACAGAATACCATGAATCACTCAACTCCATCCACCACACTTCAGGTGATTACTGAGGGAGCAGTGAAGAATACACACACATCAAGGAGGGGTTGGAAGTAAATTATCTCTTAGGTCCCTTCCAACCCAAACCATTTAATGGTTCTATAAAGTTGCTTCAGGTGAAGTTTAGATTGGATATTAGGAAAAGTTTCTTCAGAGAAAGGGTGGTCAGGAGCAAGCTGTCACAAACTGTCCAGCTGTCCAAGGAAGTGGTGGAGTCACTGTCCCTGAAGGATTTAAAAGATGGGCAGATGTGGCATTGAAGGACATGGTTTATTGGTGGGCTTGGCTTAATTAATGGTTTGATTTGATGATCTTAAAGGTCTTTTTCAGCCCCTCAATGAATGGTCACACACCTTGGCTTTATACATACAGAAGCATAAATCCTACAGGTGCAGAGGGCTGAATGTGCCTGAGCGCAACAGCACTGCTCCATAAAAGTAGAAATAGATGGACTAATAGGTTCTTTCCCTGTGGGACCAGAAGACTGGGAGCCCTCCTGAGTGAGAAACACATGAGAGGTGATAGCACAGAGCAGCCCACCTGTCAATAGGCCTGAAGGGGAGGTCATCCCGATGATACAGTGTGGAGCCCCAAAACGTCTGAACCTTCACCCCGTGCTGCCCACACACCTGGCACAGCCCCTTCTCCACATCCAGCTCCTCCTGCGTGGCCTAGGGAGAACAAAAGAGTGAGGCCAGGACTGCACAAATGCAGCTCAACATGCACAAACACTCTGGTCTTGCCCTCCTCAAGCTTCTCCACATCACCTTCCTCCCTCTGCCCCATCGAGGACTCCCACGCAGGGAATCCCCATCCCAGGAACTACCCAAGGTTAACAACACCACAGCCAAGAAAGGCTCTGAACACACAGGATTTGCATCACCACTTGGTCGTGGAAGAAACCTTCACAGCATGATTTTATCTTTTAACTGTGTCACTGGAGTATTTCCCTTACCTCTTCATGGAAAACCACAGCAGTGACAGAGCCCAGCTGAGTAATCAGATCACAGACCACATCTTCCGGCTTCCCCTTCCTTACAACCAGGGTACTAAAATACAAAATAGTGCCCTGAAACAAGTTTGATGTTATTGTTATTTGTGTGCACAAGAGGTCATCATCCCAGCCCAGGCTCATGTCCTAGTTTTCTATGGAGCACAAACACTGTGTGGGGGCAGACAGACAGGATTTGACCAGCCTGCATTTTTTAGGAGCCCCTGAACACAGTCTGTAAGCCTCTGGGGCTTAGTTTGTGTCAAACACATTTCTGCCACTCTGGATGCCTTAGAAAGGATGACTGGGCACAAAGCCAGGCTGTTACCTAAAAGTGAATCTGCTTATCCTCCCACACTAAAGAGATTCAAGGGCTGGCTGATCCACCTTGTTCAGGTTTCTCAGAGAGGTTGTCCCATCCCTGGAAATATTCAAGGTAAGACTGAGCAGAGCTCTGAACCTGATCTGGCTGAAGATGTCCCCTGCTTATTGAAGGGGTTTGGACTAGATGGCCTTTAAAGTTCCCTTCCAACCCAAACTATTCTATGACTCCATGATCTTTTGCTCTGCAAAGCCAGATATTATGTGGAGGATTCTTCAGGCCCTGGTCTACCCCAGTTATGGTTCTAAAGGCAACATAAACAAGGATATCTGAGTCTAGAGCCTGGGTTTAGCAGGACAGGGCATAAGGAAATGTAACTCTCCAGTCTCAGAAGCCAGGCTCCATGCTGGTCTGTCTCAAGCCAGCTCCCAGGGAAAGCTTCCCAGGAACAAGGAAGGCTCCTGGCCACAGTGGCTACTGTAACTGCCCACATCTCAAAATTCTGCTGTTTGTGTTTCCCACTGTCAGCACTCTGGGCAAAGCACTCAGGGCTGACACTCATCACCTCAGGGGTACCTGAGAAACAAGATCCACGTGGCACAGAGCCTGGATGGCTCTTTGTCCCCCTGCAGGTGACCACAGCAGGGGCTACACACGGGACCCTGCTGTATCTAACACAAGGGCTGTGGCTCTCTGAAATATCTCTGAAATCAGCCACCACCCGAGCCCAGAGCACATGATCCGAGTCACAGCACAGGTATGTGCTGAAAGAGAATAGGAGAACAGAAATGTACGTGTTATTTGCACGGTGCTTTCTCAACTACCTTCCTTTTTTCTTGAGTGTTTCCCTCAGATCTTTCACACTTTCCAGCAAAAACCGGAGCCTGTGTGGCCCCGTCTTGGGCCAGCTGTAGCAGTGGGTGCCCAGGTAGTGCCGCGGGTCGAAGCAGTAGAGGGGAATCACAAAATCAGCGTTGTGCTGAGCCCAGTGCAGCACCTGGAAACACAGAGCGGGCCGTGAGAGCTGCCGGGGCGGGATGCAGGACAATCCCTCCCCATCCTGCCCCAAACACCAGCGCTGTCCCTGCACCAACCCGCGGCGCTCCTACCTGGTTATCGTGGGCGCGCAGGTCGCAGCGCAGCACGCAGATGGCCGTGCCCGCTGTCCCCGACATGTTCCCTCCGTGTGGCCTCTCCCACCTCACCCGGGCCGGCTCCGTGCCCCTCTGCCCGGCCCCTCATCCCGCCCTGCCGGGGAGGAGCCGTCCTGCTCCGATCCCCGTGTCCGCCCCCAGCGCATCCCGAGGGACCGGCACGTCCCGTCCCGCATCCCTGCAGGGCAGCGGCGAGCTCGCTTCCCTCGCTCCCTGTGGCTCAGCACATATGTTTTCACATATATATGAAAATATATGTCTGAATATATGTTTTCATATATATATATATGAAAATATATATTCATATATGTGAATATATGTATGAAAATATATATGAATATATATGATATATATAATATATACGATATATATCATATGTATTATATATCATATATATATGAGATATATATATACTATATACTACATAATATATACTACATAATCTATAATATATAATATATACATATACATATATACATATATACATATATACATATATACATATATACATATATACATATATACGTATACGTATAATATATACGTATACGTATACATATACGTATATGTATATGCCTGCCCCAGCTGGTCGCTCTTATTGCTGAGAGTTTTGTGGTTTTTTTAACCTCTTTATCTTTTTAAATCTCTTTATCTGTGAAAAAGCCATGTTATGACTGGCTTTTTGCAAATATTAAAATGAATATTATATGTGGTGAGTTAGAAAGTAATAATGTATTCATTGTCTTAAGTAGTGTGTTAATTGTCTTAAGTAGTGTGTTAATATTTAACACACTACTTTAGAGAATGAATACATTATTAGTTATTATGAAAAATATCACCTATTTTTTAGGGGATATTAAAACAGAAAAATAAATTAAAATATTAAAATATAAACTATGCTATGTAGGATACTTTTTTTCAAAGAAAAGACTCACAGCCACAGGACACCTAAATCTGTCAGAGAAAAAGAATTTATTGCCCCATTATCAGAAGAAATTCACTTCTTCCCACCTTGAAGGCACTGTTAGGATTCAGAGGAAGAAGTTGACAATGATCAGACAGAATCCTGTGTTTGAATGGAATTTATGCATCATGTATGAGGTGTATGAATATGCAACAGGTTATTGTTTTTAAGGGTTAATCCTCTGTTTACGTGGGTCCTTTTTCAGGCTTGTACTGCCCAGAAAAAGGTACCCAGACGTCCATAACTCTTTGTTTCTGTTGTCTCATATTGTCCTAATTCAAATTGTCCAAATTATTATTACTCTAATTGCATTACTATTTTTATAACCATTTTATTACTATTAAACTTTTATAATTTTAAAACAAGTGATTGGCGTTTTTCCCATTATCTTTCACACAACAGCATCAAGGAACCGCTCAGCCCTGCTATGCTGAGGCTCAGCCACGGTGATAGCGACCCTGTGCCACACCGAGCCTCGCCCTGCTCTGACAGTGTTGATTCTTTAAATGCCACCTCTGTGATGTGATGGCCACCAGCGCAGGAACGAGCTTGCCACCTGCTGACCAAAACCGGCGAGCTGTAGGTTTGCAATATTTAATGTACTTTGTTCTCAGCACTGACAAAAGTGGCTTAAGTGAAAAGGTTTTGCCTCATCCTACGGTGGGCACCAGTGGTCACACATCCCTTACTCACTGAATTGTCCCTCAGGATCCTTTTTTTATTTTTTTCATTCAGCTACTCTCATAAGAGGAAACCAAGCACAGGAACTGCCTGCCCAAGGAAGCAGTGGAGTCACCATCCTTAGGGACACAGCTTAGTGGTGGATGTCGCACTGCTGGGTTAATGGTCGGACTCAAGGTCTTTTCCAACTTAAATGATTCTCTGATTCTATGAAATGCTTGGTTTATGAGTTCTCCAGCCACCTGCTTCCCTTGTGTAGCTTCCCTGATTCTCCTGGGATGGGAGAGCAATGGAGAAGGAGTTAACACATTGCAGCAAGGAGTTGGTGACGATTCAGGATCCAGATTTACAGCAGTGAGTTTCTGCAGCTCATTTAAGTACCTGAATGCTGAAGTGGAGTTTTTGGTGAAGCCACACGGACTCTGACCAAAGATTAAATGTGGTACCCAAACCCCTGGGGGTCCTGGGGAGTCCTGGCTTCATGTCCATCTCCTCCAGGCCTGGTGTGCTCTGCATGCAGCCTGGCTGTGGGAAGTGCTGTGGTTCCCTGTGTAACCCACATGACACATCATCTCCTGATCCCTGCTCTTGCACCAGGGCTCCTTTTCCTGGCTCAGCAGCTGCAGCCCATTGAGAACCAGTCAGTGACTCATCCCAGAGGGCTCATGTTTGGTAAAAGAAAAGAGGAGCCAAAACTTTGGCTCATGCCCAAGGAAAACACTGCTGTCGGGTTGCAATGCTTAGAAGACAACATGTCTCTTTATCATATTAGAAATAATGAAAAAAGCACAGTTTATAAATCTTCCCTGTTTGCCTTTGCCTTCATTTGGATGAGGACAAACAGTGCAGTTGGCTTTGCTTTTGTTTGCAGTCAGGCTTCCCCCACAGTGTCTTGGCTGACATTAAGCTGGGCCAAGTCTGGCAGTGCTGACATCCTCTTGCAGCTTACTCAGAGCTGTGAGACAGCCACCCACGTGCTCTGCAAGGCCAGGAGCCTCATCAAAAGGCTGTGCAAAAAAAAAGGGGTGCCCTGCTGCCTGAAAAGGGGTATTTCCCATTGGCAAGGAAGGCTGGTTTCCACTAAACACACACCTCTGCAACATAACACTAAGAGAAGATTTGAAACTCTTGATGTGACAGTGAGGATAGAAAAGTGGGTTTAACTCTCTGCCAGCTTTCTATTTGTGTTGATAGAAAAGGTGTGGGGTGTCCAACACTGGCAGCAAGAGCATGCAACAGACTCTGCACCCACACAGCTGTTGGATGTGGTGATCCAGGCAGCAAGAGTGGGCAGGAAAAACAGATGCCCATAAGGGATGGGCAGTTTGCTCAGGCCCAGAACCCAGATTTATGCTCAACACCATACCCTTCCCGTCCCAAGGCTGGAGATTTGTTTTATTTATTTCTTTTAATTATTTTTCTTTTCTTTATTTTCTTTTGTTTTATTTCTTTTATTTATTGTAGGAGAGTACAAATCCTGCTGCACACTCAAGCCAGTGATTCCTAAAACAGTGCTGATCACATCCACTCTGGATTTTACCATGAGAAAAAAGATAGGTTTTTTTTTTTACTTACACACTCTCGTCTCTTCAGATTCTGCAAGTACATCTGCCTAGTCCCTGCTTCTGTGAGACCTTATGAAATCATCCTCTGAAAATAAGTGTAACAGAGGTGTTTGGGAAAGGCAGCGTGGGCAGGAATACTTTGTTCTAAAATTAGAAACCAGGAGACCTGGCATTGTGAACTGCAGGCCTGCCAGTCTCCTTGCCTGGATTTTCCATCCAGATGAACACAGTCAATGAGAACAAAAGCTTTCTTTTTTTTACCCACTGACACCTGTCTCTTTACTCCAGGATGGTGTTCCAGCTTTCCATTCTCCTTCTGGGAAGCAGGGAAGCATTGCTTTCTTGCAATACCAGCAATCTCTCTGCCAATATGGAGGGAACAAGCTGTCCACTGTCATTTTTGTTCTTCTGAGCATCCTCCAAGAACCAGCTCCTTTCCTGGAGTCCTGAAGTTAGGCAATTCATGGGACTTAGGAGAAAGTCTCTGAGCTTTAACAAAGTTACACAGGGGACCTGTAATAGAAGAATTGGATATCAATGTGAACAGCAGCATGTGAGCTCTTTGTTTCTCAGAGAAAACCCCCTGGGATAACAGGTCATGGACAGACCCCAACTCCCAAGTCAATAATCATCCAGCAGTCATTTTCTCCTGACTTCTTTGGGGGTCTTTTTTCACTCATTAAAGCCATTTATGGTCTCTTGTTTATTCCTGGTGTTGAGTGTGACAGTCAGAACTGCCTGCTGTACCCATCCTGGATAACAGAGTCAGAGGATTGTACCTCATCACCCCTGCAGTAAGGTCACCTTTTAAGGCTATTGCTGAACAAATACAGAAATATCTCAGAAATATAGCCAGGTTTGTGACATTTCTCTTTTCCTTTCCTCTGCTTCCCTCCCCTCCCAGGTTCACAAGCACCTGTGCCCAATTTCATTCACGATGTGCATCCACCATCTCAATTCAGATGGTGTTCCACCTGTCAAAAGCACAAATTGGCCTGAAAATTTTCTTTTTTCATTTTGGAAGCAAATCCCAACTGTTGATCCTTTCAAGTCTCTGTGAGAGTGACGCTTTTGCATTTAGCTGGTCACGCATGAGAAGTCTGACATCCTTATTTGATGTTTTACTGATTCTCCCTCTGAGCCCTTCACAGAATCTCGAATCATGTCATCATTAGCTGTTTGCATAAAAGCATAAAAAAGCAAAAAGAGCATTAAAACTGTAGGATCAACACAGCTCTGCTCAGGGACAGACCAGAGATTCTGTTACCAGCCCTGTTGCATCCAAGCGTGTGCTCTAATGGCTCTTTGTGACAAGCACACTTTGAGTAGCATGATAAATCCTATCCACCCAACACCTCTCTCATCTCATGCATGTCTGATACTGCACCTAGATCTATCTTTCAGCTCTTTGAACCATTAGGAACAGTGACAACCTGCTTTCAATGCCAATTTCCTTCCAGAGACAATGCTTTGATGTTTTGATTGCAAAAGGCTTGGCACTCTCTTCCCTGGTGGAAGCAGAAGGACATTGCCCTGCTCCAGGGGTTCAGTTCTCTGCCTGCAGAAATGCAGCCACTCTTTCTACAGGTCAGAGGCTTTTCCCTGTGCCATTTGTCATTCTGGTTTGGAGGGGTCTTGTCATCAGAGACAGTGCAGGGACTGTCTGGCCTTGGTTCTGCTGTGAACGTCCTTGTAGGAAAACACAGACACTGACTTCTCTTTGTAGTTCAGCTTGTGACCACTACTCATTAAATCTGTCATTTCCTCTTCTGCCTTTCAGCAGCATTTCCTCCATCAGGAACCCAATGACCCTCTGCAAGCTCTCATCCACCTACAATTACTGGACCTGTGGAAGCTTTGCCAAGTGGCTTCAACACTATTTAGCCTCTGGTGTCAGCTGCTGCTTATGGCTGGCACACAGGTTTGCAACACACTCTCACCTGGCTTTTATTAGATCCTCAAAACACTAGAAAAAATATCTACCCAGGCAAAGGATCAGACATGCACCACTGCAACTGAAGTAGCTTAATATCAGTGGAGTGTACTCACATCCCTGCCTGATGGAATTCAACAGAGCTAACCAAGGATTCACTTCAACCCTCAGCTGACAAAAAAATATCTCTGTTCAAGAGGCTTTTAAAGTAAAAAAAAAAAAAAGCAGCTGTGGTTTTGTGGTCACAACTAGACCTGGGAACATGATGTCTGTGTTGTGTTCTGCTCCGTGCTTCTCCCTGTGTTCTTGGAAGGGATCATTTCAACCCTGTGCCTGCAGCAGAATTTCTTCTGCTGTAAAATGGATGTAACATCACTTCCCCATTGACAGGGCAGTTTGAGTGGTGACTGCCTTCAGATCAGACACCTGGCCCTAATGGTGCTATTAAAAACACAGAAAATGCTAAGAAATAATATATAGAGAGAGGGTTACAGTCAAATCATCTTGGACATTTAAAAACATTCAAAACTTCCTGTTCACTGGGTTAAAAATCAAGAGTCACCAGGCAATTTCAGACACACAGGCCGTGACACAAGGTCAAGGACTGCAGCTGTGTCTGCCCAGCTCAGTGGGATATTCAGGATGTCCACAGCAGAAATGGGCACTGCCAGGGACAGAGGGAGAGGTTACAGTGCTGCCATGGGTGCTGAGGATCAGCTGTCCCACACACCCTTTCCTTCTTCACACCCCCCTGGACAGAGGGTCCATATTGAGTTTTGTTTAAAGGGGGCAGTAGTTCAGTAGACAATAATTCTGGGAATCACATAAACACTTTTGCAGGGTAATCATTGTTAAAAGGAAATGCCATTTTAAGGTGTCACGTCTATTGGAATTTTCTCCTGGGGACAAACCCCAAGGGGATCAGGGGATGCAGCCACCTTCTCCTTGCCCTGCAGAAAGTGAGGCTCTTTGCTGGAGATGGGAAGAACCAACATCACCAGGGATGTGATGCACAGGCTCAGTATGGAGAGCTTAGCTCCTGCAGGTGACACTGCCATTATGGTTTGGCTGAGGAGAATGGCAAAGGAATGGAAACAAATAAAAAAAAGACTTGAAAAAAAAAGCCTTCACTTTCTCCACTCCTCCCCAACTCATATTTACTCTAGTCCCCACCAAACTACACCTAAAATAGCTTTTGTCTGTTGCTATTTAGCCATTTAGGTCGGATCTACCAGCTGCATGAACTTGCCTATTGTACTACTGCAGCTGGACTGTTGCCATCCTCCCCCCATGGGTTTTCTACAGATCTATATTTCAAAGTTATGGCTCTTGCAAAGCTCTGCTCTGTGAGTTCAGACAAGCTAAAAAAAAAATTAGTCATGTTTCCTCTAGTCCTGCTGCTTTACTAGGCTTCCTATTTGCAATCAAATTATTTTTAATTTTGACCACGTTCCTATTGTTTGCCAGGAAGATAATCATCTTATCTCGCCACCGGGATATTTCTCTCCTTTCTCATGTAGTTTCAGATGGATTAAATAAATACCCCTTACACAAAGCACACCAAGCTGGGCAAAAGGGCATTTCACCATTGCTGGCTGATCTGAAATTTAGGAAATGTCTCTTTTTTGAGGGGAAAAAAAAAAAAGTTTGGAAGGACCCAGACATGCCATAACAGCAGCTGTTCTTGGTTAATTTTTATCCATCTCTGAGTGGCTTTATGGAAATTTGTGGGAGAAGTTAAGAGTTAGTGAGGGACACTGGCTTGTTTTACCAGTGCCACAGGTACATTACAGTCATCTTGAGTTTTTGGTCAGGGAGAAGCCAAAAAAAAATCTGAGTGGTCCTCTGGGTATTTTCTGCTTCTTCTTCCCAGATGAAACTGTATTTGGTCCATGCAAGAAGCAGAGAATCCCCCACTGTGCCATCTGCCCATCCAAGGAGAAGGATTTTTCCAAGAATTCCAGGAAGGATTTTCCAGTGGGTGTTTTTCTTCCCTCTACCTCTACCCTTTGGAGATCCCACCAAAGGGACTGAAATGGAACCAGGTCATTTCACTGCCATTTGAGCTCTGACCTGGAGTCCTTCACAAGGGAAGGATTTCTGCCCAGCAAAGGCCAGCAAGCAGGCTGCCAGCTCAGAGCAAACTGAGTGGGGAGGACCCTCAGAGCCCCCCAGAATTGATGGGTGGGGGCTATGTACAAATTATGAACAGCTCAGGATTGCTAGGAACGTGCTTTGAGCTGTTTTAATTTAGCATCAGTTTCATTACATGGTTGTGACAACGGGAAGATGCCATTAGTTCACATTTTAGGTAGTAGACTAAGAACTAAATGTTACAACTTATTTTAAAACTTTTTTGACTTATAATACAAAGCAAAAGCATATTGACAGTAGTTCTATTTCATCACTATAAGCACATGTACTTTTGGTTAAAGCAATGCTTGCTTATTTTGAATACAATACTTGTTTGTAAGCCTTAAAACACAATGCACAGAGCTCTATTATTAAGCTTAAAACTTCTTAATATTTCTCTAGATATACTTTTTTGCAGCTTAGGGAGTTATTTTAGACAAGCATTAATACACAGATCATTGTTCCATTTGTCTTTACTTTTTTATTTTTTTACATCATTCTTTTGCTGACTTATCTTATGGCTACTGCTTAGCTCTAATGACAGTTCTGCTGTTTTTGAGGTTTGCTTTTTTGCAGCTTTCTCAAAAACCCTTTGATTTTATAGATTTCCACATCTCAGTGTGCCCTCCATGGAGGAACTGGTTTGCAAACACGCAAGCGGCGGGCGCGCAATGGAAAGTTGTGCGGATGAGTGGCACAACTTGAACCCAAGCTGCTCTGCTTTGTGTTTTGCAACCTTCACCCACATCCACTTTGCTCCTGCTGGATGCTGAGTGCTTTACCTCCAGCTTCCTAATTATCAGAGCGCCACCGCTTGTGTTTCACCGCCGATGAGGAAATGAGGACATATGGCTTTTGTGATAAGAGATTTATGGGAGCTGTCTGTGCAGAAGCCCTGCAACTTTCTATACAAGTCCATTTGTGAAACAAAACATGTGTAAACAGCCAGGTTTTGATTGTTTCAGTGATTTCTTCCCCCTCGTGACAGATGTAAAGGAAAAACTGGAGGTTTCCACTTGGTGCGTGCAGATAACTGCGTGGCAAATGGGAGAGATCCCACTTGCAGTAAATCACTCAATCCTTCCTTGATTTCTGGCACCTAAAATCCAGCTCCATGTGGGTAAATGAGAAGAAATACAAAGAAACTGGGGCTCAATGGCTGCTCATACATGATCCCTCATACATGATCCCCTTTCAGCTGCAGGAGCAAAAATATTCCTGAAAAGCTCCTGGCAACAGTACAGTAAATAGTGCAAAATACCAATCAAAAAGGCAGCCAAAATCCAGTGATTATAATGGGCTACACCCCTGTAGATTGGTTATCTTTCAAATCATGAGACAGATTAGAGAAATAGGGTCATATTCTCAAGGAGCACAATCCTATTATCAGTGGGGACAAAGAGCAGGACAGTCTGGAGACACATGCCCATATCCAGGTCTGGGCCATGCTCTCTCAGTCCTGCTCTTGTTTCTGACTCTCTACTCAAGAAAAGCCAGTTGCAGTATGGACAATCTTGGTTCTTTCCAGGGAAAGTCTCAAGGTTTTTTCTGAAGTTTCTGGGGAAACACAGGATGTCCACTGCAATTTTTTGCTTTCCTGAAGTCTCAGCTGCAAATTCCACAAGGATGTTATTTCTTGTGCGATTTTCCACAATATTCAGGTGCCAGATGAGCCCATAAATATTCTGGAATAGTTCTGACCTTACCTGAGAAAGTTTAAACTGAGCCTGCTTGCAGATAAGCAGGGCTAATTCTTCCAGCTTCACACTTTTCAGCAGTGTGACAGAGTCACCTTGCAAACACAGCTCAGTTTGGTTTGGTTAACATAAGTTCCAAGCACGACCCACATGTGAAAAAGCTTCACAGAAAAATGCCCTCCAACGACATTTCCTTAACAACCTACCCAGAAATCAGACCCTCTTCACTTTCACTCTGTCAGTTTTGGAGATGTTTTTCCCTCTGTTTGGGCAGAGAAGGTGAGTCATGGAACAGAGGCGCTGTGGAAATTTACATTCAGCTATGAAAGCGCATGTTATGACTACCATGAAAAAAAAATCATCCACACAACTCAATCTCAGTGTAAGTCACACCCAGCTTTGAAGAAATATGAGTTTAAACCTGTTCTTTTTGCTTGATTGACACTGCTGGCTGCTGCAAGCTGCTTCCTCTGTGTGTGTCACACGCAGCCTTCAGCCTTTGCTTTGGAAGATCTGAAATCCCTCTCAGGCAGCTGTGTCCAAGCAGGTGGATGGACACAGAGAGGGCTGGGGGGCATCTGTTTGCTCTGACCCCCCCATGGAGCAACTTCCCAACCCCTCAAGAAGGAGGTGGCAGGATTTCCAAATGTTTGAGGGGTGGCAGGGCATGGAGAGTGGCTCCTTGCTCTTGGGTTTTCATGCCCTGAACCTTCTCCTTCAGGATGGGCACCGAGCATTTTGTCTTCAAGGGCAGGACTGTCCCTTTCCTTTTAAAATACAGTGCCTGCTGCTGCCACCTACCTTTTGTGCTGGAGTGGATACTAGAAATATTCTGGGAAGGAGCCCAGGATTTCCTCCTCATCCCAAAAGCTAAACCCAAGCTACCAACCACAAGGTTAATTTGTTGTGTGGACAGGAGGCTTTATGTGAAAAACATTTCCTGCCATGGAAGAAGAGTTTCAAAACCCATCAAGAGATCATTTCTTTCTCTTGCTTGCCTGTGAGGCTGTTCATAGAGCATATTTTGACATCTGCCCTGCAGAGCAGGTGATCATCTCATCCAGGGAGCATTTCTTGCAAGAGGAGATGCAGAGAAAGGTTGCTGGAAAATGTGAGGCCCCACAGCAACTGAGAGCTGAACCCAACTCTCACCCTTCTCAACCCCTCCATGACATTGTGACAGTGAAGCAGAAGCAGAGGTAGAGATGAAATGCTATCCCCAAATGTATGTCCCCAGAAAATTTCTGCATAAAACCCTGAGGAATGCTGACATGTGTGGTTTGTGCCAGGTTTGTCTATCAGGCAGTCCCCAGTTCACTCAGAACATGTGGGAAATATTTAAGCAAAATAAATGTGGCTTTTCTATGGGTTCTAACAGTAAGAGGGACATAGGAGAGCTCCAAGCCTCCTTTCCCACCTGCTTTTCTGCAGCAAACAGCAGACCTGCAACTCATTTTTGGAGAGGAGGAGCTGCAGCTGGTGCAGATCTCCCAAGCCCAGATGCTGCTGTGGAGAGGTTTTGGCATCACAGGCTTGGATTTATGTGCTGACATCTCCTCAGCCCCATCCCCAGCTCCAGCCTTCAGCTGAGGAGCAGCTCACAATCTCTGAGTAAGTAATTGGTTCCTTTTCTTTACCCTGAGGTGGCATCACTCCTGTACAGTTTGGGAACTAAGTATAGGAATGATTTCACCCACCATTCTCAGCCAGGTTGGCCTGGCAGACAAGAGCTTTATGCTGCTGTTCAGGGCAGGAAGCAAGGAAGGATATTATATCAAACAGAAGGCATTGGAGAATTTCAGGTTAGATGGAGCATACTTAGTCACAGAAGAATTGGGTCAGTGCTCTGGGACCTGTGTTCACTTCCTGCAGGAACCCTAACACAGCCCAAAATAGCAGCAGTTAGGTAAAAGCCAAATATCTTCCCATTTTTCTCCTCACAGCAAATACTAATGCTTACGTCATTAAAGGAGAAGCATAAATAGAACGAGCCTGGGGCTGTGATTTGCAAAGTTCTTGATCTGTGGATGAACCAGCAGCTTTCCTTATAGCTCACTATTACCCACTTGTGCCATCAAACTTTTCACTGAAGATGCTATCAGGATGAAATAGGCCTTCATATCCACCTAACATTTACTCTTTTCATTGGAGTGAACACTCTTACACTCTTTTCATTTAAAAGAGTGAAACCTATTCAACCAGTCAGCTAGGAACCAGAGCACCTATCTCTAGGTTTTATGTGTGGTGTGGTTTTCATCTCATTCACTGGGACAGCATGGACCAAGGTGTCACCATGATATTTTCTGAAAAATCCCTTTGCTAGGATTTTTCAGAAAATACCATGGTGACACCAAGGAAAGTGTCCTGGTGGCAGTTTGGACAGTGTTTTGGAAAAGAAGGGAGAGTTTGGCTCTGTGGGTACAAGGTGTGCCACGCCTCAGGGACACAGAGCAGCCCACGCCTGTTTAATGTCACTGTACAGAGCCATGACAGGATTTCACATCTAACCCCGTGGATTCGGGGAAAAGGACTTGAATAATACTAAACTATTGGTAAAATCTATCAATTGCAGCTATTAATGTTTGTTAAATATGAGTATAAAAGATTTTGAAGATAAACTGAGAAAAGCTGCAAAACTGAACCAACACTCAGAAATATATATATATATATTCATACTATAATATGGTGTCTGAACATTTTAACATCTATTGGTTCTGAATGAAATATATGAATGTGTCATAATGTTAATTTATTTGAATATGTGCTTCTAGAGATGCTGCAACTCTGTAATTAAAAGAAAAAGGGGGAATTGTAGGGGGATAGAACATAAGTAAATAAAGGTAGTATAGAAAGTAATCTCACCACCCTAAAGAGTTGCAGCTGAGCCAATTATTAAGGTTGAGGAGCAGGCCTGAAGTTAACAGGCTGCAGCTGTAGCCAATAATAAGAAGAGTGTTATAAAAGAGTGGATTGGTGGGGACTGGAGTCAGTTGGTTGCTGTGAGGATGAGGAAGAGTCAGTGCCTGGGAGGAGCTTCCTACAAGAAACATCAAGGAGGTGCAAAACTCTGGCAATATGGAACCTTTGCAATGTAATGACAAGAGAACTCTTGCACTGTAATGACAACAGGTGTTCACTCAGGTGTTCCTGTCCAGAAACTGGCACCTGGCATCTGTAGAACACCTGAGCTCTGCACACACCCACACACCTCTGCCCATCCTTCCTCCAGGCTTTGGAATTGTTTCCAAGAGCGACTGGAGCTGGCAGAACCCAGGGGCAGGTTCTCAGCACAACCATCAGCAGAGAGCTGCTGACATCAGTGGAAACAGCCTTGACACACAGCAGGATCCTTGTATTGTTCAGGGACACCCTAGAATGGAAACCCCCCTAGCAGGACTCCTGGCCCGCCAAACACATTCAGGGGAGAAGAGATGCTTGAAGAATTACAGCTTTCAGCAGTAATTGGTGTGTGCAGAATAAATTCCCATTAAAACCAGGTGCTTTTAAAGGAGCTGCTTGTCACTTTAGTGCCTTGTAATACTTGAACCTCAAGTCCTGGGGTCCTGTGCCTGGTTCCCAAGGTAAACACATGTGATTTATTCCAGAAAGGCATCTGCAGCACAAGAATTCATGACATACATCCCTGATGGGCAGCAGCCAACTTCTCAGATGTGCCAAGTTGCCAGAATTTTATTAAAAGCTGTTAAGAGTCAGAGAGAAGGTGCAGAGAAAAGCACCCTCCTTCCTAAAGCCAGGTGGCTTAGGCTGCACTCACGCTGCTTCCCGAATGGATGAGGCAAGCTGGAGTCAGAGGTTCCTTCCAGCAACAGCTCAGTCCCCCTGGATGTGTCTCTGTAAGCTGCACAAATATTCTGGGCAGGGGGAGGGAAAGAGAAAAGAGTGAAACCTATTCAATTACATCAAGATCACTTCTGGCCCTAGTAAAATCATTTATGGAGTGAGGGAAGCCAGAGAGGTTTGGGCTGGAGCCATGTGCAGTTATTTGGGATATACAGAACTGGTTTCTATGGATTTTATTCATAGGTCACGCGATTGTATACGAGGATGTGAGATCTGAATCTCTCAGGAGGGGTCCCTGGTTGGGGTTTCTATTGCCTTTATAGGCAATGGCTCAAACTTTCTTGCAGCAGTAACTCCTTAAAAACTTGAGGGGAATGGGGCTGGTTTTAGCATCCAGCCCATTTTTTTTTCTCTCCCCCACCAAAATCTTGCATTTACTTTGTTCCTCTTCCTCTCCATAACACATTTACTAAATGGGGAAACAAGGAAATAATCAGAGAAATATTCTTACTTACTTTTTCCGTTGTCTGCATGAATTTTCTCTCTTTCCCACCAGTCTGAGGGATATCTGGTACACAACTCAGCTCCCACTTCCATCTGTTTTTCAGCCTCTCCTTGGCCCTTTTTAGGGGTAATTTTGCTTCTATGCCATTGTTGGCTCCTTCCACATAGAGAGTCGAGCCCAAAGGAACTTGGACACACAAAAGAGATTTGGGACAGTGGGTGTAGATCAGAACAGCCCAGAGCCTTCTCTACCTTCCCAGGGAACTGCCCAGGGAGCCCTGAGCTTTTCTGGAAAGCAATCTGTGACTCGGGAACAGTCTTTGGTCTTAACTATGGCTCAGTTTGACTTTATTGCCCCAAAGAGGCAAACCCAAATCAAGTTATTAGAGCAATTCCTGCACATCCCAGCTGTGTGGAGAAAGCTGGGCCCTGCAGAAGGTACCCTGCTGCAGCAAGATAGCACCATCTTCACCAGCATTCCAGCTGATGAAACCTTATCCCAGAATCAAAGGGTTTCACCCCTGTTTCTCATCATCTCCTGATTTTTTATTTTTTTTTTTTTTTTTTTGTGTCAGCCCTAGGTAGGACAGCTCACACCCATTTTTCCAGAAGGTAGGAGAACCTCAGCTGGAGGACAGAGGTCGCACTTCCTTCTGGAAAGCACAGCTGGGGATCCCACCAGGTGTCTCAGTAGGGCTGATATGACCTGTGGGAGCACGGGAAACTGCACCTGGACCGAGCGGGGCTGAGGGATGGGGCATCATCCGGGCTGGGAGTCAGACCGGGGATCGGAACCGCCCCAGGGGCTGGAGCAGCCCCGAGGGTCGGAGCTGCCCCGTGTCTCAGAGCTCACCTCGACTCTCAGCGGGGCCAATCCCACCTGCAGGGCCAGGTGAGCACCACCGGCACCGAGCGGGGCTGCGGGACGGGATAACCGGGCTGCGAACCCGCCCGGGGGCCGCAACTGCACCGCGAATCGGAGCCAACGAGAGGTGCGGAGCTCCGCGGGGCTCAGAACTGCCCCTGGGTTCGGAACCACGTCGGGTTTCGGAGCCACCGCGGGGATCGGGGTTGCACCCGGGTGTCGGAGCTGCCCTGGGGATCGGAGTTGCCCCCGGGTTTGAAGCTGCCCCGGGGCTCTGAGCGGCCGCAGGCTCGGAGTTGCCCCGGATTTGGAGCTGCCGCGGATGTCGGAGCCCCGAGTGTCGCCCCCCAGCGGCGGGGCAGGGCCCGGCCCTGCTCGCTCCCTCGGTCGGTGCCTGGCGGGGCCGGTCCGCCCCCGTGCCCGTGCCCGTCCCATTGGCCGCGGCGGCTCCGCGCGTCACCGCTTCCTCCCGCTTTTGTGCGCCGCCCCAGCCGAGCGGAGCCGAGCCGAGCGGAGCCGCGCCAGCCGCTGGGACCCGACGTGGTGACACCAGCCCCGGGTGGCCGCGCATGTCCCTCCGCGGGTGACCCCGGTAAGTCCGTCCGTCCGTCCTCACCCCCTCTTTCCGCGGGTGCTGGCTCCGAGCCTCCGTGAATAGTTTCGTTCTTTTATTTATTTTACTGTCTGCAGCGGCGACCGAGAGTTTTGCAGCCGGGTCTGGCTTCCGTGGGTTTTTCTTCCTTCCTTTCTGGTCTAGCCAAGTGGGAGTTTGTCCCTGCGGCCGTGTTTGGGGAGCCGTGGGGGGGTTCCCAAGGGTGCTCCCCAGCGCGGGTGGCCGTGTCCGTGGGTGCGGAGCGGATTGAAGGGCTGCCCTTCCCCGGGGCTCCCCGCACACCCCCGCCTTGTGCTGCTGCTCTCGGGTCGCTCTTGTCCCCAGGTTGTCGCCTGGGTGCCTGTCCCAGCTGCAGCTGCTGACAGCGAGCGCCGGGATCAGACTCCAAACCCGTTTTGGGATGCACTGGCGTGTGGAGCCAGCGGTTTCGGGATGCGGTTACTTGGGTGCCGGCTCCCTGGAAAGCATCCAGGGAGGTGCGGGGGTTCTTGGCCGTCCCTCCTCTCCTGCAGATCTCTCCCTGCACCGTCTGTCCGGAGCGGTGAGGATGGGATGAGCGCGGGGAGGAAGGCTGCCCGGACCCGCGTGGTGCGAGCGGCCGGCGGAGCTGGGAGAGCTGGATTTCGGGGAAAGCTGGATTTCGGGGAGAGCTGGTTTCCACCCGGACGGAGCGAGCGGCTGCCGGGGGGCTGTGCCACGAGCCGGGATGATGCTCAGGAAGGGTTTGTGCTGCCGGCACCGAACCCCTGCCCTGCGCGGCTGTGCCGGAGGACGGAGCAGAGCTGGGAGCCGGGGACCAGCCGGGCAGGTCCTGCACAGTGGCCAAGCACGGATCTTGCTGGCCCTGATACAGCCCGGAGAGAGGCTTCTCCCTCGGCTGCTGCCTTTATTCTCTTCTTCAATTCCTGTTTTATAATCCAGTCGTTTTTGGGAGTGGACCTGCTCCTAGTTCGGGGAAGGGTCTTGCATGTGTTGCTGGTGCATGAACCAAAACCACCTAGCTCACTTGGGATTTGTGCAGGGCTTAAGTGATCCAGGCATTTCTAGGGTCAAGCTATTTCACTTCTTGGTGAGAGTGAGTGGTTGGGGGGAATTTCTTTCTGTGACACCTTCTGGATTTATTTGCAGTCTGGTATGTGCAGTTTGACGTAGCTCCATGCAGGATTTGTGCATGGAGTGCAGCTCTGGGAAGCAGCTCCTCAGGTGTGCATTAGATCAGTTGCATTTGGGGCTTTGCTCTGCCTGTGTCAGATGGTCCAATTTCCAGAACCCCTAACTTGACATTAATTATAAGCAGGGAATCAAGGTTTCCTAGGGCTCCTGCTGATTAGGGCAAACCTCCACAGCTGGGCACAGCCTTTGCCCTTGGAAGGCTGTGCAGCTTGTAAAAGCTCCTCTGTTGAGGCAGGACGTGAGGCTGGATGGGCTGCCAGCCTGGTGGGATGTGGATGTAAAGAACCTTTTATACCTTCCTCGTGTGAACGCGTTTTTGGTGCCGCAATTTTTTTCCACGGCTCCTTAATCTCCACCAGGAACCTGCAGCTCTGCCATGTCAACGTGTGCTGATGGGCAATGCATTTATATTTTTGGAGGCTCTCAGAGCCTGTGAGGGAAGTGTTCTCACACAGAGAGAGATGTGGTCTGGATTTTCACCCAGACGAAGCGACTCCGGCGTGAAAATCCAGCGGCTGTGGCGGCCAGAGGAGCGGCTCCGTCCCGTCCGGAACGTTCCTGCTGCTCCCTGATACTTCGGGATTTTTCTCCTGCAGCTTGGACTGGATTCTCTGAGAATTTTCCCGTTGGGAAGATGCCTGGTGAGGCTGCCATGGTGTGTCTGGCTCCCTGGCAGAGCCGTGGGATGCAGTGTGCTGCTGCACATGGAGAGTGATGTGCTCCCAGATGGACGTGGGAACGAGCGCGAGGGCTGGCAGCATCCTCTGCTCTGCTGGATCTGGCCCTGCTGTCGGGGACCTGCTGGTCGAGCCTGGAGGGAAGTGAGTCAGGCTTTGCTGTAAGAAGGGATATCTTTTATTAGACTGCTCGGGGAAGGCAGGCTGGCTTTGGAGTGCACGTAGAAGAAAAGAGGCAGTGATTGCTTGGAGTCTGCCTTGGCTCTCCAGACTGAAGGAATCATCTGAAAGAAAATTAAGAAAAAGATTCAACTCCAGTTTAAGCTGTGCAGTTCATCTGGCCTAAGGAAGCACATTTCATCCCTCTGCAAATCTCTGGACTCCTTAGATCCTGAGATGGCATGCATGTCCCTGTCCTGTGCTGCACCTGCCAGCCCTTCACAGGAGGTGGCCGAGCATTTTCCAGCCTGGCTCCCACAGGGATGGTGCTCACTGATGCCTGGCAGTGGCAGGAGGATGCTGGGCTCAGTCCCTTCCACTCCCCTCTTTGCACAGAGCACAGGCCAAGCACAGTGTGCACAGCAATGTGCAGAATGTCAGCTCTGCACTGAGGAGATGGAAAATGCAGTGTGGAGCCATAACAAGTGGAATATGAATTTAAACATTTTTATTTTTATTTCCCCAGACAGGGGGGGAAGGTTATAGATGGCTCACTGATACTGAACCTGGCAGGTTCACCCTCAATCCCCAGGATTTTTTTAGATATTTCATCTCCACAAGGAGAAATGGGTGACCAGATGTTTTTGGTGAGTCCCTCCAAGGAGTAGGTCCCCTTTCCCTCAGGCCAGGGCAGTTCAGCATTTCTTTCTGGCACCTTTTCTGCCTTTGCTGAGTGCAGTGTGAGATGCAGGGGTGGTGAATGTCATCTCAGTTGTGCCTGAACCACGCTGTCTCTGCAGGCTGGCCCCTATCCCATGTGGCATGAGTCGTCATCTGATGTGGTCAGTGCTGTGGTGAGCATCAGACAGGCAAGATAAGGGGTTTTCTGTCTGTGAAGGTGCAGGTGAGCATGCAGGAGTGTGGATATGGGGGCATTTTTCTTTGTTTTCTGTCTGTCCCTGCAGTTCTGATCTGCTCTAGCCAAGTAATTTTCCTGTTAGTCACTAAAATGCTGCTGGTGCCCAAATCCCAAGGGTGGTCAGGCATTGGCACAGGCTGCCCAGGGAAGTGGTGGAATCACCATCCCTGGAAGTGTTCAAAAACAGTGTGGATGTGGCACTTGGGGACGTGGTTTAGAGGTGGATTTGGCAGTGCTGAGTTAATGACTGGACTCAGTGATGTCAGAGGTCTTTTCCTGCCTTAACAATTCTATCATCCAACCAGTCTGTCTCAGTTCATCTTTAATGACACAAATTAAAAGCTAAGATCTCCTTTAAAAACCAATGCCTTGCTCTTCAAAGGCCCTGGGGAGCTGTTCCCTGCAGCAGACCTGTTGCATGGAGCACAGGAAGAATACTCTAGAGGGGCTGCAGACAGGGGGTACCTGGCTCCCTGCTTTGTTTTGGCAGTGGGGATTTGTGCCAGGATCTTCCCCTGGAGCCACAGGGCTTGGATAGTGGAAGAAGCAGCATCAGCCTGGCCCGTGATGGGGACCCTTGCAGCTCTCATCCCTGTCTCTGTGACCAGGGATGGGGACAGGGATTGCATGTCATCGCTGTGTCTGGTCTCAGGTGCCAGCTCCTGTTCCCAGGGCACCTGGAATGTCTGTGAAGGGAGCCCAGAGGGTTTGACCTGGGCTTTCTTAGAGGTCAAAAGTGAAAGATACACCTGTACCCTCTAGAAGAGGGGGTTCAGCTCCCACATGCCTTCCCCAAACACCTTTTTTTAATATAAATGTTAGCGGAGGTGAAGTGGCTCAGACTTAATGAGAATCTGTGGCTGGTTCTGCTCTCCTGAGTCAAATCCCAGGCTGGCCACCATTTTATGCAGAACTAATCATCACTTCTGCAAGAACCTGTGTGATTTTATCCTCTGCACTCTGGGGAGTGCAGCCCAGGCAGAGAAGGAGCTGTAGGAGCAGTGAGCAGGGTGGAGCTGAGCCAGGAGCTGCCCGGGCCAAAGTCCGGCTGGCACAGCGCGCCGTGCCCGGCGGCTCCAGCGGATCCTGGAAGGAGCTGGCCCGGCTCCTGCGTGGGCTGCTGTGCAAACACCCGTGCTCAGGCCAGCTCCTGGGGGCTGGGAGGGTGGCTCAAGCCTTCAGGTGGAGATTAAACACCAAATTGCTTGGAAAAAACCAGCCCTGGGTGGGTGGGTTGGAGGTGCTCCGCAATACTCTTGCATGGCCAAGTGACAGAAAGTCATCTGATTGATAGCTGGGTGATTCACATGGAGAAAAAGACTTTGTACTGTTGCTTTGGGAAAGTAATTTGTGAGATAAGAAGCCTTTGTGATGGAGGTAGGAACGCCTTGAATCCATCAGTGCTCTGTGGCCCCTGCAATGCTTTGAGTGCTCCTGTTTTGTTATGGTTATGTTTGTCTTGTCCACCTGCAAGTGTGCCCTGCACAGTGGCTTTCAGGTGCTCCCAAATCCCCAAGGAAATAGTGAAAACATTGCAGATGACTGTCCTTAGCACAGATATTGTGTGTAAAAGTGAACCCTGTGCTGAACTGGTGCAGAGGGTCAGAGGAAGATGCTGCTGCTTTGGCACATCTGATGAGGTCTGTCCTTGTTGAGGTCTGTCCTTGTCCTGCCGTCCTGAAAGTGGTCAGGACTGGATGGTCACTGTAAATCCCTTTCAGCTGAACTGTTGCATTCCATGGATGTGCATGGAAGTCCCTTGTGATGGGCATGGTGGATTGCTCAGATTGCTCAGTGCTTTTGTGCTGCAAACTCTTGTTTTTGGGGCTTTTAATATTACAGAGCTGTAGGCTGTAGTTCTCCTCATAAATAAGCAAGGATAGAAACATGATGAGTGGTATTTCCCTTTTAGAGCAGAAGTCAAATCATCACAGTCTAGTTGTGAACTGGAAATAGTGCAGTGCCATCCATGGTAAATAAGAGCCCAGAAAAATTTAGCAGATCCTTAATTCTTCACAGTGAGCTGTCTGCACCTTTTACTGTGCAAGGTGGCAACAGGGGTGCTCTATCCCAAACCATGAGGATTCTGCAGGAGGGTGGTGGACACAGGGTGATGGGCACATCTGGCTCTCACCAGCTCTTATAACAGTGATATCTTGCCCAGATACAAACTTAAGAGTTGGGGCATCCCCTGCATGGGGCAGTGATTGATGAGGAAGGGTTGTTTGAGGAGAAGGTGTAAGGGTGAGATTTGTTATCACAGGCAGAACAGGTGAAAATGCACACAGAGAAACTCTCTCTCAAATACTCTCTTCCTTTCTCCTCTCAGCCTCTCTCCTCTTCCTCTCAGTCAGTGCCTGGGGAGTGGCCTGGGGGAATTGTCCCTCTTTTGCAGGGTCAGTACAGTATCATTGCAGAGGGCAGCTGGTAACGCTGTTATCTACAGCTGCCTGATGCAGATGGGGGCTGGTGATAGTGTTAGCCACAGAGGGGTGATAACCCTGGAATCACCATGCTGTGGGAGTGTGTGGCTGGAGGGAGGTGTGGGAGCTGGGTCTGTGGGACAGAGGGGTTTGGGAGTGTGCAAGTGATGAATAACCAGTACCTGAAATCAGAGATTTGGGGTTCCTTTTGTTGAGATTGACCTGTGTATTGGTGTAGTGTAGCATTCTTCAATTAACAGAGCAGGCTGGGCCAAGCTCCTGGAGAGCTTTCCTTGCTGGTGGAAAGTGTTCATACTGCACCGTCAAAGCCTTCTGCTTGCCTTTAAGCACAGAACTGCAGCTTTGGTTTATTCTACTGGAATCCTTCTGCTGATTTCCTCTTGGAGAGTGGCTTTTGGGAAACCTCAGCGCCTCGTGGTTAATAAACCACTGCTTTGCTGCTCCTTGGTCTTAGTCCCTCTGTGCTGGTGCTAACAGAATAGCAAGAGTCATTAGAGAAATATGCAAGATATTCCAGTTATTTTTCTTTGGTTGGTGCTGGTAGCAAGTAAAAGAGATAAACAGAGCTGTGCTTAGCTTATTACATCATTGGTTTTACTGAAAGGGTCAAGGTCCGGTTCTGGATGTTGTTGCAGGATGCATTTGAGCTGCTCCTGAGCTGAGCTGTGCCAGAGGGAAAAGAATCATTTTAGTGCTCTCCCTGTGTTCCTGCTGAGTGGTGCCTTGGTGGAGATCATGGTGGGACAAATCCTGCCAGGTAATTTCTTGGCTTTGCACTGGAAAACTCTGCCCTTGGCTCCTGTTGAGGCCCAGGAGCTGCTCCTGCCCTGGCAGAGGCAGCCAAGGGAAGCCCTGCTGGCATCTGCTGGGTGTTGGGGCTGGCAGGGACCATCAGGGCTCCCTGGGTGGGGAACCACAGCACAGAGTGGGCTCTGTCCCACTCCTGTCCTGCTGGGATGGCTCCTGGGGGCTTTGCTGGCTGGATCTGCTTCTCTGGTGGCCTAGGCTGAGGTCTGCTTGCTCCTCTTGTGACATGGCTGGAAAGAAGGATTTGAGGAGCCATGCCCATTTTTGCTTATTTTTGTTTGGATTGGTGATGCTGAGACTCTCCACAGTGCCCTTCCTGAGCAACTGCAATGTCAAAGATATGCACAACACACCTGGCTGATGCTGTAGAAAAAGGGGAGAAAATGTTTGTTTAATTATTCCAATATTTGAGCAACTTCACCTCCAGCATTACAGGTGTGAATAAAATCTGGTGTGAGCCTGTAAGGGCTGAGGATGTGTTTTCAAAATTGGCTTTTGGACTCAGCACAAAAGGTGCTGAAGATTGTGACCGTCTTCATCTCTGGATTTGAATGAGCTAGTTGTGGTGTTAGTCTGTGTCCAGGAAATCCTGTGCTGGAGAGCTTCCCTTTCAAGAGCCCAGTGGGGCTGTCCCAGGGAGCTGGTGTGGTGCCTTGAGGTTTGAGGAGATGGAGCAAGGCTTCCTGTACCTGGTTCAAGTTGAGAAATTAATTTGCCTTTCAGGCCAGGTGTTGCCAGAAAGGTGCAGTTTGGTGTCTCACCCCTGTGGGAGATTCCCAGGCTGTGTGGGTTGCTGTGGGAATCACCAGGAGCTGATGAAATTGGGAAATGTTTGTGGAGGAACATGGGGTGTGTTGAGCAGGATCTCCCCTTGGTGCATGGGCATCTGACCACCTCCCTGACCTGTCTTGGGCTGGATTTCCAAAACCTTGGACAGGAGCGGCTGAAGGTCTCTGGGACATCACCGCCTTCATGGCCATGTTCAGGAGTATCTCCAGCCCAAAAAGGACTCTTGGTAATCCCTGCTTCCCTGAGTGTGGAGCCCCGGCAACACCCCAGGTCAGGACCATGGGGGATCCTGGCTGCTGAAGGCTGTGCTAAATGCTCTCATGGGACACAATTTATGTCCCATAAAAGCTCCTGCAGGGTGCCTTGCTGCAGAGCTCTGTTTTGGGGCTGTCTCTGATGTAATCTGTCAGGATAGGGGCTGCTCTTTGACTTATTGCTGCAGGTCTGCTTGGGGATGGGTGACCAGTTGCTTACCTAGCATTACCAAAGCAACGAGTTGTTGCTTTCCATGACTCATGAAAATGCACTGTGGGCTCTCTTAAGAATGGCTGAGATCATTTTTTGGCTGGCTCTGGGCATCTGGTTTCCTTAGCACATAGCGGTGGGGGTGGAGGGAGGGGGATTTCCAAACTCGTTTCTTTGTATGTGTGATCTGGTTTTCAGAGCTCGGCTCAGAAAGTACTTCATTTTAAAAAGGGGATGAAAAAAAGAAAATAAAAAGGACCTGTAACTTCCATGTCTGTTTGGTTTTTGTAGCATGTTTCATTTAGTCGTGGTTTGGTGTAAAAAGGGGAAAGGTGCTAATAATATTTCAGAGCTGTAGGCTGCGGTTCTCCTCTTAAATACGCAAGGATAGAAACATGATGAGTGGTATTTTCCTTTTAGAGCAAATCTTTCTGGGGAAGGAGAAGGAGATACAGAGGAAATTCTACAAACTAAACTGTAATTTCATTAATTTCATCTTTTTTTTTTTTTTTGGCTGTGTTTGCTCAAATAGGGGACTTTGATGATGCAGCAGAGCAGAGTCTTAGCAAGAGGTGTTTTAATGTTTGGTTAATCTGATTATTATTTTTAAAAATATTTATTTATTTATGTGTAGACCCTGGATTCACTTTCTGTGTTTTTCCTGTGTGGTTCAAAGGCAGCAGCACAGGCATCCTTGAGAACCAAGTGCAGCAAGATAAACATTAACCAGAGGAGAATCAGAGCCCTGTGACAGCTTCAGAGGGCAGGAGGTCCCCAGGTGCTCTGACACCTCTGCAGCAAGGCTGCAGCAGCCTCTGTGTAATCCTTCCCCAGCCCAGCCACTGTCTGCAGGCACCTGAGAGCAGGCAGAGAGAAGGGAGGGGAAATCCTGAGCAGGCAGAATTGTTTGCATAGGGAGATTTGTGGTGCTGTGGGTTTGGTGTGCCCATCCTTTGCAGGGCTGGCAGGAGCCACAGAGGATCGACCCTTAAAAACAATAACCTGTTGCATATTCATACACCTCATACATGATGCAAAAATTCCATTCAAACACAGGATTCTGTCTGGTCAGTGTCAGCTTCTTCCTCTGAATCCTGATGGCATCATCCTGCCCGAGCAAGGTGGGAAGAAGTTCATTTCCCCTGATAATAGGGCAAAAAATTCTTTTTCTCTGAAAGATTCAGTTGTCCTGTGGCTGCTGTCTCATTGTGAGTCCTTTCTTTAGAAAAAAGTATTCTACATAGCATAGTTTCTATTTTAACATTTTAAACCTAAATGATAGGTTTAACCTATAGTTATAACCTAAAACTATATTTAACACACTACTTAAGAGAATCAATACAGCATAACTTTCTGACACAACACCTATAATATTCATTTGAATATTTGCCAAAAGCCAATCATAAAATAGGCATTTTTCACACTTCCCAAGCCCAGCCACTGTTTGCAGGCACCTGAGAGCAGACAGAAGAGAGGGGAAATCCTGGGCAGGCAGAAGGTAATTGTTTGCATAGGGAGATTTGTGGTGCAGTGGGTTTGGTGTGCCCATCCTTTGCAGGGCTGTCAGGAGCCAGGGTTTGGTGCAGGAATCTGATATCTGTGAACCAGCCTCTAATGCTGGGCATGGTCAGTGCTGGAGCTTGGCTGGGGTTGGTTCTGCAGCCAGGGCAGGCAGAAGGGTGTCCTGGTGTGCTCAGGGCTGGAGCTGCAGATCAGTGCTGGGAACAGCAGCAGCTCCATGGCCCGGCCCTGGGCCAGGGCTGAGCAGAGCAATGTGACTGAACAGGTTTGGGCTCCTTCCCTGGGAGCTGGGCTGGGACAATGCAGGAACCCAGAGCTGTGCCAGGAGCTCTCCTTGCTCTGAGCTCCCCTTGCCAGGAGCTTTCCTTGCTGTGAAAAACACCTATCACTTGTTTTTAAAATTTTAAAAGTTTAATCGTAATAAAATGGTTATAAAAATAGGAATACAATGAGAGTAATAATAATTTGGACAATTTGGATTAGGATAATATGAGACAACAGAAACAAAGACTTACGGATGTCTGGGTGCCTTTTTCTGGGCAGCATAAGGCTGAAAAAGGACCCACGTTAACAGAGGATTAACCCTTAAAAGCAATAACCTGTTGCATATTCATACACCTCACACATGATGCATAAATTCCATTCAGACACAGGATTATGTCTGGTCAGTGTCAACTTCTTCCTCTGAATCCTGATAGCATCTTCATGGCTGAGCAAGGCAGGAAGAAGTTCATTTCTCCTGATAATGGAGCAAAAAAAATTCTCTTTCTCTGAAAGATTCAGGTGTCCTGTGGCTGCTATCTCGCTCTGAGTCCTTTAGAAAAAAAGCATCCTACATAGCATAGTTTATATTTTAACATTTTCTTATAACCTAAAACTATATTTAACACACTATTTAATAGAATTAATACAGCATAACTTTCTAACACAACATATATAATATTCATTGTAATATTTGCAAAAAGCCAATCATAAAGTATGCATTTTTCACACTTGCTCTGAGCTTCCCTTCTCTGTGCCCAGTGAGCAGGAGGAGCTGCCCTGCTTCTGTTTGTGTGAAAAGCTGACGAAAAGCAAAGCCCTGGAGCTCGGGGAATGGCAAGGGAGGGATGGAGCAGGGAGCTGATGGAGCCACCCCAGGGCTGGCTCGGGGCTGCTGCCAGCCCAAGCACCCTGTGCCAGGAGCTGCTGTGAGCCCCACAGCTGCTCAGGCCCCTCGTGTTCTCCTCCACCTCTGAATTTCTCTGCATCTTTGCTAGTTAGTTTGGACAGAATGGGTAAAGGCCACTGATTTAACCAGAATTGTAGTCTTTACCCTCTTTTTTCCATAGATATTTAATGTATTTAATTATTTATATGCATGTATTTAATGTGTGGCCTAGTCACGGTTCTAGGTCTTAATTGTTTTGTTCCATGCAAAAATAGGAAATAACGATGACCTGAGCTCTTCTGCTCTTTGTGGTGCTCGTGAGGAGTATTTGAACACGTGGCCACAGTTTATTTTTCTGAACTGGTGGGCAGCTGCAGCCCAGGGGCCTGTAGTGCCATGGTGACACTGCCCCAGGCCCAGCAAGACCACGGGCTGAGCTCTGTGAGATCCAGCACAGCCTTTTTCAGAAGGTCAAGTGTAGCCATGATATTTTCTGAAAAATCCTTTCCTTAGGATTTTCCCTGCTGAGAGGCCTCAGGAACAAAATGTAAACAATGATTATCTGCTGCTGTGGAATGCAACAGGTGCATCTGGGATTGGTCTCATGTGGTTGTTTCTAATTAATGGCCAATCACAGTCAGCTGGCTCGGACTCTCTGAGCCACAAGCCTTTGTTATTCATTCTTTCTTTTTCTATTCTTAGCTAGGCTTCTGATGAAATCCTTCGTTATATTCTTGTAGTATAGTTTTAGTATAATATATATCATAAAATAATAAATCAGCCCTCTGAAACATGGAGTCAGATCCTCGTCTCTTCCCTCATCCATGAACCCCTGTGAACACCCTCACAGTCAAGTCCTTATTTATAGACTAATTTTTACCATCAGGTAAATTTCTACTGGGCAAGATCCATCAGCAGCTGTGAACCTGGTGGGTTTGGTGAGCAGGGAATGCCAGCAGAGGAGCTGGCATAGCTGAATTCCATGGTTTTACCCTGCTTGATGCTGGATAAAAGAAGTGGGAACAAAATTTGGAAAGATGTTCTGCTGTATTATTATTTTATTGTTTTTTAAACTGCTGTGCCTTGGTATTGTCCCCCAGTGCATAATGTTCTTTTGACTAGGAAAGCCAGTATCAGGGTACCCCAAAGGGGCTGCTTAATTTCTAGGCAGGTGTTGCTATCAAAGCTGTATTTTTTGGTCTCTAATTTACAGATGGAGATGTTGAAGGAACCCACCTCCCCCCAAAATTAAGTCATTCCCTATCATTCCTGTCTAACATTTCCAGTATATAGTAGTGGTAAAAAGGAATTTTGGGTCACATTCTTTCCTCCAAAAGAAATACAGATTTATTTCTTTTAAAGCAGATTTTTCTATTCCTCCATGTTTGAGCATTTTAGACATGACTTACACTCCTTCAGCTTTTGACATCTGCAAATACTTCTTTTTAACAAAAAAAAAAAAGGGGAAGTGTGGATTCTGATGTAATCATGTGACTCCAGGAACAAGGTTCTTATGAAAAACACAGAATCCTGTGAGAATTTGCAATGCTCAGGGTTATCCCATTGTTCAGCAGAAAATGAAGCAAAACCTTCTACTCCCAGCTGCCCCATCCCTTGGTGTCCATCTTGATGCAAGAGATATTTAGGCTGTGTGGCTTTTGGTAGGTTTTTTGTTGTTGTGGGATTTTATTTATTTGTTTGGTTTTTTTGGTTTTTGTTGGGTTTTGTTTGGTTTTGTTTCTGGGGTTTTTTTTGGGGTTTTTTCTTTTTGGTTGTTTTTTGTGGTTGGTTTTTGTGGGTCTTTTTTTCTTAATGGTGTGGGGTCTTTTTTATGGTTGATGTAGTGAAATATTTTTCTCCTTGCATGGTGAAATTCACAGATCTGTGGCTTTGAGGCTCTCAGGTGCTCTCTGGGTTGTGTCTCTTGTGGAAGCCTTGCACTCTTCAGGCATTTTAGAACCAAGACAGAGCCTTGTTGCTGTTGTGGCATGAATCAATGCCAATGGAAATTGCCATGTAAACCTAAACACCTAAAATGCATTGGAGCCTCTTCTCCCCAAACCCTTTGGTTCCTTGCATTTCCCTTTTTGAGGTGGTTGGGTTTTTTGAGCTTTTTTCTGACAGTCTCTCGCAGGAGGCTTGACCTGGATGTTTGCTGTCTGTGCTCTTGCCAACCTGCCTTTTGCAAAAGTGAATGAAATGCTTTTCCATCTTGGACAGGAGCAGGCTTGAGAGCTCAGAGCAGTGTTCTGATAGTACAAAAATGATATAAAAATGAGGTTCCTGTGGGACGGGAGTTGTGGGACTTGCTTGGGTGCCTCAGAGCTCTCTGCAGGTGAGAACCAGGCTCATGCAAGTCCCCTGTTGTCTAAGTCCCCTCGGGTAATCCGTGTTAGCTGCCTCTGGAGGTATTCAAAACCTGCCTGGACGTGCAACCTGCTCTAGGTGAGCCTCCCCCAGCACTGGGACATCTCCAGAGCTCCCTTCCCAGCAGAGCCATTCTGGGATTCTGTGAACATCTGGAAAACAAAACATCCTCAGAGGGCAGCTCTCCCACCACAGGCAGGCAGAGCCAGCGTGTTCCTCTACAACCTGGGAGATATTTATCCTGTGACTAAGCAGAAAAGAGCTGGAAAAGGTCCTGTGAGATCATCTCATCCACCTGGTGTGTATTTATTAATTGGGGAGACAGGAGGGGTTTGCTCAGGGCTCTGAGGAGCAGCAGGCACCCAACTCTGCACGCACATGACTCAACCTGCACAGTTGCAATTGTTGCTTGCAGCAATAGGATTTTGTAGTAAAAGGGCCAAAAAGCTCTTGACTTGATGTTTTTGGCATATTTGGAGCCTTCTCCTTAACTTGCTGTCAGTTTGTGCAGGCATGAGCTTGTCTTTTTATAGCATTCTAGGAATAAGCTAATTTTACTTGATATTTATGATGGAGTAGGTGGCTTGAAAACTAATAATAATAATAGGAGGGGGAAAAAATAGAAGCCTTTTGGAAAGGAGAGGTCAGCCAGCTGGACCTCTGCACAGCTGGCTCTGCTGGCCATGATCTACAGCAGAGGCTCCCAGAGGAGGTGTCAGAGAGGTGCAGGTGGAAATGCTATTGCCATGACAAACAGAGCAGTGCTGGAGTGTCAGCCCAGAGCTTGGGGACCATCAGCATTGCTTGGTTTGTCACTGCTTGGTAACCACAGCACGGTGAACGTGGGCTGGGTTTTATTTCTCATTCCCCAAATGCAGCTCGGAGCACTGGGGTTGGAATTGCTGAGTGTGGAGAGCAAAGGGGCGAATTCTGATCAGGGAGGGACTGGAGCATGTGCTCCTGTAGGGAATGGGAGCAGGAATTTCCTATCCAGGCTGCCTTCTCCTATTGAGGCTGTGCTGGTTTTTTCTCTTAGGATCACTTTGCTGGCTCCAGAGGTCAACACCAGTGTGAGATCAACAGTTAGGGTTAAGGATGAGAACTGTTCCGTGCTGCAGGTGAGCAGCCAACCTTGCTCTGCACCTGTGACATCTTTTTGCTGCTGGTGGCACTTGGTTGGGCACCAGGGGCTGTTCTGCAGATCCGTTTCCTGACACCACAGTACATTTTGTGTGGGTTTTGGAAGTGTTATGGGACATCTCTTGGCTGAGCAGTTGCTCTGTGGCAGGGGGAGAAGCTCTCCCAGATGCATGGAGGGTGTTTCATGGTACAGGCAGTGTCCCTGGCACCACTGCTCTTTCTCTTGGCTTGTCCTGTGGAAGTGACAGTATCACAGATGACGTTTTCCAGGAAAACTTCCAGCACTTGTAAAGAGCTGTGACATGGGCTTTGCCTCTCTTCCCTCCTCCACCAGCCATCTCCTAGGGAGGAGGGAGCTGGAGCAGGGCACAGTGCACACAGGGAACAAATCTCTCTTATTATTATTTAATTTAGAGAGAACTTGGCCTAAAGATGTAAAAAGGAATTGCAGGCACTGTCTGGACACCACCTCTCCTCATCAATTAGCAGCATTAAACCCTCAGCAGGGAGAATTAATTAGAAAACTGAAATCTCTCTATCATGACAGCCTTCTGGTTTGCATTGAAATGCAGCCAGAGGACTGGAAAGGCTTCTGTATTTTGTTTTGATACACAGGCATATGTTTCTTTCCATCCTGGAAATTAATTCTGTCTGTCTGTAACGGAGCCGTGGGAATCAATATTGAGCTGAGCTGTATTTCTCCAGAGCTGTCTTCTAAAAGGAGATGGCTGCTTCCCCACTGTGCCTAATAAGTGACCTGATTTTGGAGCAGCTGCTCTGCCAGTTCAGAGGTGTTGCACAGCTGCCTTGATGGCTCATGGTCTCTCAAGGGTGATGGGCTTCTCTTTTCTGAAAGTCTCCAGGTCAGACTTTCTCTGAGCTGGACAGAATGCCCACATTTGTGACTTTCCATTGCTCCACACCAGGCTGGACGTGGTAGGAGAGGAAATTACTCATCCCACTGCCTCCCCTGCAGTCTGCTCTTGGCCCTGGTGAGCTGTCATGCTCTCTGTCTTGACTTCTGCAATGCCCTCAGCTGGGTTTAGAGGCAAGACCCAGCTTTTCCTCAGTGTCATCATCCTTCCTTCCCTCCACCAGGCTTGGGGAATGAAGCAGAGTGAGTGCCCTGCACTGAGGGAGCAGCCCATTCTTGGGTGATGGCACACCTTGGGCAACCCTGCTGGAGAAGAAGCTGCAGTGTGTGCACTGCAGCAAGCAACAGGCTGTGCTCAGGCTCTGCACAACCACAGCTTTGGGAAAACTGGGTGGGGAAGGGCTGGCAGGAGAGGCAGGGCAGATCTGGGAGGCCCTGAGGGCTCTGAGCTTTGGGCAGTGTGTGCTCTGCAGGCTGTAAGGTTCTGTGAGCCCATGGCTATGTGCTCACAGTCAGGTTCCTGCTCTGTTGGTGGCTCATTTTTTACTGTGAAGGCAAGGGCACTTGAGTTCATGTGATACTGCAAGTTCAGAGGATGAGAATAAAGCCTCTGTGGAAGCTGCCCCACGTGCTTGTTTCATAACCCCATCACCACCCCACTGATGGCAGGCATGAGCCAGCAGCTCATGGGGGCTGCTCAGTCCTGGGGCTGTGCAGAAACCTTCTCCTTCTGCCCAAAATCACAGCTGGCAGCTCATGGGGGCTGCTCAGTCCTGGGCTGTGCAGAGCCTGCTCCTTCTGCCCAAAACCACAGCTGGTTTTTAATCTTTGCTTGCCCCTGAGCCCCCACTGAGCTCTGCCTTCTCCCACTGGAGATTCCTCAATCCAGAGCTGCATGGCAGAACCTCCTCCCCCAGCAACTTGTGGAGAGGAACAAATTTGCAGACACCCTGATCACACCCCAAAGCCCACCTCAGCCCCTCTGTGCCTAAATCCAAGTTTTCAAATTGGGCACTGAAGTGAACAAGTCTCAAGGATCCTCATCTCCCCAGATGAGGCTGAACCAGGATTATTCACACACACAGCCCTGCTTGTGAGGATGAAGATCTGCACCGAGAGGAGAGCGCTGTCCTGCATCATTTTCCCTTCCACAGGGCAAAATCCTGTGCTCAGAAAGTTCTCTGTGTATTTATGAATCAAGGGGAAACCCTGATGCCAGCTACACCTACAGAAACCCTCTGATGCCAATGAACATTCCCTTCTAAGTGAGCACTTAGAACATGTGAAGAAGAGCGGTGCGAGCAAGGAGAGGACCTGCCAAAATTTGTGGTGGCTGTTGGGGTCCTGGTCTCTCCATGTGGTGTGGAGGTTGTGCTTCTTGCCCACAGAGAAGGAGCAAATCAACCAGGTGGCTGCTGAGAGAGCAGAGAGTGGTCAATTAATCCTGAGCCCTGGGCTTTGCAGTCGATCAGAAAGCCAGGCTGGGATCAATAAAAGCCAGGCAGGCTGCAGGGGAGAGGCTGTGCTCGTTAAAGAGAAGCTGTGCAGGGGGATGGCTGCCAGGGACTATTGATCCCTGCAGGCTGGGGGGAAATGCTGCATGTCAGGGGCTGGGGAGGCTCCTGGCATGGCCAGGTGTGTTCTCCATCCTCTGTGCAAGGCAGAGAAGGGGGTCAGAGATGGGCTGGGGTGAGGGTGGGGGTTGGCACAGTGGCTTCAAAGCCCTGATCCTGCCACGATGCCAGGCCAAGGTCATGGGATGATCTCCTGTCACATTCACATTCTCTGAAAAATCCCTTCACCCAGGATTTTTCTCCTGGGAAGCTGAGAAGCCTCAGAGAAAAGGAAAACAAATTCTTACCTCATTTGCTTCTCCTGTGTTGTGCTCACATGTGGAATGTGTTTGGAGATTGTTTACCCACAGGTGATTGTTCCATTGGATTCTGCTGGGAGTTGTTTTCACTCTTTGGCCAATCAGGGCCAAGCTGTGTCAGGAGTCTTTCTAGAGTCTCAAGTTTTCATTATTATCTTTTTAGCATTCTGTAAGTATCCTTTCTGTAAGTATCCTTTATCCTATCCTTCCTAGCTATCTTCTCTTTAGTAGCTTTCTGTAACCTGAAAGGATACTTAGAGAAGGCTAAAAAGGTAATTATGAAATATATATATAGTATATATTGTAGTATTACTATATGTAGGGGGATACAGTATGGGTAAGTGAAGGTGGTACAGAATGTAGTCCTATCCCCTAAAGAGTTGCAGCTGAACCAATTACTAAAGATTAGGAGCAGGCCTGATGTTAACAGGCCACACCTGTAGCCAATAATAAGAGTGATATAAAAGAGTGGATTGGTGGGAACTGGAGTCAGTTGGCTGCAAGAAACATCAAGGAGATACAAAACTCTGGCAATATGGAACCTTTGCAATGTAATGATAATAGAACTCTTGCAATATATATATAACAACAACTATATATTTGAAGTATATATATAGTATATACTATAGTATATTTTAGTGTAGTGTTCTTTAATATAATATAGCATCGTAAAATAATAAATAAGCCTTCTACGAACATGGAGTCAGATTCATCATTCCTTCGTGCCAGGGGCACCCCATGAATACAATAATCTCCCTCCTTCCCAGTTAGAGCTTGGTCCCTTAGTGTTAAAATCCCTGTTTGGAGCATGTTGGATCAGCCATGAGGTTGGTTTTGTAGTTGATACCTGTTGGAACTTAGGGCATAGAGAATATTTCTCTGTTTGTTTTGATAAGCCTTCATTTTTAAGGAAACATTGCTTTTAACTTTTGTTTATGGAGAGGGTTTCTAAGGCTTTGAGATGAATTGGAATTGATGAGTGCATAAAATAGATAATAGTATAGTTTATTACAGGGTGAACAATTTAGCATTTGGGGTTTTAGTATGGAAGTAGATAGAAGACAAGATGGAAGATTTTTGGGTGTTGTTTGGTGGGGTTTTTTCCTTTTTATTTACTCTATTTTCTGTTGTGTTAGTGGTATAGAATGATTAGCTGGGGAGAGCTGCAATGTAGATGTTGCATGATAGAGAAATAATTAGTTGTTGGTAGAAAAGTAGAAGTAAAGTATGTTTTAAAACAAGTTAATTGGCCAAAACAGCTGTGAAAGACCTTGGAATCCCAGTCCCTGGTGCAGATTCCAGCTCTCAGGCCAGGCTCCCATGGCACAACCTTGGCTTTGCAGCTCTCTGGTGTAAAGCTCCATTCATGGAGACTCCTTGTTTCTGATACCACATGATTTTCTCCCAATTGTTTTTCCCCCAGGAAATATTTTTTTTCTGAGACAAACCCTTCTCTGATGGCTTATTTCAGCTGAAGGTTTTACTTCTATTCCTCCTTTTTGGTTTCTGCTCATTCTCCTTCCTGTTTTTCCCAGTAACATGGAAGAAAGGGGCCTGAAGCTTCACTTTTCCAGATACACAGTTTTGCTTTAATTTCCCTCCCACAAAATCTTTGGTCATTTGAGGAGAAGGACAAAAATAAGGCAACAAAAACCTGCAGGAGGAAGAAATGACAACACTCTTCTGCATTGGTTTTTATTTTATATGTAGAAATACCTTCCCTTTGCTGTGTTCACTTGGAGGGGAATGTTCATTGGCATCAGAGGGTTTCTGTAGGTGTAATCAGGGTTTCCCCCTGATTCATAAATACACAGAGGACTGTCTGAGGACAGGATTTTGTCCTGTGGAAGGGAAAATGATGCAAGACAGTGCTCTCCCCTCGGTGCAGATCTTCATCCTCACAAGCAGGGCTGTGTGTGTGAATAATCCTGGTTCAGCCTCATCTGGGGAGCTGAGGATCCTTGAGACTGGGTCCCTTCAGTGCCCAATTTGAAAACTTGGATTTAGGCACAGAGGGGCTGAGGTGGGCTTTGGGGTGTGATCAGGGTGTCTGCAAATTGGTTCATCTCCACGATTTTCTCTGTAAAAATATGAGTTCAATAGACACAATTCTGTGCTGTGCAGACCCTGATAAAAATTAAAACCCAAGCAGGTGGGGACACGTGTGTTCTCTGGACACTTGCTTTGCTTGAGCTGTGTGTTACATGTAAAATAGATTAACTCTGAGCTGATGGGGCTGTGGTGTGTGACCTTTACTTTTAGAAGAGTACTTTCTAATCCTTTTGATTTGCTTCTTTGTTTTATTGTTCCAGAGGTTTGAGATCTGTATGGAAAATCAAAGCTATTTAATTTGCCAGTATACATTGCTGATTACTGCAAAAGGAATATTACTGCAAAGGAGGAAAAGGGACTGAGAAAAATACCAGTACTCAAAGGGGCTACAAGAGAGCTGAAGAGGGACTTCTTACATGGACATGGAGTGATAGGACAAGGGAGAATGGTCTTAAACTGGAGGAGGAGGGATTTAGATTTGGTATTAGGAAGAAATTGTTTCCTGTGAGGATGGAGAGGCCCTGGCACAGGTTACCCAGAGAATCCTGGAATCCCTGGAAGTGTCCAAGGCCAGATTGGACAGGGCTTGGAGCAACTTGGAATAGTGGAAAGTGTCCCTGCCCATGGCAGGGGTTGGAACCAGGAGATCTTTCAGATCCTTTCCAACCCAAACCTCTCTGTGATAACGTACTGCATGGAGTGTGCTGTCTGGAACATTTTGCTTATAAAAAGTAATTTCTGAGAAGAGGATTTGTTTTAAGATCTCAGTGGCTTCTTCAAAGGGCTGTCATGGATGGTAACAGCAGGACTCAGGCAGGTTCCAAACCTCTCATTGTCAGTACACATCGTGCTGGAAGGAACAGGATGGCTCAGGAGATTTTTCTGTCAAGTGCAGCTGCCCTGGCTGGGTCACTGGCTGAAGGAATCCTCCACTGAGCACCATGGATTTTGAACACAGATCTCTTCTCCCAGCAGCAGGGGCTGTGAGAAAAATTCTTGAGCAGTTTTGGGGTGTCATGGCCCAAACTGGGGGAGAAGAAGCCTTGTTTTTATGAAAAATCCTTTCCCCTTAGGATTTTTCCTCCAGAGAAGCTGAGAGGCCTCAGGAACAAAATGTAAACATTGATTATCTGCTGCTGTGGAATGCAACAGGTGCATCTGGGATTGGTCTCATGTAGTTGTTTCTAATTAATGGCCAATCACAGTCAGCTGGCTTGGACACTGTTGGTTCCACAAGCCTTTGTTATTCATTCTTTCTCTTTCTATTCTTAGCTGGCCTTCTGATGAAATCCTTTGTTATATTCTTTTAGTATAGTTTTAATACAATATATTATCATAAAATAATAAATCAACCTTCTGAAACATGGAGTCAGATCCTCAAGTGCTACATCTACAAGGATGCACAGTCTTAAATTGCTATTTTTTTACTTCCCTTGTGTGGTGTATCCTTTGGATAACCTGGGTGGAAAATGCCTTCAGGGCAGGGTCTTGTGTGTCTGAAATGGCACCAAAATCTAGCTGTTGTTTTGTGTATCCCAGAATATGGATCCAAGTTCCAGGGCAGTTCTAAGTGCAGCAGGTTGAATGTTCTGTAGTGTTTAGAGAAAACTATAAGGATGAGGTTGGGATGATCAGAGAAAACCTGAAATATTCCAGCTAACCTGTAATATTCCAACTCTCCTTTGCCTTTGAATCCCTCTTTGCCAAGCCTGCAGGCTGCCTGAGCTATCAGCACACATCCATTTGTGTTCTCACCATTAAAACAATCTCATTTGCTTTGCTGTTGTTTTTTACACTACCCCAGCTCTGGCCTCTGAAGCTTTTTGAAAATAACATTTACAATAATATTTTTAACAGTTCCGTAGTATACAAAACTCCAGTGCTCTGGCAGGACTCCCGGAAACTTGCTGAAAGTTAATGTGGTCAACTCTTAAAAAGGAGAGATTTTTTCCGCTTGACTCTTGCTTGTTAAACTCTCTGAGCCCAACATGTTCCCTGCTGCTTGAAAAAACAAGGAAAGTCCCAATTTTAGCAATGCTACTTTGAGTAGCTTTCCAGCCGAGCCCTATTTCGGGGCAACTGTGGATTATTATTTTTATTTTTATTTTTATTTTTTTTTTATTTTTATTTATTTTTATTTTATTTATTTTTTTTTTATTTTATTTATTTTATTTTTATTTTTATTTTTTCTTACAGTGGTGTGTCCCTACACCTCCAAACCAAAGTGCTAAGTTGTGCTCAGGCAGGAATAAGTTGGTGCTGCTTTCCCTGGAAGCCTGGGGGTGATAAACTGCACAGGGAGATGCTGTTTGCTTCTGCTGCAGCAGTGGCAAGGCATGCTGGCATGAAATCTGTGTTTTATGGGGGATGCTGAGCCTCTGCAGGGCAAGAAAAATTCTTTTTGGGGTGGGTGATAGAGGAAATCCCAAGTGTCAATAGCAGCTCTCAGTGCTGGACTGCACTCTTCCTGCTTTCCTAACTTAATTCCTCACAGTAAATCCCCTGGTCACTTTGTTTTATCTTCCCTTACATCCAGAGAAAATCACACTTCTCCACCCTCTCCTCCTCTGTTTTGCTTTCTGTAATTTAGATCCACAAAGGCAGGAGTCATGGATGTACAGACATGTCATAGCTCAACTGTTGTCTCCCTTGAGCTCAGTCTGCCTTAATCCCTTCCCAGCCAGGAGTGTGGGAAGAAAAAAAGAAAGGCAGGGATTAATGTTCGAAGTGGATTAATAACCTTGCATGCATCTCTCATGTAGATACTCATACCCTGCACTCATGGAGCTGTGAAGAAGTTGAGCCACTCTGCTAGGTTCAGCTCAGACAAATCAAAATTGATAAAAAATAAATTATGATAATATTGTTATATTACAATATTATAATATTATCATTGTTATATTATTACATTAATGATAATTATTGTTATCTTAGTATATAAATGATTGTGATATTATATCACAATTATTATAATAATAAATTAATTATTGATTAATTATTATAATATTCAAATATTATTATATTAATTATTATAATATCAATCCAATTTTTATAATATTATTATTGTTTTTCCCCATCTGTGCTGGGCTTTCCTGCAGGAAGTGGCTTCCAGCAGTTCCCTGAGCAGACTGGAGCAGGCAGAGTCTCTTGCATGCACATCACAAACCTGGAATACATTGCCCCAGCATCTTGCTGAGCACTCACTGCTTGGCAGGTGCTTACCAGGGAGATTTTGAGTAGATTTACAGAGTTCTGTGGGTGCAGTGGCCACTGGGAGCCCAGTTTCAGATGCTCCCAGGTTTTGTGTCCCAAAATGCCAGCGCTGATCAGGGAGCTGAGTGGGAGAAGCCGCTTGGAACAGCATCTGTAGGAAAAGGATTTTCCCTTTTTTTTTCCCCTCTTATTTTTTCCCCCCCTCCCTGTTTTTGAAGGGACATAATAATAGGACAGAATTTGTACTAGAAACAGGAATTTGTCCTTCTGGAACAGGAAGCTGCTGGTATGTATTTTTGGGAAGCCACGGAAATCACCAGCATGTGCAGTCCAGTTTGAAGGCTGCCTGTCCTCAGCACTGAGAACATTTAGCATTTTCTGCTAAAACAGAAAACCCTCCTTTCTCCTGTGTATCTGTGGAGATTCCCTGCCCTGTGTGCGTGTCTGGTTTGCTACCAGGGCTGGGCAGGGGGGTCCCAGGGCTTCGCTGGGGCAGAGGTGATGGAGAACAGCACAGGGAGGGCTCTGCTGATGGAAAGGTCCCCTGTTTTTTCCAGGGCTCGTTTGCACAGTTCCTGTAGATGCTTGTTTTTGTGACTAGATATGGTTTGGAAAGGTCTGGAAGGTCTCCAGGAAGACACTAGAAAAATCTATTGCTCTGATAAGGAGAGTCAGCCTGGGCTGTCCCAGGAATTTAGTTGATCCAGACTGTCTGCCTGTGGCCCTCACTGCAAATTATGCACACAGCTTAATTCCTGGAAGTGTCACAGCAGCTTTGAAAGCAAAAGTGAAGGATTGGGCTGTTTCCTGCCCTTGTTATAATCTTCTTGCTGGTTTTCTGCTCCCTCTCGATTCGGTGTTGCACAGACCGAGCAGTTCTTTCTCTAGGTAGGATTTTTAACCATTCAAGCTGTTTGGTTGCTTCCTTTTCTCCTCCTTGGTGTTGGAAATGTACAGAGCAGAGTTCCTGGTGGCCCAGGGCTCTCAGGCTGATGGTGCTGTGCTGGGAGGAAGCTGCAGGAGAAGGAAAAACCCTCTCAGGGCACTTGGATGTCTCTGCCTCTGCTGCTCCCTTATCACCTTCCCTTCCTGCTCGTCTCTCTCGAAATAGGTTGGATAAAAATCCCTGTGCTTGCCAGCACCGAGGCACCAGAGCTGCAGAAAATCATTTTAATCCATGCTTGGGACCATTCCTGGTCCTCCTCAGATTTGTTGCTGTGTTTGAATTGATTTGACCAAGCCAGGAGGATTTCAAAGTGCTTTTTCCTCCCATTTGTGGCCAGTGCCTCATGTTTAACACTCCAATATCCGTGTCAGTGTCCTGGATCTCTCACTGACTTCAGGGCAGCCTGCAGTGAGTGCAGGACAGGAAATGTCTCACTCCCTGTGCAAAGTCTGATCAAGTTTTTGAGGTGTTTCTCCCTTTTCTTGTGCTATCACACAGGTTTATGACCAGGAAATCTGAGGGCTTATCAGGCATCTAAAGTGGAATTTGATGATGTTTTCTATCACAGTGTGCTTTAAAAGGTGCCCATCTTTAGGTGGATTTTGCCCCAGCTAAAGTGGGATTTGATGATGTTTTCTATCACAGTGTGCTTTAAAAGGTGCCCATCTTTAGGTGGATTTTGCCCCAGCTAAAGTGGGATTTGATGATGTTTTCTATCACAGTGTCCTTTAAAAGGTGCCCATCTTTAGGTGGATTTTGCCTTTGTTCAGTCTAAAATGAGGCTTTTCATTAGTGAGCAGGACAGGCTCCTATGGGCTCAGGCCTGCTTTAGTTTATTGGTGGCCAAAAAACCCCCAAAAACCTCTCTGGGTGCAGGAGTTTGGCTGAATGCAGGGTGGCATTTGGCTGAATGCTGAATGCAGGGTGGGAGGTCACTGAGCCCCTTCTGTGCTGGTTTTGGGGGCAGATTAAAGGTAGAAACTCTGGAGGGCTCCTGGGCACACACCTCCCATGAGGGATGGATGTACAGGGCACTCACTGCTGCTGAGAGCTGCCTGTGCTCAGCTTTTTACCCAGGCAGCCAGAGGAAAGCTGGTCCAGCCTTGGGGAACCTTGGCTGCCATTTGGAAGGCCTAAATTTAGGTTTCTGCTTTGATTCAGCACTGCTTTTGCATGTCCTGCTGTCAGCCTGTTCCCTAAGTGAGTGTTACCCCACAGGGATGCTGTGGAATCTGAAGTGTTAAAGATTGTGTTGCTTTAGGGTTACATTAATCATGTAAAAACACATAAAAATATAATGTAATTAAAATGTTCTGCTCTTAAGGAAGCACAAATTGTTTACCCCAAGATTTTAAAGCCATTGACGTCCCAGGTTTGTGGTGTTACCTTTGGTGTGTGCAGAGGAAGGCAGACCCTGCTCTCCATTCCTAAATCAGGTTCTCCCCTTTCCCAGGTGATGGTGGGGACAGGCCTTGTGAAAAGTGGTCCATGACCCTGTTGTCATGTCAAAATTAACCTGTGTGTGTGTTCATTACAGGGTGGATGCTTGAGAGAGGAGGATAAGGCACCAGAGTCTGGGACCAGTGGAATGGAGGCCTGATGTAGATGGAAAGATGGGTAAGAACTGGATTCCCCTGGAGAATTCATTTTCTGCAGCCTGATAATTTTGGCTGGGACTACCAAATGTGCCAACAGACTGGGGGAAATTGCGAAGATGCTCTGACTGTTACATTGCTTTCTGATTTATGTTTAGCATTTTAGTGGCGCCAAAATTGGACAAATTTTCTTCTTATTCCGAGTGTGATCTGGTGGTTATGTTCTAGGTGGAGTCTCTCCTTGTATTTCTCTGCAGAGCATCTTCATTCCCTGCAGATCTTCTCCCAAGGAATTTTCTGTTTCAAACAAAGCTTGAATATATTGCTTTTCTAAGTGGTAACCTGGATTGCTTCCACCTTCTCCCTCTTCTGCTGGAACAGTTGTGTATCAGATGCTCTGAGGTGGTGAGGGAAACTTTATTAGGTGGAAATTATTTATAGTTCTGGAGGTACATCATGATTTCCATCTTATCTCTACAGATAAGAACTTTCTCCTAAAGAAAATACTTTATGTCAGGAATTGGCACCACTTGGAAGTGCTTAAATGGCTTCCTGACCTGGGGGACCCAAGAAAGGAGGAGAGATCTTGGAGGGTTCCTGCTTGCAGCTGAGCACTTCACTTGCACATCTGCAGCATTTACACAATTCACCCTAAACTTTTCAGGGATGGCTGAAATGATGCTTTAAAGAAGAAGAATTAAAAAGGAGATATGTGTTAAGTTTAGGGTTTGTTCTTGCAGATGTGTAGACTCACAAAATGGTTTGGGCTGGAAGGGACCTAAAAGATCATCTCATTGCAGCCCCCTGCCATGGCAGGAACACCTTCCACTGTCCCAGGGTGCTCCAAACCCTGTCCAGCCTGGCCTTGGGCATTTCCAGGGATCCAGAGTCAGCCACAGCTGCTCTGGGCACCCTGTGCTTCTCCACCTTCACAGGAAAGAATTTCTTCCTAATACCTAGTGTAAATCTTCCTTCTGTCAGTTTGAAGCCATCTCCCACTGTCCTGTCACTAACTGCCCTCATAAAAAGCCTTGTACAAACGTGATTCAGAGCTTGGTAGTGAATTTAGAAAATCAGTCTGAATTTAGAAAATGAAAAGTGTGGAGCCACTGCCACATCTTAAATGTTTATTCTCCCCTATGGAGAAAGGAGAAGAGTGGTATTTACCCATCCTGGCTTTGTGTTGTTTTTCCTTTTCCTCTGTTACCTAGAAGAGAGATTTTGTGGAAAGAGAACTAATTTAAAGCTAGGTTAAAAAAAAAAAAAAGGGAAGGGGAGAGAAGAGAAAGTCCAGATCTGCTTCTTCAATATAAACCATGACAAATTTCAGTTTAAAATCCCTGGTGACTAACCCCAAAATTTTTTGGAAACATTTTCACTTCGAAGGCAAAAGCCACTGCTTTGTCAAGGCAATGTGGGTTATTTTAACAAGGAAAGCTCAGGCTTGCCCTGAGCATCAGCAGGGAAGGAGTTGCTGGCTCCAACCCAGCTCTCAGGAGATTGTAACTTTGGTGATTTCTTGTACAGAGAGTGGCTGATAGAACCTGCTCAAGGTGCCTTCAGCCTGCAAATGTAATATGGGTACACCAGGGCAGCATTAATTGTGGGAATTCTGTGGTGAAGAGAGGCACTGTGGCTGGTTTTGGGGATTTTTGGAGTCTTGTGCAGGTTTGGAGTTGTGGGTGGAAGGGACTGTGCGTGTCCCTCACCAAGGTTGCTGTGGCTCTTCCCCAGCACCATCCACACCTGTGTGGGGTTAGATGTGCCAGGATGTGTCCAGGTGGGGTTAATTTGAGATCCTGAGTCTGCTCTGTGGGGATGAGTGAGGTGCTGTGTGTCCTCATCAGTGTCACTGAGAGGTGTTTGTCTGTGAAAGAATCACAGTGATAGCTTTGCTGATGCACAGGAATTTGGGCTAAATTTTGAGGGTTTCACTTCTCTGCCTCTTCCTCGTATATGTGTTTCTTTACTTCATGCTTTGGGATGAAGGAGTATTTTCAAGGAAAGTACAGAGAATTTGCAGTCACATCAGTGATTTCCTTCTGGAAATTTCCCTCCTCCTTCCCTTCACAGGAGATGTGTTGGATGAGGTGATCTCAGACAGCCTGTTCCAGATCTACCTTTTTTTTTTTTTTTTTTTTCCAGGATCCTATTTATAGCCTGCCCAGTGTCTCAGGGTTCAGCACAGGACTGTTCACTCCCAGATGTGTTCTAGGGAAGTTGCATGACCTTGCATGGAGCCCAAAGGAGGGGAAGTGGGGACTTCTGGTGTCTCTGTGTCGTGCAGTGCTTAGGCCAGCCCTGTGCAGCCCTGGCACCCCTGGGTGCTGCAGCATCTCTGCATGGGCCTGCTTGGGACCAGCCTAAATCCTTGGCACTGAGTCTTTTTATTCCTCTTACAGTTCATTTCCAGCTGCAACCTCTCCTCAAGTGTTGCAGACAACTTTTATGGAAAATCTTTTTTTTAGGATTTTTCCTCCTGAGAAGCTGAGAGGTCTCAGGAACAAAATGTAAACATTGATTATCTGCTGCTGTGGAATGCAACAGGTGCATCTGTGATTGGCCCATGTTGGTTGTTTCTAATTAATGGCCAATCACAGTCAGCTGGCTTGGACTCTCTGTCTGAGACAGAAGCTTTTGTTATCATTCTTTCCTATTCTATTCTTAGCCAGCCTTCTGATGGAATCCTTTCTTCTATTCTATTAGTATAGTTTTAATGTAATATATATAATAAAATAATAATCAAACCTTCTGAAACATGGAGTCAAATCCTCATCTTTTCCCTCAACCTGAGACCCTTGTGAACACTGTCACACTCAAGGGTCCAAGACTCTTTGTAATTTGGTCACATGAGTGCTTATGACACTTTTAAAGGTGTCTGCATCTTCAGTGCAACGCAGTGGAAAAACCCTGCCCAATAAGTATTAAAAATTGCTGTGTTTAAACATGACATCACAGCAAAAATAATGTTTTAAAAACCTGCACAACTTGGTACAAAAAGCACCAGCTTGTTTGTTGCTCAAGTTTTCTTCCTTTTGTTTTAAAAATGATTTAAGTGTTCTCAGCTGTGGTTATGAAATGTGTGTGTGCATGTGTGATGGTGATGATAAAAACTGCAGGAAGGCTGATCTGTTCTGCTCAGGGGACATCCATACAACTCAAAGGTTTAGTGCTTTGCTGGGCAGAGTGTGACTTTTGCTTCAGCAGAAAGGTCACCTGAGGTGTGGGAGCTGAGAGAGTGATGTTGTTTGCAGTATTGACAGAGTGTATGTGATTGCAGGCTGGGCTGGCAGCAGGCACAGCAGCTTGCTGGGAGCTTGTTTGAGCAGCCTTGGCCATCAAGCCCAGTTCCTTGGGGATTTTGGGGCTGCTGGAGCTGGTGGGGCAGAGCAGAGCCTGTCCCATGGGTGTCTCACCCTCCCATGCTGTGTTTTCCTCATTCCTCAGCAGGCAGTGCTTTCACTCTTCATTTCCTTATTGCTCTCAGCTTTCCCTTTGTTTGCTGAGAGCTTCCAGGAAGGATTAATTCATGTTGAATTGCAGCACTTTATATTATAATAAGACACATCAGGCTTTCTGGCTCAGGTTTTGTTCTTTTTGAGAGGTGTCTGAGTTCAAAGGTGCCCGTGGTCTCCTTCTCCCTTTCCTGGCATGACACTGCCAATTTATTTACAGACACGAACAGGATGGGGCTGCTATGGAAAGTGTCTTGAGCTGTTCATTTTTCAGCATCAGTCTCATTACATGATTATGATAATGGGAAGATGCTAACAGCTCACAATCTAGGCAGCAGGCCAGAAAACTTAATTTTACAATATACTTTATAGGCTTCTCAACCAATCACTCAAAGCAAAAGCATATTGACTGTAGTTCTATCTAACTACCATAAGCACATGTACCTTTGGTTAAAACAATGCTTGCTTATTTCAAATACAATACCTGTTTGTAAACGAAAATGCACAGAGCTCCATTCATAAGCTTAACCTTCTTAATATCTTGCTAGGTAAACTTTCTGCAGCTTAGAAAGCCATTCAGACCAGCACTAATACATAGATTTATTGTTCTGTTTGCCCTTATCTTTTCTACAGTTTAAATATTTTTTTTTCTGCTGACATATTTCAAAACTGCTGCTTTAGCACTGTTCACATTTCTACTGTATCTGAGGCCTGTCTTCTGCAGTTTTCCTAAAACCCTCTAATTTTATCCATTCCCACAATGGCACTGCACCCATTGTGCCCAGGTATCAAATTTAGGGCGCTCTGGGCAATGTGGGATTGGACCTGCATCACATCTGGGATGTTGCAGCTGTTGCTGCAGCAACAGAATAGGAATTCATGAGCTCTGGGCTGAGATTTTGAGCCTGGAAGTTGCTGGGCTGGGAAGGAGAACGAGTTCTTTATGATCCCTCAAATAACCTCCAGAAGTATCAGAGTCAGTCAGGGGAAATAACTTGCCAGTTACATCTCTTTGCTGGGTAAACATTTTTCCCCTTTCAAGTGTGCTCAAGAGAGAGGTACAGGTTGTGGGGAGAGGTAATATCTTTTATTAGACCAAATGACAGAGGTGGAAAAATCCAGGCTGCCTTTTAGGCATGTAAGTCCTTCTTCAGAAGGAGCAAATTTTAAGCTTAGCAAGGGAAACTGCTGGAATAATTGGCCCAAGTTTAATTCAATTATGTTAATCCATTAGAGGAAAATTAGTGTTTGTGGAGCAAAGGGCAGAGTTAGCAAAAAAAAGTTGTGAAAGTTTTTTGTGGGATGAGAAACCTGGCACCTTTGAAGTGGTGAGGAGTAGCAGAGCTACAGGCATGCAAAAATTTTCTTAAATGTGGTTAGTTTTGCTTTTTAAGATATAAGATTTTTAAGCCCCTGCTTGCAGCTCTCCTAGAGTAACTTTAATTCACAAAAGCAAAGGAGAAACAAGGGATTTGTCATGAGCAGTGTTGGGTTTATGGCTGGATTGTCATGAGCAGGGTTGGGTTTATGGTTGGGCTCAAAGATCCTGGCTCCTGTTCAGCATCACTGCCTGGGTGAGAGTGGCAGCAGCTGCTTCCCCAAGCTCTGCCCTCTTCAGCAAATCTTCCTCCACCAAAAGGCACCCAACTCCAACCCAGAGATTTTCCCCATTAGCCAGGAAGGGGTGAAGGCTCTGAGGTGGCTGCACCTCCATGGGTTGTGCTCCTGAGCTGCTGGAGATGGGGAGCTGAGAGAAGGAAGGAGAAACACTGTCAGAATGTTTTCCTGGGGGAAAATTGGCTTCTTAGCTGGGCTTTGCCACCCTCCTGGCATGTGGGGATGTAGAGGTGTGAAAAATGCCAATCACTTGTTTTTAAAATTTTAATAGGAATAAAGTGGTTATAAAAATAGTAATATAATTAGAGTTATGATAATTTGGACAGTTTGGATTAGTACAATATGAGACAGTAGAAACAAAGAGTTACAGATGTCTGGGTACCTTTTTATAGGCAGCATAAGCCCAAAAAAGGACCCATGTTAACAGAGGATTAACCCTTAAAAACAATAACCTGTTGTATATTCATACACCTCATACATGATGCATAAATTCCATTCAAACACAGGATTCTGTCTGGGCAGTGTCAGCTTCTTCCTCTTAATCCTAATGGTGTCCTCATGGCTGAGCAAGGTGGGAAGAAGTTCATTTCTTGTGACAATGGAGCAATAAATTCTCTTTCTCTGAAAGATTCAGGTGTCCTCTGGCTGCTATCTCAGTGTGAGTCCTTTCTTTAGGAAAAAAGTGTCTTACATAGCATAGTTTCTAGCTTAACATTATCTTATAACCTAAAACTATATTTAAAACACTACTTAAGAGAATTAATACAGCCTTACTTTCTAACACAACACGTATAATATTCATTGTAATATTTGCCAAAAGCCAATCATAAAATACCCATTTTTCACAGGAGCACTCATGGTGATGAGTGTGCCCAGGGATGGGCTGAGCAGGGTGAGCAGCAGCTCTGCCAGGGGCTCCTCTCCCCTGGAATTTTACTGTGCATGGATGGCTATTTTGGGAGCGGAGGCTTGTGGTGAACCGCAGATGTAACCTTGCTTTCCCTCCCTGCTGAGCTAAACCAAACACCTTCTGCATCCCGAGTCCTTTTCCATTGCAGAAGTCCCTGGTGAGCCTCTGGGCTGAGGGAACACGGGCATTGTGCCATGGCACAGCTCGTCAGGAGAAATTCCTTGTACCATTTGTGGCCTGACCACTGAAACTTCCACTTGTGATCAAACCTGCCATCCCAAATGCTTTGGGTTTGGGGTTTGTGAGGCACTGATCCCTCAGTTTTAAGGGCACTGAGGTGCAGTCCCAGCAGCTTTGCCTTTGCTTTTGGTTTTTCCTGGGGAAATTCAGAGGGCATTGAAGTTCTTCATGATCTCACTCTGGCTCTCAAATGGGTTCTGCCATAATACATGAATTTATGTGCCAGTTTAGGCTCTTTTGCTGTTTTCTCAATGCTCTCATTAATTGGCTGGAGCCTTAGCATGTCTGAGTTACATTGGGGGTGTCTGCTTGTTTGTGTGCACGAGTGTTTTAGAGACTGGTTGGGTTCTGTTACTGGTGATTTGAATTTAGTTATATATGTGATACATATATAACTAAATCAAGTAGTACTATTTTTAGTACTATTTGTACTAAATAATTTTAGTACTATATTAGTATTTATTATTACTATTTAATATTTCAGTATTATTTTATAATAGTATAGCAGTAGTATTGTAGTATATTAGTATTATTATTTAATATTATTTTAGTATATTTAATAATATTTTAGTATATTTTTATCAAATAGAACTAATTTTTATCATTTTGAAAATAACTGCTTTTTTAAAACAGATTTTTGCCTTCCCCTCCAAGCCCATTTCTGAGCTCTGATTTCTTGACTATTTTGTACAGGGTTATAAAAGGAAGGGTTGTTTTTGATCTAAACACAGTCTCCAGTTCAGCTGTGCAATTTTTCCATAGGAGGCAGGAAGTCAGTTTTACCCCCAAGGAAAGGGTGTGTGGGATAGTGTGTAACTGTGCCCTAAACCCACAGATGTTTTGTTGGACACTCTGTGTGATGGACCTCTGTAGCTGTCCGAAGCCTCTGATGGGGGTTTGGTTTTTGTTTCTTTTCACAAAGTGAAATAAATATCCAAACCAATGTCATTTCTGGAGAGCAGGAGTTGAGCATCAATTTGAAGGGCTGAGAATCAACAATCTCCTCTACCTCTGCCCCCTTTAGCATCATAATTCCCTGAGTAGAAGAAATGTGCTTGCAGGAGCCCCCAGCACATCACAGCGCCGCTTTCCTATGTGAGTTTGTGTGTCCTGAGCTCCAGGCATCAGTGAGCAAACTGCTGCCAAGAAATCCAGCGTGTCAGGAGGGATTTCCTCACTTCCTCCTGCAGAATTGCTCTGCTCAACCTGCTGGGCTGTGCCCTGGCCTGGGCTGACCTTGGCATCCCTTGGGTGGGGTTGCAGAGGGAGAACAGCAGGATCCAGCTGCTGCTGGGGAGCCTCTGCTGCCTTGCAAAGGGAACATGCTCCACTGCTGTGTGTGCTGGCTGCTCTGGAGGAGGGGAATTGGATCATTTTTCTCTTTATCAGACTCCGGACACGGCTCCAGACAGTGGCAAAGTGCTTTGTGCATGTGGGCTGAATTTATGGGGAGGTTTGTCTGGATCTCGCTAGGTGGGTGCAGGCAGCACTGTGCTTGCCACAGATCAGTCACAGACAGCCCTTCCAAGGGGGTGAATTGCACAACAGCACTCGTAGCTGCCTCTCAGAGTGTCTGGGTCCCTTCTTTGCCTGCTTGGAGGCTTTTGTTACAATCCAAATCAGGCTGGAGAACCTCAGCTCACTGGGCTCCTTCCTATTGACTGAGGCAGTCACTGATGGTGTTTACTTACTTATTGATCCTTATTAAGAATCAGAATAATTTCATTTAGAAAAGACCTTTCAGATCATCAAGTCTTTGTGGGCTTGGTACCTTGGCCCCTGGTGTCTTGTGCATGGCCTGCATGCTGGTGGCTGCACCTGCCTGTTCATGGTGTTTGCAGGTACTGCAGAAACCCCAGGGCTGGGACTTTCTTTGGCTCCAAACTTTTTGTCTCCAGGCTTTTCCCCCCTTTGGCTTTTGGGGAAAAGGCAGCATTTATCTTCACCAGCAAGCTCTTTGGTGTGTGCTCTCACATGGGTGAGTGCTGTCCTGTTCCCTGGACCAGGAAAGGCCTGGCCTGGTCTGACACTGACATTCTGGGAGGGCAGTGGGCAGCCCATCTGGTCTGACAGATGTGGGATTGCACTGGAACACCTGGGCCAGGTTTGCTGTTAGCCCCTGCACACACAGCAAACAGACATGAAAAGGTGCTTTGGCCACTGAACACGATGTGCTTCTTTGCTATTTCCTCTTGATTAAAAAAACCCCACAAACAACAAACTAAACAAAACCCTGGAAAGAGGTGCAGAAATGAATGAAGTATCACTCTAGTGGCAGAATCTGTGTATTTCCATTTACTTAAATGAAGAAGGATTAAAAGGAGATAAAATCAGTCTGTGAGTAGCTGGAGAAGATGTGGAATAGAGGGCTCTCTAAGATACAGGGCTATCAAGATCTAATGAGCAGAATACAAAGCAAAGCTGTGTTCTCAAACTGGAATTGAGATGTTTTTACAAGAAGGGGTTACTGGAGTGAGTGCATGAGCTCTCCAGCCAAGGCTTTTGAAGAGGCTGTTCTGTGTGATTCCAGGTCAAGGCTGGGATGTGGAGGCTGCTAAATGAGCTGCTGTGCCCTTTGTATACAGCCAGGAAGGCCAGATCAAGTTAAGTCCTCTCTGGATTTCAGCTCCTTTAATGTGTTTAGCTCTGGCTGCAGACTCGTGTGGTCTTGAGCAAGATTTTTGTCTGTCTCTGATTTCTGTCCATCAAATGAGACATAAAACCCAGCCCATCTCCCTTTGTGGCAGTGCAGCTGGAATTCCAGCAGGACAGGGGCTGCCCTTTGCAGGAGCTGAGTGATGCCAGGGGAGTGAGTCTTGACTTTCAGTTCAGGGTCCCTTTGCCAAGTGATAAATGTGGTATACAGTCTTGGTAAGTGATAAATGTTGTATACAGTCAATCCAAAAATTGTGTATTTTCAAAAAAGAAAAAATGAAAGGCTGGTGTCTCTTCTTCAGCATTGTCAGAGTCATCATCGTGTGGCTCCATATTTATTTTCACTGTGTTTTATTACATTTCAGTATTTTTGTCACTGTGTATTCAAAGTCTAGCCCATTGGAAGGGCACTTTTACTTTGTGGCTCCCCATCCTCTCTTGATCCCCCTCTCAGCTTTCCCAGAGCTCTCCCCTCTGCCTGGGGACATCCCCAGTGGCTACATCACCTTCTGGAGAGGTGGATGCTGCTGCTGCTGGAGTTTACCCAGGCAAAGGCACCATCAGCACCATGGCTGTGGGAAGCACCCTGGGATCTTCACAGTGTTCCCAGCTGGGTTTTCTCTGGATCCAGGTGCCTGCAGGGCCCTGGGGTTGTGTGCTTTGCCTTGCCCCTTGATGACTTACAATGTTCTTCCCTCCTGCAGTGCCCAGGGCTTTTCCCCACTCTTCCCAGCCCTGTTCTGCCTGGTGTGTATGTGAGAGGCCCAAATCAGAGCTCATCATTTTTTACAGGATCTGCTTTGCTTCTGTGGGCTTCATCCAGCTGCTGCCTTTTTTTTATTAATTTTTTTTTAATTTCAGTGTTGAAGGAAGCAGCTTCATGGAACTACCATAAACTGCCTCTTAGCAATGACCTATTAGTGCAGCCAACAATAACAGCAGTGTCTAGACCATCTGAGCACAGCTAAATTATTCCTTTGTCCCTTCTTCATTTGCTTTCTCTCCTGACTCTCGAATTGTTTTGGGTGGTCCGTGTTGACCTTCAGGCTTTCTCTTTCTCCCTTTTCAAAACTTTTTTTTCCTCTCCTTGAGCAGTGAACTTGCTGTACTAAGACTGAAAGTCCAGGTTCCTCTCTCCCCCATGCAGGCTGGAGCCAAGGCCACGTAGCAGCCCTGGAAATGTGTCTCTGAAGGGCAGAGAGATGTCTGCTGCCTTTCTGGTGTCACTCCCTGGCTGATTTTGCCAAGTAGACAAATGCCCCAGATTGACAAAATTCACAGAATTCACAGAATGTCTGGGTTGGAAGAGACCTCCAAGATCATCAAGTCCAACCCAGCCCAACAGCTCAACTCAACCCTGGCACCCAGTGCCACATCCAGGCTTTGTTAAACACACCCAGGGATGGGGACTCCACCACCTCCCTGGGCAGCCATTCCAGAACTTTATCACTCTGTCTGTAAAAAAACTTTTCCCTGATATCCAACCTGTATTTCCCTTGGTGCAGATTGTGTCCTCTGGTTCTGTCAGTACCAGATTCACTCTGGTAGTGCCTGGGACTTGCAAGCCCTAACATCTTGCAGAGCTGAAAACCTGATGAGAGCAGGAGGCATTCTGGTTTTGATAAAGGATGCTGCCAAAATGGATGAGTGTATTTTAATAAAAATACAAACCCTGTCTGCTGGAGCTTCACTGGTCATTGATTCTTGGGAGTGCTCTTGGCTTTCTGCTCCTGTGTGTTCCTCTCCTCTGTGTGGCTGTGGATATTTGCCCCCACCCCCAAACCCCTGGGAAATTAATATCTTTTGAAACATCTATTATTTTTGGTTGGAAGTGATCCTTGGTTGGATGGGCTGGCAGCATGATCAAACAGGCTTTGTCACAGGAAGCTGATTTAAAAAGCACAAAATTAAGTGTGTTGGTGGAAAGCAGAGAAGAAAGGAATGAGTTTCCTACTAAGGGAAACAGCTGAAACCCGAGTATGGAACAAGAGGCATTGGGGACAGAGGGACAGTTCTAAACACAATTTATTTTTATGTTTCATTTTTGCTGTCTCTATAATCAGCTTTTCTCTGTCCTGATCTTCCATAGTAGAAATAATCCTGTTTTCATGTTGTGTTGGAGATCAAGTGGGATTTGCTGTACAATTCATCCTGTCAGCCCCACAGTACCTTAAGTGAATTTGTGCAGAACGATGCCAGAGTGGAGCTGGGCCAGGAGCTTGTCCAGGAGCAGGAACCTGAAAGGTTTCCAGGAGTCTCCCAAGCCCACAGAGCTCCAAGGATACTTCATCAGTGTTGTGCAACTCACAGATGTTCTGTTCTGGAGCCATGGCACAGCCTGGGGAGGTGTTGGCTGTGCTGCCTTCTCACAAGGCTGGAGAATATTTGGGTCCTGCCAGGGCTGGATCAGGAGAACAGGATTTTCCCAATTCCTGACAATTGGCATTCTGTCCCTGGGAGAGCCATCCATCCTTCACCTTCTCCTGACTCAAACCCAGCCAAAGAGAGCAGGAGCAGCCTGTGACACCCTTTTGCTGGAAAGGCTTGGGAGTGGCATTTGGATTTAATTATCCAGTTCTCTTCAGTGCTTGTTTGAATTTTGACTGCACTGGCTGAGCTGGCTGCATCTTTCCATGGAACAAAGTCCTCCACCCTTCTTGGGAGTCAGCTGGGAGACCCCAGGAGCCGTCATTAGGATGGGCAGGAGGCTCAGGCTGGAAAGGATCAGTCCCTGAGCAGGGCTGGCCTGGAGAGGACGGGGAAGTGTGGGTTTTGCAAGAGATGATGCAAATTGTGCTGCTGCTGCTGCTCAGAAGCTGCTTCAGAGCCTGGTGTGGGGGGTTTTGTTTTGAGCAGTTGAGGCTTTGGTCATTGCCTCCCTGAAATCACAGCTCTCTTGGAGTAAAAACACACTGCTAAAAGCAGATGGAAAATACTTAAGCACATAGAAATACATTAGTTGAAGGAAATATTGTATTTCTGCATGTGCTTAAGTCATTTTTCATCTTCCAGCAGCAGAAAACAACCTTTCCTGCTTGGATAGGAAGAAGTTATCTTATTTTGCAGCAGTGATGTCATGGAAGCGGGCTTTAGTTTTTTGACAATCAATACTCATATTTTGTAATTAAAAATCCTCAGATGCTTTTCAGAATGCTCTTTTGCATCGGTTTCTTAGTAGATAAAGGAAGGAAAATGCTGATTTGACAGTCAAATACAAGAAATAGCTTCTCTTTCCTTTTTTTTTTCTTCAGTACCTGATTCAGAGCAGTTGGAGCTCAGTTTTACACCACTTATTCTATTCAGTTGATGTTTGGGTGTTTCTGGAAACCAGCTGAATTTAAGCAGTTACTAAAAGTGAGTGGATTCTCCTTGCTTTGCTGTGTTTGGAGAAATGCAGAAAGTCACTTCTGGCAGAGAATTTCAACCTTTCTAAGAAATGTGACTGGGTTTGCAGCACCAGGAATTTTTAAACCTGTGTTTGGTGCAATTTTTTGTATCTTGGACTGGGTTTGCAGCACCAGGAATTTTTAAACCTGAGTTTGGTGGACTCAGAAGTCTGTTACAAAAAAAAGTTTTGGTAAGATTGCTGTGTAGATAGAGGAGGAAGACAATGTGACATAAACCAGGGCCCTGGTGGGTTGAGCAGAGATTCCTCTCCTGGAAGATGCTGCCAGGGGGGTTTGGAGGTGGGAGAGGGATGGGGAATAAATTGGGTGGTTTGACGCTGTCTCTGCCTGCTGGCCCTGCTGGCCCATGACACTACAGATTGTGTTTTGTGTCAGGCAGTGCAGGAAACTTTTGTTGTCACTCGTTGGAAAAAAAAAAAAAAGAGGAAAAAAAAAGAGGGTGAGGGGCACTGTAGAGATTAAAGCTTTGGTGGAAAATTCCTGGAGGGTGGTGTAAGGGGGCTTTGTTTTTGTGGGTTTGTTTTAGCTCATCCCTCCCCCTGTTCTCTCCCCCCCAACAAAGAGGAAGGAAAAAAAAAGCCTTTTTTTTCTTTTTTTTCTTCTTTTTTTTTTTTTTTTGTATTGGGTATTTCCTAATACAAAATCTGTGTGGAAAACTATGCTTGTCCCAGAGGTCCTTTAAAAAAAAACCAAAACAAACCAACAACAACAAAAGAAAAACACCCCAAACCCAGACTTTGGGGACATTCTGGATGTGTTTATTTGTTGTTGTTGGTTTTGGGGTATTTTTTCCCTGAACTTGAACTGAAAATCATCTTTTTCTTTTTTCCTGTAGCACTTCAGGTTGTGCTCCCTGCCACTCCTCTGGAAAAACATATCTGTACTTTTATATATATAATGTGGGAGGCAAAAGTGATTACATTTTCATGTACTTACATATGCATTTTATTATTTTATCAATTATATTTTTAATATTTATGTACAGCTATATGTTTATACATTAAATATGTATATACACATTGCCTACAGGAAAATATTGGCTTTTTCCTAAGAATTTGATGTAGGCATTGGAGCTCATTCTGAGCTCTGAAATGTGAGACTGGATTTTAAACATTTCCCCCCAGTTTTTCCCCTTATTACTTTAATATCCTCGGGGAGTAGAGCATGCACAAGAATTCTTTTTCTCACATATCTGCGGTTTTTTTGTAGCTTCATTGCTCACAAAACCCAGCAGGAGGAGCAGAACAGGAGGAGATGGTGTTATATCTGAGCAGGAGCATCCAGGACATGCACCTCCCTGGGGAGAGATCCTCAGTGTTTGGGTCCAGTCCTGTCTGATTTCATATGGTTTTTGTCATTTTTCACATATTTGTGGACTTTGAGTTAAATCTGCAGGCTGGCCTGGCTTAGGGGTGGTTCTGTCCCTGGAGACACTCATTTTTAGACAAGATTTGTAGCTGTATTTGTATTTTTTGCAGTAATTTCTGCATGTGGCTAACATTTGCCTTGACTGTGGCACGAGCATGGGTGAGCAGTGGGTTCTCACACCCTCCCACCAGTGTGCCCTGCCCTAGGTCCTGACAGGGTTCTTGCTTCTTGTGCTTGGTATTTTGCTTTTAACACTTCACAGCTGCTTCAAGAGGCCACAACCACAGATGCTGAAGTGTTGAAAAAGAGGAGATTGGTTTCAGAGCCAATGGTTCCTCAGAGTTCTCCTGTTACTGCAGAAATCAGAAATCCTATGAAGGCTCTCAGCATCTTCTCCCTCATGGATTCCTTGCCCTCTCCTCTGGTTTCTCACTGCTTCTGGTTTTGAAGGTCAGTTGTGGCTCTTGAGCACCTTCAATGAAGAGGGAGGAAAGACAAGGACACCCTTCTCTAGCCCAGGTTCCTCCAAGCCCCATCCAACCTGGCCTTGCACATGTCCAGGGATGGGGCAGCTTCTCTGGGCAGCCGTGCCAAGGCCTCACCACCCTCACAGGGGAAAATTTCTTTCTAATATCTAATCTAAACCTGCCCTTTTTCATTTTAATGGCATTTTCTTGTGTGCATGTCCTTATTGAGAGTCCTTCTGCAGCTTTCTTGCAGTGAGATCTCATTATCTGTCTCCCCTGTGATGAAGGAACCTGTGTTTTCAAGACAGACTGGGCTGGGAGAGACTGTGGTGTGGTCTTGGAATGCCTCTCTTAACAGGAAAGCTTAGCATTGTGTCTTTTGATCCATTTGTGTTGAAAGTTTGTATTTGCAGTGCTGTATTTTCACTCTGCACATCTGAGGGCAGGGCTGCTTTCCACGCTTCAGTTGTGTCTTCTTTTCTTGCAGATGAAGAAGAAGCTCTGAACTCTATTATGAAGGATTTGGCAGCGTTGGGCAAGTGTGGGGGGCTGCTGGACAACAACAGGAATAAAACCAGTGTCCACTCCAACAAACAGGTATGGCTTTGCTCCTTCAGGCCACCCCAAACTCCAGCAGACCGCAGAGGAGGGCATGGTGCTTGCCATGCTGGCAGAGCACAGTTTGAATGTTAGAACTGAAGTTAACAAGTGCTCAGCACATCAGAAATATCATCATTTTACCAATCTTCAAAGTTTGTGATCTCTTTTTGAAGAGCTGAAAGGAAGTTACAGACATCCCTATATCACTGAGGAGCAGAGAAGGGTAATGCCCCAAATTATTCAAATATAACAACAGGGCCTGAAACTGGGTTTAAATGTCAAGTCTCACCTCAAGGCACTTCCAGCTGTTGTTTAGCTCTGAAAGTAGCAGAACTTGTTTCAGGCTGTGCAGCTTTAGGGCTTGGATAAGTCAATTGTTTTCTATTGACAGCGTTAATGAAATACAATATTTATTATGTGCACATTTTGCTTCAGATATTTGAAAGACAGACTGCCAATTCTGAGCTGTAGACACCCAGGCTCTTTGGGGAGGAATAATGTCATTCTTATATAAAGTGTTTAATTATGAATTACTGCTGTTTATCTTTATGCTCCTAAACATTTTGGCCATGTTGCACATTCAGAGTTGTTTTGGTGAGCAAAAAACATTGTCCCTTGAGCAAGGTCAGAAATTATTTGCTGACATCAATACAATAGCTGAAGTGGATTTAATAGCGTGTTTGTCTATGGAGCAAATAATATGAGAACATGAAAGTTGGGAAGAAAGAGTTGAGTTATCAAAATAGCAAGGAAAAAAGGGAGAAAAAGATTGGGAAAACTGGGGAGCTGCTGGAGAAGCATGGCAGCAAATCCATGTGGAATTCCACCTCAAGTGCCATGGTTTCGAATGAGATTGCAATCAACACTACAACTGCTGGGTGCCTAGCAAGGGAGAAAACAAATTGTCATTTGCTGTCGTCATGCATGTTTTAATGTCACTTGTGCTACAAACAAAGCAGTCTGGGTGCAGGGAGGAAAAATCCCTTCCAGAATCCCTGTGGGCTCCCCAGCCACATGCAGACGAAAACACGTGCGCACGTCTGGTTTCAAAGCGTGGCCTGGCAGGAGCAGCTGGCCAAGTTGAATCACTGGGTTTGTGTTCAGCTCATGCTGAAAAAAGTCCAAGATGTTTACAGAAGTGACCAGAGAAACTCAGGGCTGGCTCCCTGCAGCTGCAGGAGAAGCAGAAAGCCCAGAGCAGCTTTGGATGGCTGCAAGGGCAGCATCTTGTGCACAGTGATGGGTGGGGACAGTGAGGAGCCAGCTCCAGTTGCTTTCAGGGTAGCAAAGCTTTTCGGGCTCCTCTTAAAACATTGGTTTTGCACCGGGGGGAAAATCCCTGCTGTTGTTTTTGAGACCTGGGCTGTTATGCAGCACATATATGCTTAACCAGATAATTAATCAAAAATAAGGAAAATTGTAGTTTTCATTGATTAAATTCTTATCTGCATGAAGTTTGGCATCGTGCAATCAAATCCACACCCACTGCCCATCTACCCTGCATCTTCATTTATGAATCACCCATGGAGGTATGCCGTGCTCTGATATCAGCTGCCAGTTGAATTTAATTTTATTACAGGAATTTTATTATATTTTACTATATAAGAATCAAACTTTCCTTCACATTAGAGCGCTGATGGAAAATCACTTCCTTCTTTATGATTTTTCTTTTTATCCACAAGTGGAGCTGCGTACTCAGGGTTGCTCAGAGCTCCCTGATGGAGGAGATGAGGATGGTGAGGATCCTGCTCTCCCCACACATCCGGAGCTGAGGGGTCAGACCAGCAGGTCCCAGGAGGTGCAGGGCGTTGGAGGATGTTCAGTTGTTGCCTCACTGAATTGGACTGGCTGGAACACGTCTGGCTCGAGGCACTGCGGGAGGTGGGGAGCGGCCAGAGGAGGTGGAATTAGTGGGAACTTGGTTCATGTTTCTAGCTCAGTTTAATCAGCTTGTTTGGGTCACTTTTAGGGTTTTTTTTCATTGGTTTTTTAGAGCAGAAATTGATGTGGGCGGGAGATTGCTTTGGAGGTGCTGTTGTCCTGCTTGCTGTTCCTTTGGTACTTGGTTTTCCCTTTTTATTGTTTGCCTAATCCTGTGATTTTTATGGTTTACCTAATCCTGTGATTAGGTTGGGCAGCTGGGCTGAAGGATGCCCTGCACAGTTCCCTTCTTGAGAGGGGAAAGAGGCACAGAGCCATTTTGGTGATAAAATGTCCTCTTGGTCATCTTATTGTTGGTGCCTCTCAGGAGGCCCTGCAGCAACATGCTCACATTGAACTACTTGGGTTTGGGAGTTCAGTTAGTAGATTAATAAAATAATATTTCTTTTTCTGTGGAAAAATGTTTTTTCTGAGGCATGGGAATCCTTTGGTCAGTGTTCCAAATTTCCACTGGAAGACAGAGTTCACAACAAGAATGTCTTGGCTAACTAGGCAGTTCTCTGTGGCTTGCAGCAGTTTTTGGTACACAGAGAAGCACAACTGAAGTGCTATCTCATTCCTGTCTCCTGGAGGGCTTCCTCAGTGCTCTCTTGACACAAGTTGAAGATTGAATCCTGCCAGATTGTATTCCTCGTAGGCCTGGGCCACACAAGAAAACAGCCTGTGGTTGTTTGTGCTCCAAAATGTTTCTTTCCCAAAATATCAATAGTTTTGCTTCAGTTCATCTTAAGAAATGAACATCCTTTGGCAAATTTCGTAAAAATCTTTCTTTTCTTAGTTTTTTTCCCTCACAAATGAGTTTAGGGTGAAGACTGAGTTTCTGGGTGTGCAGTGCCTCGTGGCAGAACAGGCTGAAAATTAGAACAGGATGGCATGGTTGATTTTCCTCCCTTGAATTCTCAGGTAGCTGGCAGCAGATGTGATGCCTGAGCTGGAATCCCTGAGTCCTGGTCAGGTGTGGCAGCCACTGCCTTGTCCTGCCTCTCTGCCTTGTGGAAATTACAGGGACAGCCATGGAAACCCTTTTCCTTCCCTGTGTGAGATAAAGCAGAGCTGTTCTTTGGGAGCAGAGGGGTCCTTCTGACATTATTCCTGGTGCAGCTCCTGCACTGGTATTCCTCCATTACTCCTTTAATAACAGCATGATTCTGCTATAGGATAACTCTGTTATTCCTTGTGCATCCTCTGGCATGGCTGGAAGGAACCCTTCCAGGCTATTTCTCAGACTGAACAAGGGAGTTTATTCATAGAAATGTGTCTTAAGAAGGAAACAGGAGAATGAAGATCAGCGTTGTGTTCAGTAAGGAAAAAGACAAGTGGAATAAGAAGGGAAACCCCGAATAATTAGGAAATCCTGAACAAAAGGATGGAGGGAGAAGAGAGCAATTAAATTAGCATTTATTTTGGATCTATTTATGTGCATATCCATTCATTTCTATAAATAGCACTTGGCAACTGGCAGTATGAAGCTGCTTGTCAGTGGGCCTCTGTCACAGCCAGTGACAGCCAGCAGCTCCTCTGCCACCTTAATCACCATGGCAAGTTCTCCCATGGCAATTAAATGTTTGTAGGAAATGTTTCTCCATGTACATCAAATGTCACACTGTCCTAAAAGTTATTCTTTTAGTAAATTACCTCTGGACTGTTCTCCTTGGCAGGCTGGATGCAAGAAAAGGCTTGCTCCTAACTCCAGTAAAATGCAGCTCATTCTGTAGGGCTCTCTGTGGGTCTTTGAGCAGCCTAAAAAGGAGTTTGGCTTTATCACCTGGAGGATATGGTGTGGATGGGGGAAGATGGGAGTCTCTAGGAGGGGATCTGCAGGGATTTTGTCATCTGGGGAGCAGAAACAAGGGGGCAAATCACTGACTGGGAAAGCCTTGGCTGGAGATGGCAAAGGCAGTGGAGTCCCAGGGATTTAAGAGGCTTTCCCATGTCTGCATGTGGAGCTGACTTGGGTGTGAAGAGGGTGATACCAGTGAGAAATCCAGCTGGAAAAAAGCTCTTCCCTGCCAGGTGGGTGGTTTTAGATAAACACTTTGAAGCCTGTGATTTCTGCTGCTGTCTGAAACAGAAATGTCTGCAACAGGCAGCAATGAATCTTCTAGACATCATCACTGTCCTCTGAACTGCTCAGGTGCTTTCAGGAAAAAAAACCTGCAAGGATCTGGGGAGACTGGGATATATTGTGCCTTCTGCCCCTGCAATGATGAAGGGGCAGTGCCAGACAAGCTGCTTTCTGTCTGATTGCTGAATAACCCAGTGTGTGTGGGGGTTCTGTGCAGATAATTCCCAGTGCCGTGCGTTACTCATCTCCTCTGCGGTCGGGGCCGCGCTCCAGCTGTCTGGTGTGTAAGAACTGAGGGCTGGGCTGATGCAAACGAGCTGCACCTTGGGGAAGTGTAGGAGTCCCCCCAGCCTGGCCCTGTGGTGCTGATTCCTCTCAGCCAGAGCCAGGAGTTGAGGAGGAATCCCACTGCTTTGTGGCTTTGTACGAAGGGAGTGACTCGAGCGCGGCTCCGCGGGGTTTTCTCGTTGTTTCCTAATCCAGTGAGTAGAAAATGAGAGAAGTGAAAACAAACCCTCTGATTACCCTGTAGCATGCAAAAGTGGGTATATTTCATTGTCCCTGTGTGGGCAATGAAATACACCCACAAAAGTGAGTGTATTTCATTGCCCCTGTGTTACCCAGGCGGGAAACTGAGGCAAAATAAGTGCTCAAAATCTTGTGGGTGGGTATGAGCAAGGCTGGAGTGAGCAGCACCAAAGGGAATAGGAGGCCCCTTGCGATGATTTTTCCTGCCTTCCTGACCACAGAAGGGTTAATGCTGAAGTCAGAGGCGTTGTCCCAGTTGGTTTGGGAGGCAGCTGTGGGTTTGGGTGGAAGAAGTGCTCTAAAGGCCCCATCCTGGTGATGTCTCAGCATGGACAAAGCTGTGCTCTGGTTAGGTTTGACAGGAGCAGGTCTAAAACAAGCCACAGAAGTGGGGTCTGGATAGAGCACTGTTTCTGATGGCAGCAAAGTTTAGGAGGAGGAGAGGATGTGACAGGGGGAATCTGAATTTGTGCTAGTTTGGGATTTTCCAGAGTGGCAGTTTTAGTTTTTTCAGTGGCACAGACAGGCATGGAGGTGCAGGGCCTGCCTCTGCCATTAGACAGCCTTCTCCACAGGCTCAGCTTGGATCTGTACCCCAATCTGAGCAACCCCCTGGCTGTTCAGCAGAGAGGGTGCTCAGCATCTTCTGCTTCTCCAGAGCCACTTCCATTTTAGGACTAGCTGCCTGTTTTCCTGCTCTCCGTGTGTGCTTTTATTACAAACAGCAGTCAGCTCTTCAGGGATCTCTGTATAAGATCATGATTCACCTCATTTGGAAACACTTTTTCAGTTTTTTTCCAACGTTTTCCTTAATCTAAACCAGCACACAGGGCTGTTGCTCCTGCTCTGAGGGCCAAGCTTGGCCCAGCCTGCTGGGGTACATGGACCCTAGCCAAAAGGCAAAAGCAGTTGCCCCTTTTCTCCCCGTATTCCCATCTGAATTCCCTCTCTGAAGCTTGGCAGTTGTGGTCATTTCTCTGTAAAATCCAAAGTTTTGAGGAAAGAGCCAAAAATACCTCAAGGAAAGCCTGGAAGGATGGTGATGGCTCTGTGGCCACAGCAGCAGCTTTGCTTTTTCCTTTCGGAGGAATATGGCAAGAAGGAGTGAAATCCCATTTGTTTGCAGGGCTGGAGGAAATGCCAGCACAAGTATTTTGGAGGAGAAATTATTGTAGAAATGAAGGGAATGGCTGTGGTATTTCCTGTCAGGGCTGTCGCTGGTTTTGTTTGTGTCGCAGCGGGGTCTGCAGGCGCCAGCGGGGCCGTGGGCTCCTCTGTGAAACACACACACACACAGAGGGAAAACTGCTCAGTGCTCACAGCCCAGGGGCCAAACACCTTCATTCTGTGCTTCCCTCTACCCCTGTGCTGCCCCAGAGAGTGAACCACAGAATGGTTTGAGCTGGGAAGGGTTTTAAGGGCCAGGCTGTCTGCTGTGGGCAGGGACATGTCACTAGACCACATTGCTCAATCCAGCCTGGCCTTGAACATGTCCAGGGATGGAGCACCCACAGCTTTTCTGGGCAACCTGTGCCAGTGTCTCAGCAACCCAGTGGTAGAAAATTTCTTCCTTATATCCACCCTCAATCTAGCCTCTTGCTGTTGAAAAGTGTTGCCCTCATCCAGTCACTACAGGACCTGGTAAAAAGTCTCTCTCCATTTTATAAAGCCTCTTTTATATTTTGAAATGTTGCAAGAAGGTCTCCATGGAGCCTTCTCCTCCCCAGGCTGGGCTTTCTCTTCACACTCTTAACCAAAACCCTTCCTGTCTTTGTGCCTCAGTTTCCCTTGTTGGCTCCATTACCTGCCTGAGCTCTCAGAGTGCTGGTGAAAATATTGTTTAAATGCTCTGCCAGAGCTCAGGTAAAGTATTGTTTAAATGTTCTGCCAGGGTTTAAGGCTGGTGCCTGTGGCTGTCCTTACCCCTCTCTTGCGCTCTATTTAACACAAGCCTTTGGCTGTCTCAGCTTGTTCTCCTACACCCACTGAGGACCTTTTGGCTGAAGGAGAGCAGGGCTGCCCTTGACCTTATGTGACACCTGATGGCAGGGACAGTGAATAATTCAACCTGGGTTGTGCAAGGGGAGTCACATTCCTCACAAAATTGCAAAAGTGAGTAGGACCCAGCAGCTTCCACCACCCACACCTCTTCCAGCTCAATGTTTGCACGCTGTGTTGAGTTCCTGATGTGGAAGGTGCTGGTCCTGCATTCCCCCTGGTTGTTCATTTGAGATGTTGGGTGCAGACTCACACGAGGTTCTGCTCCAGCACTTGGCAGTGCCCCAGGCTCCCTGTGTAATCTTAAACCAGTTGCTGCAAACCAGACTTCCATGGGTGTAAAAAATCACAGCCTGCTCCAGCATTTAGGAAGTGCTTTGCATCCCCTGAGATTTCCTAGTACTTTGGGCACTGCCCACTCTTTTTTTTTTTTTTTCTTTAAAAAAGGAAAAAAGTATTTGTTGCTGATAGCAGTGATGAATTCAGCTTGAGCTGTAGGTCAAAAACATGAGCAAGCCAAGGGAAGCCTGAAAAATTAAACTGTAATCAACTTCTCAGACTGATAAATACGAATTTATCCCTCTTCCAAATGCTTGCAAGCTAAAGGTCTTGGTTTCTTGGAGGAAGGCAAGAGGTTATTGTGTTTCATATTAAAGAAAAATGTTATCTAATTAAGAAATGAAGTGGGTTTTCATTTCCCTGTTGCAGGCAGTGTGTTTGTAGCTCTGCTCAGAGGCAGAGCAGAGCAGTGTGGGGCAGCTGGCGTCCTTCTGCTGGCGCCGGGCCACGGCACATCAGCCTTGTTGTTGATGTAGAAGAAAAGGATGCAGCAGGGTCGTGGCTCATTTTTTTTCATTTTCTTCTCTCTCTGGAGCTTTAGACAAGTGTTCTGACATTTTCCAGCCACAAGCTGTTTTTCAAAACTTGTTTGTCTGTGAAAATCTGTGCTGCTCAGCACAACCAAGGCAGCGTGTGCTGCATCCCAGCTCTGTGCAGTGTTTGGGGCTGTGCTGAAAGTGAAACCTGTGTTTTGAAAGGTTTCCTGCAGTGAGGCCAGAGCTGTGTGAGCTCTTCCCCTTCCACGTCCTGCTCTTTGTAAGGAGAAACCTCGAAAGTTCCTTGCCCTGATTTTTTTTTTTAATCTCTCTTTTTTTAGAGAAAGGTTTTGTGGTGTTAAAGTCAGTGAACCCACACTGGCCAATTTATTGCCAGCATTCAGGAGGAATAAACCAGCCAGGCCTGCTCAGAGAGGCACGTGCAAATAAAAATTGGCATGAAAGAGCCTGTATCTTTTCTTTTCCAGCCCAAATAATCCAAGGCCCCCATCCCACCTGTATTTGCCTGTCTCTCCAGAATGATTTGAACCTTCAGCACTAGGTTGGTTATGATCATCTCTTCTCCTTTGCAATTTCAGACTGGTTTAGAATTAATCTGGTGTTTTTACAAGTTGGGCCTGGTTCTGGCAGTGAACCTGGAGACTCTCCAAATTTTGTGGGTCTGGAGCACTGGCTCTAGCCAGAGATGTGATGTAAGTGCCTGTTTAGCACAGGCCTGTATCACTGCTGGAGTGCCCCACTGGTGACTGTCCCAGCGCCGGCTCTTCCCAGCCCTTCCGGAAGCACAGAAAATGCCACAAGCAGAGATAACAGGGATGCATTTGGGGTGATCCAGCCTGTTTACCCTGAATCTGTTTAAGCTTTTCAACAGAATTGTCTCCAGCCTGGACTTCCTGAATTTCAGTGGGTGTTTGCAGAACTCGAGGAGCTGTCGGTTGAAAAACAAACCCGAGGGCACCGCTCCAGCTCCTTTTCCTCATTTTCCTCGTTGGGAACAAAGCTGTTCCACTGCAGCTCTGCTTTCCCTCTGAGAGGATGGAAAGTGTGCCTTCACACACTGGCAGCCCAGGCCCAGAGATAAGTGCTGTGCTCAGGAAGGGCTGTCACCCACCCAGCTGGGAGTTATCCCTGCGAGACGGGACCGAGCCCTCCCCGGGGTTACACCTCGGAGGGAGGTGGCCAGAACTCCTCTCTGCTTGGGAAAAGAGCTGTTTGAGGAGGCTGGTGGGCACTGTGGGGAGGAAAATGCTGGTTAAGTGGGCTGACTAGACCTGGTCTGGGGAGTAAAGAGGGGTTTGATCTGTGTTGGAGACCATCGGAAAGTCCTGGAATGATCTGAGGGATACTAGAGGGATGCTTGGCTCACAGTTGGCCTGAGAAGCTGAAGGAATGAAAAAGCTCCTTGTGGTCTTGATTGCTGCTAAATATGCACAAATAGAGCATGGGAGAAGTGGTTTTTACTGGTTCCTGCACAGCTGTGTGCCCAGTGTGCCTGTGATTCCACTGGCTCTTCCTTGGGCAAATTTTGTGGTTTCTCTTGAGGTGAGCAGTGGGTCAGTTCAGGGGGGGCATTTGCTGCATTTTATATTGGGCCTGATACTCTTTGCATTTTGTAGGTCCTAACAAAATAGCAACCAGCCCTTCAACCAAAGCAATGGGTCAGTTCAGGGGGGTATTGGCTGGGCATTGTGTATTGGGCCTGACACACTTTGCATTTTGTATGTCCCAACAAAATAGCAACCAGCTCTTCAACTATCCCAGGACTGTTGGCTTTAAAATTTTAGACCGTCTCCACTTCCATTTGAGAATGCTTGATTTTACTTCTTAATTCTTCACCCCAGATATTCCTGTGTATTAGTAAACATCCTCTGAGCTTTGGTTTTTTGGGTTTCCAACAGAAAAGTACTGGGGTGCTACCATGGGAACCCCTGAAGGTGGACAGGCATCAGACACTTGCCATATTGGCCTCTGATAATAGTGCCTTGCTCCCAAGAGTTCAGAACAATTTTCAGCTTCATTAATTAATATTATTAAAACTGACAGTTATAGAGGTGAGTGTCCTCTTGCTTACAGAAGAACTTATTTTTTGGCAACCACATTCCTCAGCAATATGGAGTGTCTCCAAAGGCTGTGAATCCACCAGGCAGCTTGGCCTAAATAAACCAGATGCTTTACAGAGTGAGGAGAACTCTCCCTGAGAACTCCTGTCAGCTTTGGGTCTGTGGGTCAGTCCAGGATGCACTTTGGGAGCTCACCATTCTCTGCTTTTTATTTCAGCAGCGAAATGTCAGGATCAAGTTTGAATATGAAGGAGAGAAAAGGTAGGTACCTACTCCAGTCCCCTGTGAACACAGGGAAAAATTACCTTTTCCACCCAGCACTGTCCTGCTAACTTCAGCCAGCTGCAGCTGAGCTCACAGCAGGATTCATTCTCCTAAAATCAGCTGCACTTTTATAAGCAAGAACCCTGCCGCATCATCCCATTTGCCACAAGAAGCTCCTGGGATTTGCAGGCAGGCAAAATGGTTCCAAGCTGGAAGTCATTAAATGCCTCTTTTACCAGGGACATTGGGTGCACACTTGGATCCTTTTCTCTTGTTAATTCTTGAGCCCTGCTGAACCACAGAGGAGCTGGAACTCTACAGAAATGTGTCCTTTGATTAGCAGTCCATGACACTTACTTAAGATAACCAGATTTTGGGCATGGGTCCCATAAAAATAGGGCTGGGAGTTAAAGCTTGTCCGCCCTTCCCTGCTTGACATTTTCATGGAATCACCTCTGCTTGGTGACTGGGACAGGGCAGGACACAGGCTGATGGTCCAAGGTGCATGTTAAAGCCAAAGAAAATTGAAGTAATGTTATTTTAGGGCTAGACTGTACCTGCTGTGAGTACCTATAGAAGTGCTGTGTGTGATGGTACAGGAGAGTAATAGGATGAGTCCCCACTTCCTATTTAGAGCTTCTTGCTGAAAACAGGTGATAAATCACTGACCATTGCCTGATCTGGGTTTTCTCCAGTGGAAGCTGCTGGACTTCCTTTTTTTCCACCTGTACTCACATTGGAGGGAGGAGCAAAGGGAGCTGCACAAAGATTTTTGGTAGATATTCTTGCAGAGTTGTCAGGTCTCCTCTTGGGCACAGCAGAGGAGCAGCATTTCTGTGAGTGTAAAGGCAAGGAGCAGTCTTCATGCTTTGTGATGGAACACAAGTCCTTTCTTCTGTTGTCAGTCAAACCCCAAATTCCAGTATGCTTCTGCTAAACTGAGTGTTGTATTTGTTTGTCTGTACAGGATTATCCAGTTTCCAAGACCAGTCAGATTCAAGGAGGTGGTGCAGAAGGTCACAGATGCTTTTGGGCAGACGATGGACTTGGTCTGTGTGAACAATGAGGTACTCTTCTCCTTCTTGCTTTTGGGGTGCCTGCTGCCAGCTTCAGAATTGAGCAGTGGTTTGTTCTGAAGGCCCTGATTTTGTGTTTTACTTGGATGTGAAGAAAAATAACCTTATTTATGGTTCCTAGCTAATGAGTGCACAAGAGCTGTTGTCTGAACACAGCTCAGATGCATTCTCAGCCTTCAAGGCAGGATTTTCCTTTGTCAAAGTGATTCCAAGTGAGGAACATTGTCTTTCCCCCTCGCTCCATCAGGGATGTGCAGCCTCCCCACCTGGGGGCAGTTGCAGGAGCGTGAAGTGCAGAGCAGGAGGGACAGTGCTGCTCACAGTGTTCTTTTCTCCAGCCCTGATTTGTCTCACCCAAACCCCCAGCACGACGAGCACGTTCTTGTGGCTGGGTCTGCACTGAAATGTGCATCACTGAGCGTTCCTCCAGCAGCCCCTGTGGCCACATGAAAGCAGCCAAGAAACCCTCCCTGTGCAAGCCTTGCATTTTAAGGCTAGGAGGGCTTTCTCCTCCATCATTCATCACATAAGCCTCTGTGTTTTCCCCACTTTTGAGCCCAGCAGTGTGTGTGGAAGGAGGGTCCTGCTGAGGGCTGTTAGCAGAAGGGGGAAATCCTTGGCATCTCTTTTGGTGTGCTCAGTGTTTTCCTGTGAGGCATCTGCCTCAGGGTGGGTTTGGCTTTGGGAGGGAGGAGAGGGCCAAATGGCAGAGATGGGCTTTTAAACACATATCCTTTTAGATCTGCCCTGGCAGCTCGCTTGTTCAAGTATTAATTGCAGATGAGCCTTTGATTCAACTATGAATGGAGAGAGAGGTCTTGAAGAGACCTTTCTTCTTTTTTTCCCCCCCATTTATTATTTTCTCCCTTCTGTTTCAATAGAGATTTGCTCCACAAAGAAAATTCCTATTCTTTTACAATAGGTACCTCATGATACCAAAGTGTCCACTGGGTTTTGCCTTTGAATGCAGTCAGGTTTCTAATCTTGGGCATTCTTTGACAGCCTCCTGGGAAAAGCCTGCCGTTGAATTCTCCAGGAATGACTCATTTCAATCCAGGTTTCTTCCCACTGGAAGAAACAGTTTCTTTCCAATAACAGCAAACAGAAGCTTAAATAATGCATTTTATCCCATGTTAGAGACCTTCTTTCTGGGCATGTGCACATCACATTGCAGGGCTATGAGCAGGCCTTTGGGTACTCCTGATTCCTTAGGGCAGTGCTTTGTTTTCCTACACTTAAAAGTTCCACCTCATGAGAACCCACAGCTTTGGGAAGATGTGTGAGGAGCAGTAACTCAGGGTTGTTGTTCTGGAAACACAATAAACCAGGGAACATCCCACAAATGAAAGTCTTTTTCCTTTGAGGGCATAGCCTACGTGCACATGTGGTGACACCCCAGTGTCTGGCTCCTGGGTCAGGGTTTTGGGTGTCATGACTGCAGGTTTCAGAGGGAACATGACCACAGACTCATTGCAGTTAAATATTTCACCTTGCCTTTATGCTCCAGAGGAACTGGGCAGTAATTCTTTGCTGCCATCAGACCCCTCTCTTGCAGTGGCACCTTGTAGAGCAAATTCAGACTGAGGTCAGCAGGCTCCTGCAGAATCTCAGTGAGTGGCAATCCCTGTCCTGGGGGAGGAGGTGTCCTGGGGCCAGGCTCAGTGGGATGAGCATGCCAGCTGGGTGGAGCAGGGGCACACATGAATCACATCCTGGTGGGACCATGGAATCAGCAGCCTGGGGCTGCTGCAGATAACAGCAGGGCCTGGCCATGGGTGTCCCCCATGGGGCATGGCTGTGTCAGTTCTAGGCTGGGCTCATCTTTCTGAGGAGTGGGACAGCAAAGCCTGGCCTGGCCAGGGGCAGCACAGACACAGCTTGTGGTGTGGCCTTGGGCAGAAGTTCACTGAACAATGTGCCACCTCTTCTCTTCTGACCTCCAAGGCTGCCCCTCAGCATCATTCTGGGAGCTTAGGGGGAGTTAAAGCCTGGGGAAATGGCAGAGGCACCATTATGGGGGGAGGGAGCAGATAAAAGCATATTTAACAAACATTTGTCGAGAATTGTTGGTGCCAGTTGGTCCTGCATTGGGCAGGAAGATGAACTAATTGACCTCTCAGATTTTTCCCCAACCCTGTTTCCTACAATTCTTTGGTTTTCTGTGGTGTCTTACAGAGTGAGGTCTGACAGTGCTGCTGTAGTTGGTGAAACCTCAGCCTTTGCCCTCACTTTTTCATCCTGCACTGGAGGGACCATCAATTCCCTCACTAAAACATCAGGCTCCAGGGGAGGATATTATTTAAAAGCAAGAAAAAAAATCCAATAAGCTCTGTTTGTGCAACTTTTATGTAGGTAAACTTTGCTGTTAATCACAGCTACTCAGTCTTTAGATCAAATAAACCCAATTTCTGGAAATCCACCCTGGCAGTTACTTCCATGGTCTGCATGAGTTCTGTTTTGAGTTTCATGCCCAGCAGATACCTGTTCCTGATATCCACATGTGCCACAGTCTGGAAGCCAAATGGAGCAGAATTTTCTTGCCATATGTGGGTAATAGGTAAAGCCAAGCTAAATACTGGCTGCAGTCCCTTTTACAAGAGGGCAATTTCTCCCTGTTGTTTTTGGCTCCTCTGAAGGAGGCATGCAAACATGTTCATGTTCTAATGTTGGAGGGAGATGCAGTGACCTACAGAACATTCTGTTCAGAGCAGCAGCGGGGGGATTGCTCTGAACACTTGTGAGGAGCTCAGGGAAGGGATGGGTGAGCAGTGGGGCTGAGCTGAGAGTTCAGAGTCAAATTCTGCTTGGTGGTGAAACAAGGGAGAGCAGCTCTCCACCATTCTCAGCTCTGTCTGGGGGTGTGTAGAGGAGGAGCCTGGTCTGCCTGAGGCAGAGCCTTTGTGAACCTCAGGAGGGTTGAGCAGTGCCCCAAGGCAATCTGTCCACCTCTGCTGCTTAAGGGAGCAGGCTGAGCACTGCACTTAGGAGACATTCTCAGTACCATCTTTGATATCTGTGGGGAATGCAGGTTGTTCATTTAAATCTGAGTGAAGGATGAGAAGAAATCACAGGATCACAGAATGGGTCAGCCTGGAAGGCACCACAGAGGGTCACGTGGTCCAATCTCCCTTATTAAGCAGGGACAAGAAGAGAGAGAAGCACAGGATTGTGTCCAGATGGTTCTGGAATACCCCCAGAGAGGGAGACTTCACAGCCTCTCTGGGCAATCTGTTCAGGGCTCTGTCACTGCACAGAAAGAAATTCTGCCTCATGTCCAGGGGGAACTTCCTGGGATCATTCCTGCCCATTCCTCCTGTGCCATTGCTGGGCTGGTCCCTGCTCCAAGCCCTCCCTGCAGACAGGCACAGACAGGGATGGGGACCCCTCTCAGCATCTCCTCTTGAGCCTGAACAGCTCCAGCTCCTTCAGCCTTCCCTCATAAGAGAGATGCTCCAATCTCTTCATCTTCCTGCAGCCTCAGCTGGCCCAGCTGCAGGAGCTCCCTGTCTCTCTGGAGTCCAGAGCTGGGCACTGCACTCCAGATGTGCCTCCCAGGGCTGGGAGAGGGGCAGGATCCCTTCCCTGGCCTGCTGCAAGGGCTCCTCCCAGTGCACCCCAGGATCTCTGGGGTTGTTGGCCACAGGAGCTCACAATCTGAGCTGTACCCCAGGATATCCCCGGGGTTGTTGGCCACAGGAGCTCACAATCTGAACTGTACCCCAGGATATCTCTGATGTTCTTGGCCACAGGAGCTCACAGTCTGAGCTGTACCCCAGATATCTCTGGGGTTCCTGGCCCCAAGGCCATGAGCTCACAGTCTGAGCTGTATTTGCCTGCAGGCCACCAGCCAAACCCTTGGCAACACCCTGGGATCAAACAGCCTGTCCCATTTGGCTGGTGAGTGTCACCTTGTGTGGCAGCTGCTCTGAGGTGGGTTTGCTGTGGCTGGCTGGTGGCAGGAGCTCTGGTCACCCAGAGGGCTGAGCCACCTTTCAGGAGTTCTGGGAAGCTGTGGCTCCCAGTGAGAGCCTGCTGGGAGCTGTGGCTGCTCGGTGCCTTTGGTCAGTGCAGTTACAGTGTACTTTGGCACAGGCATGAGAATAACATGTGCTGTGCTGGATCCAGTGCCCCAGGCAACCTGCAGAGGCTGAGGCCTGTTTGCTGTGAGATTAGGCAGAATATCCTGGAATGAGGGGCAAGAAGTTGTGCTTTTAATCTTAGCCCAGGGCAGCAGAAGGCCACAGAGCTCCTCTGAAGTGCAGCTGTGTTGGGTGTTGGAGGCTTTGCAGGCTGTCTGCAGGACATGGTACACCACACAGCAAGGTGGGGAGGGTCACATTCCCCGTGGAGGTATGAGGGCCATACTCTGCCATTTCCCAGGAAAACATCAGCACTTTTTGCTGCCTGACAGACACAGCACTGTGTAGTTCTCTGTTCTTTCAAAGAGCAGAAGCTGAATTTGTTCTGGGAGTGAAAGAAGTGGTTCTTGGATGGAGAGCAATGCACACCTTTCACATCAAAAGGGAAAAGGCTTTTATTTGTGGGATGTTCCCTGGTTTCACCTGATGGCCAGACACTAGGGAGCTGTGTCAATGTGCAGGAACACAGGCTGCAGCAGTGGGGAAGGGCACAAAGCATCTGCCAGTGTAAATCCTTGGGTGCAACTCACTGGTGTCTTGGAGCACCACTGCATGAGCATCAGCTCAGCAAGAACCTGTGGGGTTATTTTGGGGCTGGGCAGCAGCAGATCCTTTCTGCAGAATTAGAATTGGACCATCAGCCCAGCAATAATGTGTGGGGTTGTTTTGGGCCTGGGTAGCAGCAGATCCTTTCTGCAGAATTAGAATTAGACCATCAGCCCATCAAGAACCTGTGGGGTTGTTTTGGGGCTGGGCAGCAGCAGGTCCTGCTGCAGAATCAGAGCAGCCCCAGAGCAGCAGGCAGCAAGCCCAAGGTTTCATCCCAGCCCTCTCCTTTTCCCACACTGGATTGCTGGTGTGACCTTTAAGCTTTCTCCTTGCAGATGTTGTTTGTTGTGAGTTTTTTTCTGCATCTGTTCCTTGGTAAATGAGGTATTGGAAGAAAATATTAGAGCTCAGCAAGCTGGAGGGCAGGGGGGCCCCATTTTCCATCACTTCCTTGGGTTCCTCCCTCATCCCCTGATTCCCAGGCTGCCCCCTTCTGTTTACCCAAAAGTGTGACATTGCCATCCTCTGGTGTTTGTTTAATCCCTTCCAGCTCCTGATGCCACTGAAATCCCAGGAAGATTTGGACAAAGCCATGGAACAGTTGGAGCTGAGCCCTTCCCTGAAGAGCCTGCGGATCCTTGTGAGCGCTCCAAAGAAAGCGAACGTGAGCCCTTCACCTTCTCTGCTTCTTTGTGTGCAGCCTGAGATGCCTTGTTATTGTGCTGGGGAGTGGAGAGGAGTCTCCTGATGGTGCAGAGCAGAGGGCAGGCTGGTTATGAGAAGGGTCAGCCCTGCTCTGGCTCCGCTGCTCAGAAATGTTCCTGTGATAGCAGCCCAGAGGCTGAGCTCAGCTCCCTCTGTGTCCTGTGAAGGGTTAAACACCAGGCTGACCCTCAAAGCTGAGAGGAATCCTAGTGCTTCATTTCTTTCTAGAGATGCTGCCACCATTCCTTTTCCCTCTCCTCTGTGTTCAGGGTGATGCCCTGGCCCTTGCCATGCTGGGTTGGCAGCGTGGGGAATGTTCCCTCCTCGTGCTGCAGCCATGCTAAAAGCTGGGAGAGCAAACTGGAGAATCCTTCAGTCTCATGCAGAACTGTCTGGGTTTTTTCCATCTTTATTTACTTATAAGTTTTTTCCTGAGCTCAGTGGTTTTGCAGTTAAGCCTGTTAGCCTGACCTTGCTTGCACAGAGTGTCTTGCCAAAGCACATGTCGTGCTGCCCCAAGCACAGGCTGTAGAGCAAGGGATTTGTAGATGTTGCAACTCTTGTTTCTTCTTTGTATTTCCTAGAAGTACTGGAGAGATTGAGAGTCTTGAAACTCAGTTATCCCCATTCTTGTGTGGGTACTCACAGCCCTTGGAGCTTCTCCACTCCTTTTGGGAGGCTTGGGAAGTGCAGGGAGCAGAGGGAAACTAAGGAAACCCGGGGGAAACTGAGCCTTGAGTTGGGGTTTCCTAAACCCTGGATGGAAATGGGGCAGTCTGTGGGAGCACAGCAATACTGCAAGGGAGCAGAGGAGCCAGGTGAATCCCTGCCTGCCCTTGGGAGCAGGTCCTGCAGCATGTGGCCATGCTCGTGTATGTGAGAGTACACAGTTCTGAGGTCATGCATGAAATTATCATAAAATTACAGTTCACTGTAAAGTGTTTTCTTAGGATCTTAGTAAAACCTGGCCACTACCAGGTTACCAGCTGGATATGCATTTCTTTGCTCTTCTCTTACCGTTTTTCCTGACCTTCCCCTCTCTGTTCCTCTGCCCTGGTGCAGAGGAACCTCTGCAGTGCCTCAGCTGCCACTGGAGTCTAGGCAGGAAGCAGGAGAGGTGCTGATTTTGGGATTGCAATGTTTTTCAGTCCAGTGATCAGTCTCTGTACCTATCTGGAGATAATGGAGTACAGGTATTTTATGTCAAATATCTGTATTTGCCATTATCTGAGAGCCTAATCTTACTAGACTGTTTTATTAGCAGATGTGAATTGTTTGTGAATGGTTTTTGGATCACTCTAGATTACGTGCATGTCTTCTTTCTTTCCCTTTTATTTTTTTTTCATAGTTCTTGGGTAATAGGGTCACAGGGAGCCAAATACAGGGTTTCACATGGTGTGTCCACAGAGCTCTGGCCAATTCTGATCATTCCCTTTGTCTGATCACCAGCTCCTGCAGCCCAACAACAGCAAGCAGCATGAGATGAGGATCTCCAGATCCATGGGAGATATCATGGGATCCCTGTACAAAGACTCGGAGAGGACACGCAAATATTCCACAGGTCAGTGAGACACAAAGAGCACTCCCTGGGGAGCTCTGTGCTGCTTCAGCCTGGCCACCACCCTCTCCCTCTTTCTTTGTCACAACCCCAGCCTGGATGGCCACCCTGATGTCCCCCAGAGTGACCCAGTGCTCGTCCTCAGACTGAGGAAGAGAGGCTCTGCAGGCTGTGCTGAACAGAGTCACTCTGAGCACACAAGTGGGGAGAATGGGGGACCTGGGCTGTCATTTGGGGGTGGGAAATGCAGTGATAAAAATTTACAGTCAGTTTGATTCCACTGAGGTTTATCTCTTGATGAGGTTTATCTGTTGTTCTCTGAGTTTCTGTCCCCTTCCTCAGGCTCCTTAGCTCCTGGGCTGGACCAGCTCCACCACATAAAGACCAAATAATTTCTGTGTGCCACCAGTGTGTTCTTGTGGGTGCAATGACATCTGTGGGAGCTGTTTCTGGGGTTTCTCAGGGACATGTGTGTAGTGGTGACAGTCCAGAGGAAGGGGAGCATCCCTTTCCTTCAGAGGTGCTGGAAGCAGCCCCTGAAACCAGGCAAACACCTGATCTGCTCTTGCATCCCTACAGGGACTGGAGTTTGTTTGTAGCCTTGTGTGGTTTTCTATTTGGTTTTCTGGGCTTGAGTTTATGCTTCTTTGCTTTCTAAAATCCTCTGAGCTTTTTGAAATCCTGTTGGTCAGCTGTCTGTAGGAGCTTTTGTGTGAAGAACCTTGGAGGATTTTGTAGAGAGCAGGGCACCCTGTGCAGAGCTGGTAAAGCAGTATGTAGGACTGGATAGCAGGAGCAGAATTATTCATATTCCAGCCTGCAGGCAGGATAAATGACTTTTTCATACAGTGAATGTTCTCTGCTGTGTCTCTGGGTGCAGGTTATAGGGGAATTTCTACAGATCTTCATCATTTTCATGCAAGTTCTTGCCAGCCTTGAATAAAGTGGGGCCCTCCTTCAGAAATACACATGGAGAAATACTTCATCCTCTAAAGATCCTCTGTACTTATATGGCAGTAAACAGTTCCAAACTCTTCTCTGTGCAAGAAATGAGTGTTTTTCTCCAAGGACTCCCCCCTTCTCTGTTTCATAGCCTGTGCTGATAACAAATCCTGTGATTTGCTGCACCTCAGACAAGATGTATAGAAAATGTTCCTCTAGGGTAGGTCCAGCATAGCCCTTGTGCAGCCATGCCCAGCTCTCAGTGATGCCAGGGCTGGGTGGCACATGTGCAAGGGTTCTTCTTGAGCTTGGTGTTTGGATATACCAGGCTTGTCTTTTTCTATTGATTTGGAGGTTTTTTCCTACCTCACGTGGTTTTTGAGAGTTTGGCAGAGTCACTGGATGAAATGCACACATAAAGCACAGAGTCTCAGCAGAAAATGCTTGAGCAAAACCTTTCTGCTGCCTTTTTTTTATTTTTTGGTGCATGTTAGGCTGTTAATGAGCAAAGAGCTGTGGCACTGGGAGCTGTCACTGACACATGTGTGAGCTGAGCATGATGGGCAGGGTTGATTCCATGTGTAGCTGTGCTAGTGGAAAGATGAATTCTTGCAAAGTTAAGCCTTTCCTACCAACTTTTATTTCCATGCTTTGGCCTGTCCTTCCTGTTTTGGGGCTGCTGGTTCCTGACCAGCTCTGCACCACTGACTGTGAGGTGTCACTGTCTCAAGTGCCCTGAGCCAAGGCAAGGCAGACAAAGGGTGAGATTTCAGCTCTGCAAGGGTGAGAGCCTGAGGTACAAATGGATTTTGAGGGAATGCTTGAAGAGCAGAGTGGAGGGATGGACACAATGTGCTGCTTTATTCAGGGTAGTAGCTGTGGCATGCAGAGTGTGCTAATACTGGGATTTTCAGGAGCCGATGTGCCAAACTCTGAGTCCTTGGTACTTTTATATGGTCAGGTGGCAAAAGTAACCAGCCCAAGCATCAGCCATACCTGTTTCTTTTTCCATGTAAGCCATCAGTGTTGCCAGGAGGTTTCAGCAAGCCCTCAGCATGACAACAGAAGGTTGTTGTCTCTCTTTATCTTTCTAACTCCTCTCTTTTGGTTATCTGGGGTCTGTAGGAAGCTGCTGCAGCTCTGCTTGGGGGGTGCTCACAGTCCAGCAGATGCATTTTTGACCTCCTGAGTCAGAGCTGGGCAATCCAGCAGCTGGGCAGAAACTCCAGCAAGCTGAAAGGGAGAGCAGCATCTCAAATGGAGCATAAAACCCAGCATCAGGGAACAGACAGACAGACAGACATGATGCTGTGTTTTGTTTTCCTGCAGTGGGGATTTCACTGAACTTGGTGCATAGTCAAAAGGCATCCTAAGAGGCTGGGAATTCTGCAGGAGAAACTTCTTCCCTTGCAGTCACAAGGCATTTCACAGTGTTTTCCTTCTGCTGTCATCAAAGTGGTTGCTATCAAAAGAGGATCTTAATTCAGATCAGCTTTTCTCTTAAAACCACATTTAAAAGGAGATTTAAAGTGGCTTTATACTAAAAGGTAGTTCAGGGTCATGTTCTCTGTGTTTCTGAGATGTCTCATGTTTTTCTGCTGACTCTGCCATGTAAACAGCAGCGGAAAGTAATAAAGCTGTATGTAATTGGCACAAGCACATTGGAAGGGAGGTAAATGTTCTGGCGAAGATTTAGCTATTTTTGCTTCTGCTGGGCAGAAAATGTCTTCATGCCATGTCCCTGAAAAACCTTATGCAAAGTCAATATTTTCTTTCTTTCTTTTTTTTTTTCCCCATAAACTTTTTCAGTGGAAATCCCCTTCCAGTTTTTTGGTGGCCAGCAAAAGTCCAAGGGAACTTGGACTGGAAAAAGAAAACTTTTGGGGTTCTGGATTTTCAGATAACTGAGGATTGTTTTTATTTGCTTTGAAGAAATACATGTTTCAGAACATTATCCAAAAATTATTTAACAGCCCTATTCCAGCATCACCATCTCAATAGAAACTTTTACTAGAAGCTTTATTTTACTGTTTTTTTTCATGGAAAACCAGGCTGCTGAGCCATGGTTTCATGTGCCTGCCAGCTCTCTCCAGACCAGGAGCATTGCAGGAGTTAGGATGGATGAAACCTGCTCTGTTTTGAGAAGAGGAAGAAAATTTATCTATGTGCATCATGCCAGCTGCTTTAGAGCTAGAAAATAGGTTCTGTCTTGCTTATTAGTTTAAAAGTACCCTAAATTTGCTTCAAATCAAAATGTAGAAATCCATGCTCAGAAGGATCAGCAAGGAGAGGAGAGAGGCTTGCAGGGAAAAGAAGAAAGAAAGGAAGATTTAATCCATCTGCTCACAACTCCCCTTGACAGGACCAGAGAGAGGAATTTCCAGCAGGTTTCTCTCTTTCTGCTGTCCTGAGCGTGGTGTTTCTGCCAGGGCTCAGAGGAGCAGCACATCCTGACGTGCTGTCCCTTGTTTGGGAACGTCATCCCAGGGCTGGGCTCCCTGTGGCTGCAGCTGTGAGTGGTGGCAGCTGCCAGCAAACTCTCCCCAGCTCTGGCTCTTCCAGGGCTTCTCTTCCCTGCTTGCTGCTGGTCAGTAGTGGGTGAAGTTTTGGGAAGAGCAGGGGAAGATGGAGCCAGGGAATGCAGGGGTGGAGGGAAGCCAAGGCTGGCACAGGGGAGCTGGCTGTACGTGCAGCACCACGAGCTCTGCACATACTGCAGGAAAGGCTCTTCTTAAAGAAAAACAGCAGAAGGGAACATGAAAGGCCCCAGTGGGTGCCAGCAGTGACTGTGAGTCTCCGTGCTGTCCTGGTTCTGTGTCCTCAGGACACTCTGTGCTCTCCTCTCAAATCTATGGCTTTACATTTGTGTGTGTAAGTGGAGCAGGAATCCCTCCCCAGAGCACCTTGCTGCAGAGAGAATCTGAGGTCAGATGCTCAACCAAGGCCAACTTTGAGTTCAGGAATCCCAAACAGAGCTGCTGAGATCTGACCAGCACTCTGCCTGTACAGAAGTGCCTCACAGCCTGCCCCATCCCTATTGTATTTGTGTTCCCCCAGACAAAGGCAGGAATGATGAATCTGACTCCATGTTCTCAGAAGGCTAATTTATTATTTTATAATACTATATTATATCAAAGAATACTATACTATACTAAAGAATATAGAAAGGATACTTACAGAATGCTAAAAAGATAAAAATGAAAACTCCTGACTCTTACCAGAGTCCTGACACAGCTTGGCCCTGATTGGCCAAAGAGTGAAAACAACTCCCAGCAGAATCCAATGGAACAATCACCTGTGGGTAAACAATCTCCAAACACATTCCACATGTGAGCACAACACACGAGAAGTAAATGAGATGAGAATTGTTTTCCTTTTCTCTGAGGCTTCTCAGCTTCCCAGGAGGAAAATCCTGGGTGAAGGGATTTTTTCAGAGAATGTGAATGCCACACATCCCCACCAGAGCTGACATGTTGTCCCATAGACCCCAGGACAGTCCCTTGGGGACCTCCTCTCCCTGCCTGGTGCTGCTGCTGTTTTCTGAGTATTAGGTCAAGTGTGAAGAGCATCTGTGGTGTGTCAAACAGGCACATCTAGACTTTTCTGTATTTTTCTTCCTCAGGATGGATTAATCAGCGTTATCCAATATATCCAGTGTGTTTTCCCCACTATGAATTAAGCCTGCGTGAAGTACCAGTGTTGCTCTGTTTCTCTGACCCTCATCCAGCAGCACTGGGATTGCCTGAGGTTTTGTTACCAGGATAGGGCTGGAATGGGGAATCAACCCTGAGCTCCAGAGCTCCGCTCCCAGCACCTCCCCGTGTTTCCCCCAGGTGGAAGAATATGCATGGATGCAAAGCAGCAGCAACCAGTGCTCCTGAAGGTGTGAAGCTGCAAAAATTACTTTGGGCAGTACTTCTGCCCAAACAGCCTGGCTGAAAAGGGATCTGCTTCACTCCAGCAGTTTCCAAGCAGGCAAAAGCCTAAGCACTTTGTTTAATTTCCTTACCTGCTGGGAAATAGCTGGTGTCTTATTCCCTTTTAAAGTTTTTGGCAGGAAATGTGACTCTGGAAGGTCAAACACAGCTGATCTATGGCTGGGAGTAGTTGTTACAGGCAAAGGCTTAATGGGAGATCATGGGAAGTCTTTGTGCTTGTGATAAATCTGGTTTAACTCCCTGTGTTCAGAGTCAAACAGAGCATGTACAGATCTTTGTAAAATCATAATCAAAGGCTTTCTGGATAGCAAGTGGGTCCTTGGAGCAAGAAATCCCAATGGTGCATGAGCAGATCCACAGCTCATTGCAGCAGTAACAGAAATGCTCAGCAGGGCTAAGCAGTTACACCTCACTAAATCCTCCAGCAGCTTTCTGGGGCAAGAGCCACCCAAATGTCCTTGTGCTGCATTCCAGATTGGCATCTGCTAAGCAAATGAGGGGCTGCTGATGCAGTGATTTATTCAGGGTGCCTGAACTGCTCAACAGTTAAAAGTTTATTTATTTATCTTCAAAGAGAGGATGCTGTACTTCCCAACTGGTTTTGTTTTAGGGCTGGTGGAAAGCCAGTTCGTTATGAGGGCTGCAGCACTTGAGAGTTTCTCTTCTCTTGATCTTGGCATTACTTCAGTTGGAGATTTTTTCACTGTGTTCTTATCCTGCAGGAAATCTGTGAAGGAGAAAATAGGAAGAGGAAAAAAAAAGTAACTCAAAGCCATATGACTTTTATTTTTACAATCTAAGCAAGGAGTCAGAAGAAGGATGTAGCATGGACTGACAGATCTGTGTGTTTGGTGTAAATCCAATGATTTAATGATCTTTAATGCTGGTGTGACACTGTTAACATTCACAGCTCCTGATGTGTATCTGCTTAAGTGAAAGGTGGGAACTGGGGTTGGTAGTGTTGATCACGGAGATGGATTTATTCCACAGATCCATCTGGCACAGTAATGTGATGCAGAAGAGGCAGAAGTGTTGTTTGATAGATCAGTGTTGACTCTCCATGATGGGTAGGCCCCCTCCCTGTACCTTTCTCTTGTGCTCAGCCCTGGGCATGTTGTTAGCAAATGGTGGTTATGAGCCCAAGAACTGGTGAGAGTGCCACAAAATGGATACAAAATGTGAGGAAATGCATCTCCATGTGCTTTCCATCTCCTCAAGGATGTGTGCTTTTCAGCAGCCTGCATGAAAACAGGTTGTGTTGTGTGAAAGCTCATGTTGCACAATGCCAGCTGAAGCTCCAGCATGGATCCACACAGATCTCCATCAGCAATTCCCTGCCTTGGAGTGATGACAGCACAGGGGTGGAGGAGAGGGACTGCAGGGAGCCAAGCAGAACCAAGACTCTGCAGCAGGGCAGCAATCCCTAAAGCTGGAAAAGGAACAAGGATAGAGTGGATTTGGAGAAATGGAACATCTTCATAAAGAAGCTGTGGGGTTCTCTGCCAAGTGCAAACTGGAAATCACCTTCTAAACAAGCCCTGTGAGGGACCCAGTGGGAGCTTTGCTGTCTGTGCATAGGATGCAGAGGATAGAGGCTCTGGGGTTATAGACAAGGGAGACACTTCCCTCGGCCAAAAATGAGACAAACCAATCCCATAGGTCATTCCTGCCCTGGGCTTTTTGGGTTTGAGGGCTGGTTTTCCTTTGTCTTTACTTTTGTGTAGGGAGAGCAGGGAGAAGAGAGGGTATTTGAGTGCAAGTTGTTTTCCATATAACAAGTGTTTCAGTGATGTTGCGCTGAGCACAGCCAGGCTGTTTCCCACATGCCTGGACAAGGCAGTAACCTGCTCCAGGAGGGAATGCCCAGAGGTCAAAGGGGAGGTGGGTTTGTGGTTTTGTGGTTTGCTTTGAGACTGACTGATTGTATCACAGCAGAACTCCCAGAGCTCTTTGCTTTCTAGCATCACACCTGGATGCAGTGACAGCTCTTAGGATCCAGGGTGTGTTGAAGGTCAAGTCTGCTAAACATTGTGTGATCCCACAGTAACAAACCCTCCCTGGTGCTAAAGCTTTGGAGGATGCCCATAAACAGCATCGCTCCTCTAGCTCCATTCCCATCCTCATGAGTTCAAACCCAGCTGTGGCAGCAGCTCTCTGGTCACAGAGAGGAACAGACAACTTGACAACTTTCCCAGGCATCATTCTGTGAAAGGCTCTGAGAAGCTCAGAGAGAAGAATTAGAAACAATTCGTATCTTCACTTGCTGCACCTGCTGTTGTGAACATGTGGAATGTGTTATGGAGATATGTTTACCAAAGGCTTGTTTCTTAATTAGCCAATGGTGATAGTGTTTTAATTAAAGGACCCGTCAAATCCACCTGTAGGGATGGAGTTGATTGGTTCTTTAATTAAAACACCATCAGGTGTTTTAATTAAAGGACCAATTTTAGGGATAGGGATTTTATACTAGGGTATAACAAGCAATGGGTTTGTTAATGAAGTGAATTGGCCTTCTGTGAATGCCCCAAGAGTCTATGTCATTGTCATGAGCTCCTGTGCTGGCACCCAGCAGCATCTCCAGGAGCTGTGTGCTCAGTGGGACAGCGTTTCTGGAAGGGTTTGGGTTGGTGGGTGCCTTCCCTGACCGTGTGTGTCCCTGGCCAGGCTCCCTGCACACCGGGCGCAGCTCCCCGCCGCCGGGCAGCGTTCCCGAGGAGCAGCAGCAGATCGCCCGCCAGGGCTCCTACACCAGCATCAACAGCGAGGGAGAGTTCATCCCCGAGACCATGGACCAGAACGTGAGTGGGGCTGGGGGGTGGCTGCAATGGGACAGCTCTGCTGGCTTCTTGGGATCTCTGCTGCTCAGAGTGACCCTGAGATACATTAGAAAGTCTCTTTTCTCAGCCTGGCACTCGAAGAAGGAGTCAGAGCTCTTCAGTTCTCGGTCTCAAGGTTGTTTATTGTTCCTTATCTATAAAATTTTTTCACCTGTCCAGCCAAGGTCCTCTCAACATGACAGTCAGAGGCACTCTGCCTGCCCCCAGGCAGTGTTATCTTTTTATACTAAAAACTACGTGTACAATATTTACAATTACTTTCCAATACCTATCACCTGTGTTAGACAGTGAGCTTCTACTCTAAACCAATCTAAAAGTGCCAACATCAAAGCAGAAGATGGAGGCCAAGAAGAAGAAGGAGAAAGGCTGGACAGGCTCAGATTCCTCCATCTTGCCCCCTGAACCCCCATTCTAAAAACCTCAAAAATCTAATTTTCAACCCGTGATAAATTCACTGTCATTCTGCTTAACCTGTCATGGCTTGCAGATCTTCATGTAAGGTTGGTAACTTGCTCCATGGGTCATAATCAAACCCACAGGTGTTCTGGGCTCTGTGCCAGGGTCTCTGAGCCCCCTGGCAGGGGTCTTGGCAGTCCAGGACAGCCAGAGGGATGTCCTGAATTCCAACACTGGCTGTGCTGGGAGAGCTGCTCCCACCTTTACATTCTGGCAGTGCCTGTGCTTGGGGCTCAGGCCAGCTTTATCCAGGAATGGGTGCCCCTGGGCTTGACATGCCCATGGGAGTGTCTGATTTCCAGGAGCCCTGAGAGCCAGTGGGGATGGCAGATGTGCCCAGGCACCTCAGGTAGCTCTGGGGCACACATGTGCACCAGCTGCCAGGCCCTCGTGGCCACAGCATTCCCAGATCCCAGGACTGTGAGGGAATGTGCCAAGCAACCGATTGCCTGCGATTGCAACAGCCTGGGGATATCAGCAGCTCTGGCTGCTTCCCAAGTGGTGTTTTTGCCTGAGCTCCAGTTACAGTTCTTGGCTCTGCCCACAGCCTTTGTGGTTTTGTGTCTCTGTCCCTCCCCCATTTATATTTTTTTAACTCTCTTAATAAGGAAATTGTATATTCCAGTCCCTCAGTAATAAAAGAGCAGCAAGTTCCTCAGTGCTGAGCAGTACCTCATCCTCCAGTCAATTTGGTACCCACAGTGAGGGAAACTGCAGTGTCAAGGGACCACAGTGGGAGCACCTTACACCTCCCTCTCAGTTTGCATTTCTGCTCAATCTATAGCTCTGAAGAGCTTAGTATAGATCCTGTGAAGTCAGCTGGGCTGTCTGAGCACATGTCATTCTTACAAAGCTCTTGGAAACACAGGACCAAGAATCCCTAGTTTGCAGGAGGGACATCTGGAAGGCACTAAACTCAGTCCATCAGGTTGCTATGCTGGCCCCCAAGGATATTCCTGGGGAGATGTGTATTTCCTACACTCAAAAGCACCCACTTGCTCCACATTTGCATGCAGGCTGTGCCAGTGTTTCCATGGCAAAGTTGTGTTTTCAACAGTTTATTATCCAGCCATTAATAAAATAAGAAGTCACTCCGGGTGAGTCTTGGCAGCGTCAGAGTGCAGATGTATCGTGTGCTCCTTGCAGCCAAAAGCTGGCTCTCCATTGTTTTCACATGCCTCCAAAACATGTTGGGGAGGATTAAGACAAAGTGTGTGTGTGTGTGCAGGGGGAGGGTCCCCCTGACCCCCTTGGGTGTAAATCAGCCCAGCTCCACTTGCTGTTTGTGCAGCTCCATTAATTCAGAGCCCTGAGCCTGCTCTGGATGAAGGTTCCCAGATGCTCTCCTTGCTTTTCCCCAACATCACTCTGTGGGTGGCCCACAGCCCTTTGCTAGCAAAGTAAAAGCAGGGAAAAGGGGTTTGGGGAATGGTTTGGGGTTTATTGTCTTTCCTCATTGAGCAGTTCTGCTTTTCCCTATATGGGCTTTGCCTGCAGAATGTTCTTGTACTGCTGCTTCCATATGTGCCTGATGGAAAAGCACTCAGAAGCTGGAGCTTGCTGCCTTTTGGGGAATGCCCCTGTGCAAGCCTGTGATGTAACTGTGGTCTTGGGACCAGCCTGGCAGATGAACAGAGGCTGAGTATGGAGCATGCTCCAATTCCCAATTTAATGCTTTTGAGAAATGAGTCTGTTTCAGCTTTCACTGCTGGGAGAGACCTGGCATGGCTGGCAGAGGTGGGGAGTGGCTTCTGTCAGAGTGCTTGCTCCTCTTTGGCCTAGTGCATTTTGAAGGAGGTTTTAGGGTACAAACTAGGAAGCAGAGAAGAATTGCGCTTTGCAGTTGGGACTGCCTGGCCAAAACAGCACGAGCTGTTCTGACAACTGGCTGAGGAGGGCTGATAGGAACAGCCTGGGGAAAGGGAGCCTGTTGGGGAAGGAGGAGTGATGTGGGAAGCAGCAAAGTGTGGCTCCACATGGTGTTTAACCCTTGTTGCTCAGCTTTCCCAGGAGTGAGCTGTGGAGCAGGGGTTAGTGAATGTCCCAGCCAGGAGGGAGCATGGCAGCACAGTGTGGCTCGGAGCAGGCTCTGCTCCATGTGGAGCTGCACACAGCTCCAGGGTTTGCCACTCCTTACAAACCCTCTATTGTTACTAACCAGCTATAAATAACCCTGGCCAGTACAATGTCTCATCCAGGAAGCAACACAAATGCAGCTTTTGACTTCACCGATGAGTGCCAAGCCAGTTCTTCCAGCCAAAGCCCTGATGATGCTGCTCTTATCAGCAGAGAGGAAGGCTGGGCTCGTGTGCCAGGGCAGCTCGGGAAGTCAGGAGCCCAGGGCTGCACTCCTGCCTCTGCTACACAATATCCACTTGGCCTTGGGCACATCATTTGTGTCCTGATGCATATTTTCCTTTAGTAGTAAGGAAAAAGTAGTAAATATTGTTATTTCTCACAAATGCTTTGAGCACTTTGAATCTCATTGACTCCTCTGCATGCTTTGAACATCAGGGTGCTGATGATCTTTGCTTCAGTTTTTCTACCAGCAAATAGCAGCTGGAAAGAACAATAATGCAAAAAAGGCATCATAAATGGATGACCCTGCAGCGGTCTGCTAGTTCTGGAGCTTGGGGATCTACAATGCATGGTTTATTGTTTCCCTTTTCTTTCTCTGTCAGATGCTTGAAGCTTTCATCAGCCCTGATGATTCTCTGTCTGGGAGCTGCCAGTCACTGGACAGGTCTGTGGACAGGTGAGTTGTGTGTGTCACCATGTTCCCAAGCTGAACTGCAGCCTCTGCTCCTCAGCAGGAGAGCAACAGGATCAGTGGAAACCCCTGAGGTTTCTGTTGGGATGAGGGTGCAGCTGAGTAAAACAAATTTATCTTTATTGCTGAAAAACAGATCCTAGCACAGATGTCTGTGCAATGATTTGAATTGCAGTGATCTGGCCTGGACAAAGACAGCCTAGCTTTGTGTGACCAGGTTTTCTTTTTTGCCTTTTGACATGAAAATTCTCACAGAATCACAGAATGGTTTGAGTTGGAAGGGACCTTAAAGATCATCCAGTTCCAATCCCCTGCCATGGGAAGGGACAGCTTCCACTAGACCAGGTTACTCAGTGCTCCATTTAGCCTGGCCTTGAATTCTTCCAGGGATGGGCACCCACAATTTCTCTGGGCAGCCTTTTCCAGTGCTTCACCACCCTCACAGCACCTCCTTCCCCTCCGGCTCTCTGCAGTCACCAGGTCAATATTCCATCAGCCTCTCCGTGCCTCCTCCTCCCTGGGCACGCTGTCTGCTCTCCACTGACCACTGGCAAGCTCAGCAGCCCCTGTGCAGTGCCAGCAGCCACAGACGTGTCAGTCGAGGTGCTGGGGACACCAGATGAGCAGTAACTAAGTTTAGCTACTCAGCAGGAAGCAACTGGGACACGCTGTACTAAGCCAGGCTGCGATTCAGTGCCTGCTGCCATTGAGCTGGATCCCAGCTCCCACGTGCACAGAATCCCTGTGTTTGCTGCTGTGCAGGGTGAGCTGTGGATAAGACACAGTGTCCTTTTGGGAAGCAGTGTATTTTTTTTTCCATCTGCATCAAAGGTTGTCTATTTTTTTCCGCTGTTGCTGTTCCATCCAGCCCCAAGGCTGTGTTCCAGCAGGCCTGCCTGCCTTGGGTTGATTGTGTAGCGTGCTTGGGGTTTGCAGCTCCGTGTGCTTTGGACCTGTCTCAGCATCAAGGTCCATTTCCTTTTTGTGGCTTTTAATAATTTCCTGTGATGTATTTGCTCATTGTTAGGGCTGTATCGAAGCTGGATTCCTTGTGTTCCCAACCTCTCTGCCCCAGCTTTGCTTTTGCACAGATTTTGCCAAGAAGAGCAGCAGAAGGAGCATGGGCTGTGTGTAACACTCTGCTGTGAACTGAGAGGAGAGCTTTAGGCTTTTAGCTCTGTCTGTGAGAGGGTGGCATGGTCTGATTTGCTGTCCAAAGCAGGCAGATGTGTCCAGTCATGGGTCTAGGAGCTGGAAAAGGCACAAGGAGGGCTGTATTACTCCAAGGAAGAGGAGTTAGTGGGACTATTCCTGCAAAGAGCTGGTGGAGGCCTTGCAGCCAGTTGTTTGGGATGGCATCAGCCCAAGAGGACAGCAAGTGAACAGGCTCAGTGACCAGGCTGAAGGTTAGGAACAGCATCACAAACTCCTCTTTGCCACAGCAGGGATCAGCTTTGACATGAGTAGGTTTCAGAGCACTTTACAAAGCTGATTTCTACTCTGTGCCCATATTGTTAAAAGAGAAGTGTAAAACCCACATGCCCAGCTCACTCTCTAAGAGCCTGGGGTGAAATTGGGATTTCTGCAATCCCCTTGCAGTGCTTTTCCATCCTCTCACTGTAGTTTAAAGGCCTTGAGGCACCAATGCCACACTCTCCCTCCTGGTCCTGTGGGAGGTTGTGTGTTCCCAGAGGTGGTGCAGAGTCTGTGTGTGAGGAAGGTTGGAGGTGATGTTGGACAGGAGGGAAAGCTGCATGAACTGAGCATGGCTGAAGGGCTCTGGTGTGAGCACCTGCAGCAGCTCAGCAGTGTCCATGGAAAGCAGAGATGTGTGGTTGAACACTTGACACTGAGGGAGCAGAAGCCTGTGGCCCTCCTGAGCTGCCTCCTGCACAGGGGTGATGATCTTTGGCTGCTTCATTTCAGCCTGGTGACTGTGGGTTTTGCAGCATCCCTTTTGTTTGCCACAGGAACAAGCTGTGATCCAGCCAAAAAACCAGTCCTCATTCTTGTGCAGGATGAGGTTGGGAGCTCAGTGGTCAGTGCAGCTTGTGGTTTATCCTGTCCCTTCCCTAGTGTATTAATTCCATAGCTGTTCTGATATAATAAATAAATCCTTTTTTTTTCTCCCCATCCCTTTGCAGCCCTCCCTTTCCCCAAACCCCTGTTCCTGGAAGGAAGAGCCATCCCAAAGACGGTCTTGATTGCATGGGTAAGCACTCTTGGTGGTTTGGATTTGCTGAAAAGTATAAAAAGCTTATAGTGAAGAGGCTGGATGAAGACTATTAGAGAGATGGCACTGCATGAAAAGTAATTAAAAGTAATCAAGCAAACCAGCTCCATGGCTTTAGTAACCCTTCAGAACTGACATTGCAATGGTCAAACATGAATATTCTCTAAAATCAAAAGGCCCAGAGCATCAAACACAGACAGGGTTGCTCTTGTCTTCATTAACCCTTTGTGATTCTGCAGCAATACCTTTGGGGCTGGTTTGGGAATCAATTGACAGCAACAATAGTCCAAACTGGGCAGCTGAGGCCCTGAGGTGGATGGATGGAAGCAAGCAAAGCTTGAGATCTATGCTGGAAGATGTTGCTCTTGTGTTTGCAGACAACTGCAGGGTGCTGGGAACAGCCTTGTGGGATCAGCTTTTGTCTCTCTTTTCTCATCTGGGAGTTGCCCCTTCAGGATCTCGACTTCCTACACAGCAAAGCCCAACTCCCTAGGGAGTTACATCTCTTCCACTTGCATGAATAATAATCTGCAATAGTGCAAATGCTGGGAGAGAAGCTGTATTGGTGCTTGCACAGATCATAGGTTACTGCTTAATCACTTACAAACATCCAGCTGCTTAAATAATGGAAACTCTGTAATATTGTAATGACTTGCACTAATAAAAATGAGCAAATGGCAGCCAGCCTGTGGCTGGATAACTCATTGCTGGCCTGAGGCAGGATTTCTAGATTGAGCTGCAGAGATGAAGCTGCAGTCGGCCCTGGTTGCTGAAGGTTTTAATGCTTCCCCTATGGCACTTTGCTTTGAGACACCTCTGGGCACCGTTGCTCACACGTGGCTCACTGAGAACCTCTTGCCCTGTCCTTGTTGCTCCTCTTGCTGACCATATTTCAGCCATTATGTGCTCTTTTTGGCAATCACACCGAAGCACAGCAGAGGCCAGGAATGGCCTCTGAGGAGCTGCTGCTGGCCCCAGGCTAAGACAAACAAACAGTCAGAAGGGGCTGTGTCATTAGAATTGGATGGAGGAAAAACAGCAGGTGAAAGAAGGGGGTGGAATGACAGATATTTTAATCTCAAGTTATTTGGTGCTACCAGCAATGGCTTCCTGTGCTGGGGTTTTTATTAAAAAAATATGTCCTTATCTTGCATGTCCATCCATCTCTCTCATCATCCAGTGTCTAAACTCTGATGGTCTTTAATCCCTTCTGTATATTCTATCTTTCTAGCATTTAATTAAATAAATATAAAAGTTTGGAGCTCTGGAGGTTTGAATTGGCTTTCAGAGGGGAGGAGTCACATCTGAGAAGAAAGAGGGGAGATGTTATCTGGTGTTAGTCAAGTGCTGGATTTTTTTGCATTTTCCTGGAAATAGCTGATATCATAACAAATGTTCTGGAGTGGATGTGTCTAGGCCTGACCCTGCCTGGCAGTTCTGTTTAATTTTTTTGCATTTTCCAAGTGCAAATAAGATGTTTTAATGCTATGCCTTGGAAACCAAGCATGGTCTGTGTTAATCCCCTGCCTTGGACTTGAACAATGTGGGCCAGGTGAAAAGTGAGCAGTTAAACCTCTGATTTTGAGGCACTAAGGGCAGTGTGTCTAACCCTGATTTTCCACTGAAGAGTTTGTGAGTGTGGGCAGATTTCACTTGGGGTATGTAGGGTTGTGTAAACGAACATCTTGTCTCCTCCTTCTCAGCCTCTAACTCAGTGTTTCCCATAAGAAATGCCCTGGGCATTTGATACTGAGCTGATCTCAGAAATATCTGTGTCTTCTTCCCTCCTGGCAGATTTTGACATCCCATTCTGTGAGAGGTTTGGGAAAGGTGGGACCTTCCCAAGGCAGTACCATCTCTCCCAAAGTCGCAAGGACTACAGCGATGGTAAGGACATGATGGGGGCTCAGGGAGGGGGTGATGAGTCCTTGGTGCCTTGTGCCAGTGCCTGGGACTGGAAACACTTGGGAAGGAGAGGTTTCTGATAAAGGGAGAGCCACCAAGTGCTTTGGGATTCACTTGTGTATTCAGAAGGGTGTTCTCTGTGAGACCTTGTGGCTCTGCTCTTGGGAAATGTTGAGCCTGTCCTCTGCTTACACCTCCTGCTTCAATTTAGCCATGGGGATGATTGGCATTTCTCATCCTTGGCAGTATCAACCTTCCTACTCCCCTAAATTGCTTGCATTTGAGGATGATTTTTGTGACCTTTACAGCAGGTTTCTCACTGAGCCATAGGAAATCCCCAAGCAATTTCAGGGTAGCAGTATCTGTTTGCTTCTCTGTTTTAAGCTGGTGAGCTCTGAGCTTTGGGGCCAACTCCATCATCTTTTTCCTGCTCATTCTTTCACTGTGTAAGACTGCAAGTAGTGGGAGGCAAAAATTCCCTTGGGAAAAATGCACTGAGGACGTGCAGAGAGCATATTGAACTTTCCAGAATGAGCTTCATCTCTCACTGCCACCCCTGTGAAAGCAGCTCTGGCCCTGCTGTGTGGTCATTTGCATGTGGACTTAGGGGATGGCAGGGATAATTTTCAATGTAAATCTCTGCCTGTTCAGTGTTTAATTGTGATTAACAACCAACACACCCGTTGATGTAATTAAACTGTTGCAAACCCCTCTGGAAACATCTACATGAGATGTAATGCCTGCTGTTATCAACTCTTAAATTGAATTTAAAATCTTCACAGGGCTTTGCTTCAGTTTCATTACACTTGCTTTGCTTAATTTGAGGAGGTGAGGATCTCAGTGATGTGAGAAGGTGGTGACAGGTGATCCAAGCGGCTGTGTGTGTTGTGGCTCTTATTTTACCTCTTTTCCCCTGCAGGCCGGAGGACTTTCCCCAGGAGTTACTTCCCACAGGAGAACCTCTTTCAGCTCGTCCCTTCCAGCAGAACCAAGAGCTTTACTGGGGACAGCAAGCTCAGCACTCTGCAGTATGATGAGTACAGGCCCAAGTGTTGGAACAATTTTGAAAAGGGTCTGCAAGCCTTCAGCACCTCCCCTACAAAAGCCAGGAACTGTGAGTGCACCAAAGCCCCGAGTGCCCAAGATCTCAGGAGAGCTGGGATTTGGCACAAAATTAAGTTTTTGTGACCTGCTGAGTTATTAATTACTGATGTTGCTGGACATCAGCTAAGCAGCCATGGGTAAACTTTGATTGCACCCCCCAACATGAGGCACACTACACCAGCTTGTGTGTCATGAGCAGGGTTTAGTACAACACCCTGTGTCTTACTCAGCCTTTGGCTGACAGCTGTGTGGGGTCAGCTGGTGTTCATCTTGCTGGGTTACAGGTGATTGCTTGTGTGTTGGACTGTCAGCTTCCCAGAAGACTTGGGATGTGGGAGCAAATGCATCCAGAGTTTCTGTTCCTTGCCTTGCATTGCTGTCACCCCAGCACTCAAAGATGCTCCTCTGCTATTGCAGCATTGCCCATGGTATAGAAGCTGGTGCATATTGGGCCTGTTTAGTGATGAACAACATCCTAGAAATGACCAGTGAGATAAAACTCCTCACTGGTCCCTGCCTGGGTTGCTGTTCAGCCATTCTGTATTCTGCTAAACACTCCCACAGCAGAAGGGAAATTCCAGTGTTGGCTAAGGAAACAGTTTTTAGAGGAAAGACTCTTAATGAAATAGGAATTTCCTGGGATTTGTTTCTGCTTTATGCTAATGCAGACTCGGGGACATTCCCCCCCACACCAATAGAACCAGTGTAGTTAAAACTGGTTTGTCCTTGTGCCCCTGGGAGAGAGAGAGACTCACTGACTGCCCTGTAGGGTCAGGTGGACCCTGATGCTGAAGTCTCCCTGCTGTGCTCTTCCCTCAACCCTCTCCTCTCTCCTGCAGCCCTGCAGGCACCTGTGAACTGGAGGCTGGGCAAGCTGCTGGGAAGAGGAGCTTTTGGGGAAGTTTATCTCTGCTATGATGCTGACACCGGGAGGGAGCTGTCAGTGAAGCAGGTGCCTTTTGACCCTGACAGCCAGGAGACAAGTAAAGTGAGTATAGGGGCAGGGCTGTTCTGCAGCACCCTGGGGAGCTGTGGGCTGAGGGTAGAGGTGTCCATGTCCCTGGGAGGCTGTGTGTGCAGACAGGGTGTTGTTTCCCCTCTCTGGAGTAGTCCTGAATGGCTCTGGTGACTTCTGTGCTTCCCAGTTCCTTGGTTACATTGGCCTGCTCTGTGTCAGGTATCACCTCTTGCAGGTCTGTCTGATCTTCCTTTGTTTTGTCCTTCTTGCTCCTTTCACCTTCTCCCCATTCTGCTCAGTGACTTTGTTGTAATCTTACCAGAAAACCTCCTTAAACACAAGTAACAATAGTAATAATAATTAATGAAACCTGTCTGAAAGCCAAGGCCTGTCTTTCTCCTTACCTTTCCCTTAGGGCGTGCTCCTTATTTCTGGGCCTCATGTGGCCAATGGCTTTGTGGGCAGCTTCACAGCTGCTACAAAAACTGTGCTCAACATGGAGCAGTATTTCTATCATGTTCCCAAAGACACCATTCCCCTTCATCAAGAAGCCTGTGTGGTTTGTTACAGGAGGTGAATGCTTTAGAATGTGAGATTCAGCTGTTGAAGACTCTCCGTCACGACAGGATCGTGCAGTACTATGGGTGCCTGCGGGATCCTGAGGAGAAGAAATTGTCCATCTTTGTGGAATACATGCCAGGGGTAAGTGTAGTTCCTGCTAAACATTGTCCTGCGTGGCAGAAAACAGATTTACAGTTTTACTGGACTTTGGTGAAGTTTGTATCTGTCCAGCTGAGCTGTTTTATGCCTGATGAACCAAACCAAAGCAGTGGATGCATCCCTAAGGCTTGGGAGAGCTTAGGGTGTGAGTCAGATCTCATGGTGAAGCCCCTCAACAAGCACTGGGTGAAAAGAAAAGCTTTGCAGGCAGGTTTTAGGTTTGAATCCTGGAGCAGGGTGTGTGCACAGTCTGGAATCTGAGCTTGGTGAATGTGGGACATGATCCAGATCCTGCTCCAAGCCCTGTGGCCTGAGCCCATCCTTAAGTATTTACTGCAACTCCCTGCAGGACAAGCTAATAGTACAACTGTCCACCCACAGCTGTCACCAATTATTTGTGGCTTTCAGCACGTGTGTATTAAAAACAGTGGTGTTCATTAGAGTCCTCTGGTGAGGACAGAGCTTTTTGTGGGCAGCATTATCCTCTTGTGCAGGAGTGGCTTCATTTGTGGCTTTGCTGATATAGGATGAAATAGTCATGGGGAAAAAGATCAGAATGCTTTGAGGGAGTTTAAGCAGGGGCTGGAGAGTGTGCATGGGTGAGCTGAGCATCTTTTTGTGTTTAGGAGCTTGTGAATTACATCAGCCATTAGACTGGTGGTGTAAAACAGCATAATGCTATTTACATTGCTGGAGGATGTGTTCTCCTAAGTCCCTTCTGTCCAGCTGGATTTGTTCCCCAGAGTGTGGGAGAATAAATCCTTGTTTATACAGAGATTTGTAAGGTCAGAAGGGACAATTAAGTCATTTGGTTGCAAATAATTTTAGTAGTTAAGTAAATGTGCTAGAGGCTCTCTGTATGCATCTTGCATGTGAGTGATCAGGTGGATTTCCATGTCTGATTCCCTTCCAAGCCCTGTCCTCCCTCTTTCCCAGTGGGCATCTTGCCTTCAGGCCCTGCCACAAGGCATGGACCCAGAGGAGTAAATCCCAGGAATTCCAGCAGTCCCCTTGCTGATGTTTGTTAGCAGCCAGGAAACCAGCATTCGATGCTGGGGCAGTGTCCAGCAGGGCTGGAAATTCAGTGTTTGTTTTTTTAAATGATAAAGCTGAGCTCTGACCAAATACAGATTGACTTTGCTGCTGCAACAACAGCTCATTTGACAAAAGCAGCTTGGGGCTCTGGTTTCCAAGGCCAGTGGAAGTGAGGGAGTTCCCAAAGCTTGCAGGACAGCAGCTCTGCAAAGCTGGGTCTGGCCAAGCTTCCAGTTTGAGACAGTCAACTTGGCAAAATGTTCACAGGGCCAATTTTGGGTACATCCTGAGGCTGCCATTCTTTTGCTGGCCCCCAGTTAATAGCTGACTCTGTAGTTTTCTGTCCTCCCCATAAACTGTTTTTTAAATTATGCTTGGAAAACAGAGTGGTCCATTTGACCACAGGCCTCAAAGAACCAGTTTCCCCTTCTTGTTTGATATCCCCTCATCAGGGTGAGGGAGGGCAGGATAAGAAATCTGTTTTGGTTGTGGTGAGGGAATGTACCATGCATACAGGTTATATTGAGGGGGTCATTTAGAGCATCTCAGGTTGCTTCAGCAGTGCTGAGAAAGGAACAGGAGAGGCCCATCCATAGGATCACCACCAGGCTCAAAAGAAGCCAAAACAGTAGCTGGGCAGAGCAACAGCAGGGATGGGTGGATGTGGAAAAGCTGATACAGTTGGATGGGCTGGCTTGGAGCAGAGCAGCCTCTGTTCCCAGAACAGGGCTGGCAGTCATGGATCCACCCCAGAGCTGCAGGACAGGCAGAAACAAGATGGGTTTCCCCTCCCACTTCCCAGCTAACCTGAATACTGGAGGTAGAGCTGAGTGTGAACCCCAAATCTGCCTCTGGTTCATCCCTGCTAAAACCCAGCTCTGGCACAGTGAGATACATCCATTTCCAAGTGGTCCAAAAATACAGCTAAATCCAAGGGGATCAGCCTGCTGCAGATGATAAATGTCTGTACCCCTGCTCCCTTTTTTCTTTGATCAATACCATCAAACCATTTTGAGCCTGCCTGCCTGGGTCAGGAATTCAAGGACTTGTAAATTATCTACTCTGGGTGGTCTTGGTGCAGCCCCTTTTGGGGCTGGTTGTCCCTCATGGCTGTGGGTGTTCCTTGCTGTGCAAAGTTTTGGGAGGAGGCTTTCAAAGACTGACTCACTATCTTGACCCTAAAGAACTGGCTCTCTGCATCTCCATGTAAGGAGATTGTAGACAGGTAGGAGTTGGTCTTTTCTCACAGGTAACAAGTGATAGGAAAAGAGAACATTGCCTCAATTTGCACCAGCACAGATTTAGATTGGGTGCTGGGAACAATTTCTTCACTATAAGGGTTGTCAAGCATTGGAATAGGCTGCCCAGGGAAGTGGTGGAATCACCATTGTTGGAAATGCTCAAAAGAACACATGATTTAGTGATGGACCTGGCAGTGCTGGGTTAATGATTGCAATGGATGGTCTCAGAGGTTTTTTCCAACCTTAAAGAGTCTATGAATCTAATTAATCGACTTGATCTTCTCATTTGAGTTGCAATTCCTCATCAATTTGGTCCTTCTCTGTGAGCTGTCAGTGAGTCCCCTGCAGCCACTAGAGGGGGAAAAAGGTCTGTGCTGTTGGCAGGAGGAAGCTGTGCCAGGCACCAGCTTGTGTCACCTTCATCTCCCCAGGGATCTGGGACACGGGCACAAGTCTTTGCTCTTAGTGGATTTCTGCTGTTTTTACAAATAGGGTTTGGGGTTTTTTTTTGAGCTGGAATGCAGAGTGGTCAGGAAGGTTTAAGAAGCTGCTGTGATGTGATGGTTTCTCTGGTCCTTACAGTTGGCTGTGTTGTTTCTTCACAACAGGGCTCAATAAAGGACCAGCTGAAAGCTTACGGTGCTCTGACAGAGAATGTCACACGGAAGTACACCAGGCAGATCCTGCAGGGAGTCTTCTACCTACACAGCAATATGATTGTCCACAGGGATATTAAAGGTGAGTGCATAATACAGAGACTTTTTGCTTGCTTGGGTTTGCTCAGCCCAGCCACCCCCTGCCCCAGTACAAATCCAGCATAGTGCTGGGATCTGCTATTTGAAGTATTTTTGCCCCTGCCCTTCACCAGATTGAGCCATGAAAACCTTGAGCAAGCAGCTGAAACCAAAATCTTGGGCTGTTTTCTCTCTCAAGGAATTACTGTTAACTGCCCTTACATATCTGAAAATCTGGTGTAGCATAGCCAAGAACTGAGAGGCTCTGCCATTTGGAGAGGTCTGAAGCTGCTTTCTGCTGTCTGTGGGTGGGATAATCTGTTGGCCCCCATGCACTGCTCATTTTTGGGAAATCTGCTGAATGAGGGGATGCTGGTGGGAGTCAAATCTCTTGGAGAGCAGCTGCCTTAGGAGAGAAGGATTTGAAATAATGCTGAGTCCAACCCCACCACAGCCCTTTGGGTACTCCCCTGCCTGGCTCTTTGCCTGTGCCCTTCCTGCTCTCCTCACTGTAACCACTTCAGGTTCCTGCTTCATTTCTTGGGGGTCTTGTCTTTGCTTCTCACCCCAGGTGCCAATATTCTGAGAGATTCTGCTGGAAATGTGAAACTTGGAGATTTTGGGGCCAGCAAACGCATCCAGACCATCTGCATGTCCGGGACTGGGATTAAATCTGTCACAGGGACACCATACTGGATGAGCCCGGAGGTTATCAGTGGAGAGGGCTATGGAAGGAAAGCTGATGTGTGGTAAGGAACACAGTAAAAACCCCAACACTGCTACTTAAATCCAACAGTCCTTTTGGGAAGCTGTAATAGGAACAATAGGTATAGCTAGTAGCTGGAAGCAGTGCAAAGGATGGAAAATAGGAGATACATGTTAGGATCAACTGTGCAGATATCCAGAGTAAAACTATTGTAGCTAAATTCCCAAACAGGAGCACTCAGAATCGCAACTTGATTTTGGAAACTCTCGTCTTGTGTGAGTCTCACATCCAGCTCATCCCCATAATTGCTTTTTGATTCTGGAAAGCAGATTGATAACAAAGCTCACTAGAAGACCTGTTGAGTTTTGGTGGCCCTGATTTTGGGTTCACTATGCTCAGAGGCTCAGGGGATCTTCATGGTCTTCCCAAATTTGTTGCTGGATGTTTGCATGTGGCTCAAGCACAAAGACAACTAAAATCATTGGCTGCTTGTGAATGTTTTGATCTGTGGAGGATGACAGATGGAACCTGGAGGAGCTGGGATAACACTGCTAATCTTCCCAGTATATGAGGAGGAAGCAATGTCTTCCCAGTCTGCTTTCTGTTAGGTGCCGAAGCAAAGAGGGTCAACAAAAAATAATCCTTCCAAGAGAGCCCTAATTGGGTGGGAAAACCTAGAAAGTCCTTAGCAGGTGTCGATGTGCCCTGCACCACCTCCACTGGCTGATGGGAGGCAAATGTTTAATTTTTAAATTTTTTAGGATCAGTGGGATATGTTTAATTCTTTTAGGATCATTCATAAATAGAGGTGGCAAGAGTATCTCTGCTGAGACCAGGACTCTTGGGCAAGCTGAGGGAAACCTCTCAGGCTCTTTGCTGCTCATCCCACCTGTTCTTTCTGAGGCACACCTCAGAAATGAAGTGAGATGTAGGCAGACATGTTTCATTCTGGCTCAGCTTCCCTCACTTCAACATTCTATTGCTGAAATGGTGCTGTCTGAAGCTGTGCATGGGTTTCCCTTCAGGGGATGCTCCAGTGAGCTTTTATGAGGCTTAGTATCTGCCAGTTAACTTAGTGTCTTCCTGACCTTTTATAAAACTTAGTAGCCTGGAGAAGAAGAGGCTAAGAGGTGACCTTATTGCTCTCTATGACTTCCTGAAGGGAGGTTGCAGACAGCTGAGGCTGGTCTCTTCCACCAGGCAGTACTGACAGAACCAGAGGACACAGTCTCCAGTTACATCAGGGAAGGTGTAGGTTGGATATTAGGAAGAAATTTTTCCCCAAAAGAATGATAAAGTACTGGAATGCTCTTCCCAGGGAGGTGGTAGAATCACCATCTCTGGATGTGTTTAAATAAGACTGGACATGGCACTTGGTGCTATGGTCTTGTTGAGGTGTTAGGGCACAGGTTGGACTGGATGATCTTAGAGGTCTCTTCCAACCTCATTCATTATTCTGGGATTCTGTAAAGTGGGCAGAAAAGCCCTCAGCTTTAAGGCAAGGTTTGTGCACCCACTAAAAGTTGAGTGCCAAGGACCTGTGTGACCAGGGAGCTTCAGAGGACCAGACATTTCAGGGCTGTGTGCCCATCTCCTGCAGGTTTGCTCCCTTTAGGCAGGTGCAATCCCAGAGCTGGTTAGACTTGAGCTGCAGTGTGGTGGAGTTTGTGGGTCCCCAAGATGAGGGAAGAGATGAGAATCTTGACTCCATGTTTCAAAGGCCAATTTATTATTTTATTATATATATTATATTAAAAGAAAATGATATACTAAAGGAATAGAAGAAAGGATTTCATCACAATGCTAGCAAAGAATGAATAATAAAATCTTGTGACTGACCAGAGAGTCTGACACAGCTGGACCTGTGATTGGCCGTTCATTAAAAACAACCACATGAGACCAATCACAGATGCACCTGTTGCATTCCACAGCAGCAGATAATTATTGTTTACATTTCGTTTCTGAGGCCTCAGTTTCTCAGGAGAAAAACCCTAGCAAAGATATTTTTCAGAAAATATGTCTGTGAAACCTCCCAGTCCCTCACGCTGTGCTCGGCCTTGTTGCAGGAGCGTGGCGTGCACCGTGGTGGAGATGCTAACGGAGAAGCCGCCTTGGGCAGAGTTCGAGGCCATGGCGGCAATTTTTAAAATCGCCACGCAGCCCACCAACCCCCAGCTCCCCGACAGCGTCTCCAGCTCCTGCCGCAACTTCCTCAAGCAGATCTTCGTGGAAGAGAAGAGGAGGCCGACGGCCGAGGACTTGCTGCGGCACCCCTTTGTCAACTGCGGGCTCTGAGCGCTGCCAGCGGGGCCGGGGAGCGCCGTGTGGGGAGGTCGGGCCTCACCCGGGGCTGTCCTGACAGTCCCTCCTCGCTCGCTGCTGCCTCGGCCCCGCCGCCTTGTTGGATTTTCAAGCTGCGCTCGGGACTGTGGGGACTTCAGAGCCAGGGATTTCCCGGCCTTGTGCGGGTGCTGGACCACGGAACCTCCCTGCTGCCAGCGGTACCGGGCTCGTCCCCCCTCGCCAAGTAACTGCTCTCTTGGGGGAAGTGTGACGAGCGGGAAATGTCCCCTCAGCGAAATGTCCCCTAAGCGAGCGGGGAATGTCCCCTCAGCGAGCGGGGTCCCCTCAGCGAGCGGGGAGCGTCCCCTCCGTGAGTGGGGAATGTCCTTTCCAGCGAGCGGGGAGTGTCCCCTCAGCACGGCGGGGAATGTCCCCTCAGCAGGGCGGCGGTGCCGGCGGCATCCCCAGGAGCGGTGGGGAAATCGGATGCTCAGTGGCCATCAGCACCTTTCGCAGAGGAACAGACAGGGCCTTCAGCCCAGCCGGAGGAGATGATCCTCAGACCGCAGAGTCGGGGGGACCTGGGCGTCCCCGTCCACGAGGGGACCGACCCCGCTGGAGCGGGGCGGCGTTTCACACTGTCCTGTGCCTTACGCGGTTACAATCAAGGAGTGATGCTCGGCTCGGATCTGGTGTGAGGATGCAGCAGCCGTGTTGACTTTGCCTTGGCGTGTGTGTGTGTGTGTGAGTCTGGGAACCAGGGGGTCTTCTCGGGGTGCAGGAGGTCTCTGCCGGGTACGCCCGCGGACGGATGCCCGGGACCCCTGCCATGGGCTGAGGGATGGCTAAATGATGGTGGTGGTGGATAAATGCTGTGTGGGCAGGGCTGAGCAGCAGCCAGGTTGTGCTGGGAGCTGAAGGGAATCTCAGCAAGGACAGCTCTGCTCACAGCCACAGTTTGCTGAGCCCGTGCTGCTGGGATGCCATCGTGTTCTGGACATGGAACTGCAGGAAGAGCCCAGTGCATCTCTAAAACCCAAGAGAGTGCCTAAAATTAGGCAGAAAGGACTGATGCATGTGAATCTGGGTATGTCCTCCTCCAGGCACCTTCTCTGTGCCTTGTGGAGCATCAGTGGTGCCCAAGGGAGCAGCTACAGGACAATGGAGCCCCAGACTGGGAAAGTGGAGCTGCAGCAGTGGAGGGCAGCTGGAAGCAGATTCCTTCCCTCAGTAGGTTTGAAGTTGAATGAGAAAATGGGCCAGTCAAAAGCAGAGCTGAGCTACAGCCTCTGACCAGCACTGCCCTGCTGGAAAACCTGGGCAGGAAGCACACACAGAGTCCCTGGAAGCTAGTTAATTAATTAATCAATCAATCAGATCTTGGGGGCGTTGGGATAAATTAATTGCACCATCCCACCTCCCCCTTCTCTGCTGCAATAGCTGTTTCCACTGACTCAGCAAAGGGTCAAAAAAGCAGTTACCAGGAGGCTCCATCCTCAGGCCAGTGTGTCAGACACAGGTTTATTTTAATGCTGGTTTTCAGTGAAAATGAAAAATGTTGCTCAGACTTAAGAAGAAAGTGACAAATTGGTTGTTTGTGTGAACACATCCTTGAATTCTTCCATGTGGAAGAGATCAAGACTTTGCATCACTGGTGTGTCCATGTCCTCAGCTCTGAACAGAAAAGCAAGATTTAGAAGGCTGCCCAGTGTAGCTGTGCATGTCCCATTTCTGGAAACATTCAGGGTCAGGGCTGGATATGGCCAACCTTGGAGCAACCTGGTCTAGTGAAAAAGTGTCCCTGCCCCATGGCAAGGGGTTGGAATGAGATGAGCTCTAAGTTCCCTTCCAACCCAGACCATTCAAAGATTTCATGATTTCAAGAATTATTTCAGTCAAAAAAACCCCAAAAACAACACTATTAGGACAAATTAAAAGAAATACCCAAAAGAATTCCCTATAAATCTGTCTGAAAGCTATCAAGGCCATTTATTCCAGGCCAGGTTCCAGGGAAGCTGGGTGGAATGCTGGAGCAGCACTGGGCTTGTGCCAGTCAGCCATGGGGTGATGGACAGCCCCCATGGGGAGGGGAAAAGTCTCCTTTTGCTGAGGGGAATGAAGAATTTTATTTTGTGAATGGGACCAAATCCATCAGTCTGGTCAGTAATACGGGATGGATGGAAGCAAACACAAGGGAAAAAAAAAATCAGCGTTGTCTGGGAATGGGTTTGGCAGAAGAGGGTAACAAAGTGTGTGTTCACCAAAGCTAAAAAAAAAAAAAAATCAAACCAATTTTTAAGCTGTTTCCTCTTCTTTCATTAAATCTGTTTGGTTTGGGTTTTCTCAGCCCTTCAATGGTGGGAGGGTGTTTCCCTTTTTCCCAAAGATTTGAGAGCCCAAGGGGGCTCCTGGCTGCCCCAAAATGCTCCCAGGGCCCTCAAACCACCTCAGTCCTCCCATGGATGGATGTGGTGAGTGTGAGTGAGTGTGAGTGTGAGTGTGTGAGACACTCCTCAGGTGCCTTTGCGTTTCTGTTTGTAAAACCCTTGCAGTGTTTTGATGTACAGAATGGAACTAGGAGAAGCAAATGGAATTATTCTACCATGTAAAGTCATTTTCTGTTTGTTTGTTTGGTTTGTTTTTATTTTATTTTCCCCGTAGCGGGCCCTGTGGCTTTCCCTGTGTGCTGCCACGTGTCCATGGAGAAATAAATTCCTTTTGGGGGGTGGGCAGGGGCAGGACATGGGAACAGGCTGGCAGGAGGGTGGTGGCATCACCATCCCTGGAATTGTGGATGTGGGATGTGGTTTGGTGATGAACCTGGTTGGATTTGATGACTTTGGAGGTCTCTTCTGTCCTTAATGACTCCATGAGCCTGCATTCCTGCTGCCTGTCCCCTGCTCCCAACAGGGCAGCTCCCAGCATGGGTGGGGGGCACGGGGGGCATTGGTGTCACCATCCCGGGGGCAGTGACAAAGATTGGATGGTTCTGGCTTTTTCTGGGACAGATGGATCTGTGCAGCTCTCTGAGCCCATGGTTCTGTGTGTCCCTTTGTCCTGATGTTCCAGCTTGGCCTCCCAATGCACAGGATTTTGTGCTTCTGAACTTAATTTTCCTTTAAATAATTTCTTTTTATTTTAAAATTTGGAGTATTTTTCTTTATTTCATCTTCATTTTCCCACTCCTTCCCTCATTCCTCCATTATCTCTCCCCTATTCCTTCCCCCCCCATTTTTCCTTCTTCCTTTTTTTTCCCCATCCTTCCTTTCTTCTTCTTTCTTCTTCTTTCTTCTTCTTTCTTCTTCTTTCCTTCTTCTTTTATTCTTATTTCCTTCTTCTTTACTACTTCTTTTCTTCTTTCTTCTTTCTTCTTTCTTCTTTCTTCTTTCTTCTTTCTTCTTTCTTCTTTCTTCTTTCTTCTTTCTTCTTTCTTCTTTCTTCTTTCTTCTTTCTTCTTTCTTCTTTCTTCTTTCTTCTTTCTTCTTTCTTCTTTCTTCTTTTTATTTTTTCCTTTTTTTCCACCTCTTTTTCCCCTCCCTGTTTTTCTTGTTTCCATATTTTTCCCTTTTCTCCTCCTTTTTTCCTTTTATTTTCACCTTTTTTATTTTTTGCTTCTCTTGGTCTGTTTTCGCGGAAGGAGCGCGGGTTGCCCGGGGGCGGTGCCATGCAAATGAGGTGGGCGGGGAATGCAAATGAGCAGGGTAATTCCCCGCACTCTGGTATGCAAATGAGGGGGCGGGCTGATGCAAAGCAGCGAGGCGCTCCCGTGACAAGATGGCGGCGGCGGCGCGGCGGGCTCAGCTGGTGCTGGGGCACTTGGCCGGGGCCGCGTCGGGCCCGGGGGCCGCCCCCAGGGCCGTGCCGTGCTCCGGGGGCCCCCCGCGGGCCGCCAGCCCCGACGATGTGGTGGTGGTGCACGGCCGCAGGACCGCCATCGGCCGCGCCCGCCGCGGCGGCTTCAAGGTACGGCCCGGGGGATTCTGCCCTGCCCGCCGGCTCCCCGCAGGGGCTTGGCATCCCCGCTGGGAACGGAGTGCTCCCTTCTTCGCCTCCCCTCCTGCACTCCTGGGTGCTGGGCCCCTGCTTGGCCCCCAGACACCGCTGCTGTGCTCTGGAAGAGTCAATCCCAGCGCTGTGCGATGGTTTTAATGCTGGGGGTGGCAGCGCCAGTGGCATCCCCCGAAGGAGCCGGGCGTTGTGTCCCCAGCTGCCCTGGCAGCGGTCACAGCCCGCTGTCACCTGCCCTGGCACACGGAGCACCCGCGGTGTCCCTCACCTGCACGGCTTGGCACGGACCTGCCACCCTTCTGGAACCTGCTTCTCCTTGGGTGACATTCACAGGGTGCTGGGAAAGAACACGGTGCCAGGCTGACCCCAGAGTGTGCTGCTCGTTCCTTGTCACCCTCCCAAACAGGTCTCCTCATGCTGGCAGTGGTCCCCAGCAGCTGAGGCGTCACCCCTGCTTCTTTCACAAAACAAATGGGGCTCCATTCACTGGGTCTTGCCACATAAATCTCTGTAGTTGTGTGATTTTGAAGGCCCTGCAGAGCGTGTTCCTATAAAGCCAAGGAAGGCGAGAAAGCAGCAGTACCTGAAGAAAACCCGGGGTAAAAACATGCAGATGATTGTGCTGGGTAGGGAAAAAACCACAGTGAGCTGAGGAGTGGAGTAAAGCTGCCTTCACACCACAGGCCAGCCCTCTGAAGTGCTCTGAGGCTGAACTGGTGACAGGGCACTTACTGGTGGTCACTGGTGGTGCTGATCCCCTGTGCTTTTAGGACACAACACCTGATGAGCTGCTGGCTGCTGTGATGACAGCTGTCCTTCAGGATGTCAACCTCCGTCCTGAGATGCTGGGAGACATCTGTGTGGGTGAGTGACAGCCTCTGCCTGGTGAAACCCCTGCTCTGGGCAGCTCTGTGAGACCGGCTCCCCATGTGGGATACTCACAAGTCTCATGGGGTTGGGTTAGTGTGTAGTATTAGGTTTTCATGCCTTTCCTGTTGGTGTGGGGCTCTGACCTGGTGCTGGGCAGTGCTGAGCTGTGGTGATGGGAACATCCCTTCAGTGCCTGTGAGGGGAGTGCAGCCAATTGACTGGAATTGTGTCTTTGCACTCAGGGAATGTGCTGCAGCCTGGAGCTGGTGCCTTGATTGCAAGAGTTGCACAGTTTCTAAGGTAAGCTCTCACCCAGACTGAAGTTCTTCCTCTCCTCAGTGAGCCATGGAGCAGCACAGGTCAGAGATTGCAGTGGGGCTCATGCACTCCCAGGAGTTACAGCAAATCACCTTTTGCCTAGAAACTGGACTTTGATCGAGCTCTGAGTGTTGATGGCAAAGAGACAGGGAGGCAGGTGAAGCTGTTTGATCTGTTTGTGCTGCCTGTGTTGGGCTTCTAGAGGCACATGATGTTCTGTGGGCTCCCAGCTGCACTCTGAGGCTGCACCTCTCTCTGCTGGTCCCCAAAACCATGGATGGGCTCAGATCTTTCTGTCATTGCTCAGTGGCTTGGAACTGAACTGGATCCCAGATTCCAAATATTTCAGTCAGTTTCTGTTGCCAGTGTTTGCTTCAATCACTGCACAACTACCACTTTAGAGAGGTGCAGGCACAGCCTGCCATAATTTATGAATATTACAGAACTTTTCAGGGTTTCTGGCCTGGGTCAGAGCTCAGGATCTCCAGGGCAGGGCCTTGCTTACGGAGCACCTTCTGAAGATAGACCCATGGGGAAACAGCACTTGAACCACTTGCAAGTGAAGTGAGGAAATTATCTTTGCACTTTGCTTTCCCTTGGTGCAGGACCAAATAGATCAAGAGCTGGGTAAAGGGATCTGCCTGGAACTTGAGGGTTAAAGTTTAATCAGGTGGATAAATGCACTCTTTAGAGCTTTGGGTTGTTGTTGTTTGTTTTTATCACTGAGTCTTTGCCAACATTGCCTTGTTTTCCAGTGGCATTCCAGAGACAGTGCCGTGCTCCAGTGTGAACAGACAGTGCTCCTCTGGCCTGCAGGCCATTATCAACATAGCTGGTAGGTGTTGTGGGCACTGGCATCAGACTCTATCCACCCAGAGCCTGTCCCACCCCAAGGGCTCATTCCTCCTGTCCTCCAGTGTCTCTGAGCAGTAAAACACTGATAATGTCTTGTGCTGTAGGGAGTTTGCAGTGTGGTGCTGTTTAAATACTTTTAAAACCTCGAGTGGCCAAGTTTATCCCTAGAGAAGTGACTTGGTTTTCTGGGGATAATTTCCACCATCACTTCCATATCAGGCAGCTCCCAGAAGAATCCTTCCAGCTCTCTCTGGCCCCATGTTAGCCTTCAGCCCCATCAGCTCCTTGGCTGTCCCTCTGGCAGGCAGGAGGGTGAGGAAATGCCCATTTGGCTGTTGTGGGTGCCCAGGTGTTTGGAAGGTGCAGCTGGAAATGCTTTTGCTGCTGCTGACAGTAAGAACATTTCTGCACTGCTGTTACAGGTGGCATCCGAAATGGATCGTATGACATTGGCTTGGCCTGTGGGTAAGGAAGGATTTTCACAGTGCTTGCTTAGGCTTCCTGAAGGTAACACTCTGTCCCTGTGCAACAGCCTGCCAAAAAATTAGCTTTATAGCTAATCTCCAATTAACTAGCCTCTTGAAAGACCAGCAGCTCTCTTGGGTGAAGAAATTAATATCCTATGTGTGCTAATCAGTGTTCTGCAGATTTACAGGATCTGTTCTGTGCTTCAGCCCTAACATCACAAGCAGTGTTTATTTTTTGGAGGATTATGTAAACATTAGGTTGATTTTGGGGAAATACTAATGACCACATACACATTGACTTCAGAAGAAGGAGTGAAAAAAAGCTATTCAGTAATCTTGAGGCCAAAATACTGGGTTTCTCTTTTTTTATAACTTGATGACTCTAATCTTTCATTAATTATTACTGCACACAGTAATGTCCACCAAGATGTTGTGCTTAAAGGGACTGGTGGCCTTTGCACCCCTGGCTGTGCCAGACACTGGGTTTGGCTGTGGGAAGCTCTCTGGCCTCTGCCCTGCAGAAGACATACAATCCATAAATTACAAATAGCTTTTGGGAGCTGGGTTTATCCCAAGTCTTACTCTTCCACAGAGTGGAGAAACCCTGGATTCAAGCACAAAAAACAGTAGCTGGGGTTTCCCTTACTTAAAACCCAGTCCTGTGCCTTCCTTCAGGAGCAGATGCAGCTGAAGTCAATGATGGAGTGTCCCATCTTAGAGACAGTTTAAATTGCTGATAGCACTTAGTGCAAGCTGCCTTACTTTCTGCTTGCCTTTCATTTTCCAGGAGTAGTTTCTTTGTTATTTATTCTTCATGAAGGTATTTGTGTGGTGCAGAGTAGAATTCAAACTCTCTTCCCATTGTAGGCTTCATGATCTAGACTGACCTTACAAAAGCTCATGGGTCTTAACTGATGGCTTTGTATTTCTGCAGTAAATTTGAGTATCTTCAATGTGTTAATTCATTTGTGGGTCAAAGATTGCACCCTGTGGGATCCATGTCTGAAATTCTTTCTATTGCAAAACACAAATGGTGCAACTCACTGAAATCTCTTTGCTATGGTTTGCTCAATGCTTCTTTTTCTACTGCCAACCTGTTCTTAAGATCTGAATGGTATTTTTGTGTCTGTTGGCAATCTCACTGAAAACTCCAGCCCTTGAACTTCATTATGTTTGAGGACAAGTGTGCCAGAATCATAGCAATTCCTTCCTAGCTGTGGAAACACAAGAAATTAACTGCTGACATTGGTATCCTGTTCTAGTGAAGCAAGAACCAATTGAATCTCACAATCTGTTTTCATTTCATAATAATTCTTAAATTGATGATTAAAGAGCTTCTGCCTCAGCCAGTTCCTAATTAGCAGCTGTGTTTCTGTGGGATAATGGGAAAGCATGTTGTCAGGATACTGAGTTTTGATCAGTCTTAATGGAGCATTTCAAATTTTTCTTGTGTTTAGAGTGGAAACAATGTCCCTCAGAAGTGCAAATAACCCTGGTGATATCAGTTCCAACATGATGGATAACCCCAAAGCTCGAGATTGCCTTATTCCTATGGGGTAAGTGTTTGCCCTTCCCACACTTTAAGGGTTTTATAGATGCTCTGTCTCCTCAGTGACACCACAGTTACAAATCAACCTGAAGGTGGTGAGCTTGGAGCTGTGTGTGTTGGCATCCTTGGCTGTGGTGGAAGATTAATGATGTGAAATGGGGGGGAATCAACAACTCTGATCAAAGATTTTCTTGTCTTAAGATCAGTGGCTTGTTGAGCAAGGAGAACAGATTTGAACCTTGTTCTGGTCCTAGATTTGATTCAGGATTAGCTTCTGCCAGCAGTTCTGAGTTAAGAAGGCAGCAGCTGGCTTTCAATGTGGCCATTTCTGCTTTTACAAGTGTGAGTGTCAGTTTGTGTGACTCCAAGGACAATCTTGTGTTTAATCCTGTTTTAGCTTTCAAACTCAAGCCATTGCTTATACCTTGTGTGATCTCAGTAGAAGCCAGTGCAGCTCCATGAGAGGGGTCCTTGCATTAACTCTGTGATGTTTTTCCCCAGAATCACCTCAGAAAATGTGGCAGAGAAGTTTGGAGTTTCCCGGAAGAAGCAAGATGCCTTTGCCTTGGCTTCCCAACAAAAGTAAATGCTGGTTTTGTTAGTCTTTTGGGGTTTTTTAACCTTTTAGTTAAGAAATAAGAACAGCTAGAAAACACACTGCTACTTCCTGGTGAAGTGCAGCCTTTGTGTTGCCTTCCAGTCCTTAACAGTGAGCAAAGAAGCCTGAGGGATCCAACTGAAATGCAGAGCAGGGTTGTGTGTGATGGGGGAACTGGAGTCCAGAGCTGTGCTGGGATTGTGGGACTGATCTCACAGACCCTGAACAGTGAGTGCCCTGCTTGTTCCAGCATCCAAAGGTCCCTGCCCATGGCAGTGGGGGTGGGACTGGATGATCTTTAAGGTCCCTTCCAACCCAAACCATTCTGTTTCTGTGACAGAACCTCAGGGAGGTTTCTGGAACCAGTGCCTGGTGAGGTATTTTCACAGTGGCTTTGGCTCAGGATCACTGGAACCTGACCGTGGGAGCAGCAGCAGGAGGAGCCTTTCCCATGAGGGAATATTTGAGTGTGGCTGTTGGTAGGGAATTGCTGAGCTTGTGAGAAGAGTGGCTTGTCCTCAGTGCAGGTGTTTGGCTCTGAGTGAGTCCGGTCCTAGCTCTGATAACCTTCCTCTGGGTTAAATCACTGCCAAAATCAACTGACCCCAGAATCCACGGGGCTGTGCTGCCAGAGCAGTGGCAGGTGATAAAGTTCCTGCCATCAAAGAGTTAAACTTGCTTTCAGAGCTCTGTCCAAGCATCAGCCTGGTCCAGTTATTTATCTAACACAGGAAGCCACTGCACAGGGTAGTTAACCTTTAAATTCCGGCCCTGCTGCTCAGGGAACTTGGCATGCCAGCCTTTCTCACTGCCATGGAACTGATAACCAGAAGGGTTTGTGAATGTGATCCTCAGCTCACATGGGGCAAGGGGTGACTTTCTGGCCTTGGTCTCAGGATGTCTGTGGAGTTACTGACCTGTCCTTCAGCACTTTGTTCCAACTCTCACTTACCTGGGAGCATTGAATATTTTCATTTTTTATGGGTAAAAGTGCAAAGTCATGAAGGGATAAAACAAGCTTTCAGTCTCCAATTTGTATTCTGTGAAGTATTTACCTCTGGAAGGTAAATCTAAATAAGCTCTGCTTTGAAGAGGTTATTTAGATTTTTAAAATATCTTGGTGATAGGAAAGATTAAATCTACGTGGCTTGAGCTAATTCAGGTTTAGTTAATTGTATTCTGGTTGGTCATGACAGTTGTTGACTGCTGTTAGTTTAGGGTTCATTTATTCTCTTACAGTTGTGGTGTGGCTGCACCCCTGAAAAAAATAAAACTTCATGGTGGGTGGTGGTGCTGATCAGTCAGGCACAGAGGTGTTGTTGGGAACAGAATGGGGATATTGCTCTGAAATGAGGGATCCTGTGACCCAGATTTAGGGACAATGCCCATAATGTTGATGTAGAGATAAAAAGTTTGTCTTTCCATGAATGGAAGTAAGAATTTGCCTGTTGTCTTCACCACCACTAAGGGATGAGGTACCAAATCCTCTTTTATTTGTGGGGTTCCCAGACGAAGGAAGGAATGATGAATCTAACTTTATGTTTTTAGAAGGCTAATTTATTATTTTATGATACTAGAATATATTAAAGAATATTATACTAAACTATACTAAAGAATATAAAAGGATACAGACAGAAGGCTAAAAGATATTAATGAAAACTCCTGACTCCTTCCAGAGCCCCGACACAGCTTGACTGTGATTGGCCAATGAGTGAAAACAATTCACATGAAATCAATGAAACAACCACCTGTTGATAAACAATGCCTAAACACATTCCAAAGGAGCAAAACACAGGAGAAACAAATGAGATAATATTGTTTTCCTTTTTCTCTGAAGCTTCTCAGCTTCCCAGGAGAAGAATCCCAGGCAAGGAGATTTTTCTAAAAAATATGACAGTAACAAAATCCCACCTTAGTTCATTCTCTGTCTAACTGCTTTCCTTCACTTTAGTTCTCCTGCACTTCACCTCCAAAATATTTTAACCTTTCATACTCTTTTTTTTTTTTTTTTTTAACCAGAGCAGCAAAAGCTCAGCAGATGGGACTGTTTAAAACAGAGATTGTTCCAGTCAAAACCACTGTGGCAGATAGTGATGGCAACAAAAAAACAATCACTGTGCACCAAGATGAAGGGATCAGGCCCTCCACAACACTGGAAGGCTTGGCAAAGCTGAAACCTGCCTTCAAAGAGGATGGAAGCACTACAGCAGGTGAGCTCAGCTGTTCCAGTTGTGCTGTTGCTCTGGTTTAGCTGCCTTTACTGGAACAGAAAGCATGTTAACAGGTCTGTTCCCACAGGGAATGCCAGCCAGGTCAGCGATGGAGCAGCTGCTGTTCTCCTGGCAAAACGCTCCAAGGCAGCACAGCTGGGCCTGCCAGTGCTGGGGGTGCTGAGGTCCTTTGCTGTGGTGGGGGTGCCACCTGATGTGATGGGCATAGGGCCAGCCTATGCCATCCCTGTTGCTGTGGAAAAGGCAGGTGAGTACCAGCTGCCATTCAGGCAAAGCAGATCAGACTCCTTGGATTGGGATTTAAGGTTATATTATTCAAGCATGTGCAGCTGTTTGCCCCAGGAACAGTGAGGTTAAATCTGAAACTGTAAAAAAGGTCCTGCCTCAGATTGTTGGAATTCCTTTCCCTTGTACTGGTGTGTAAATTGTCATTCAGTCACCTTTGAGAAGCTCAGGAGTAAATCCCTGCACAGAATCAACAAGAGCTGACATGTGGCAAGTGATTCAGTACTCAGTGCTGTTTTCTCTATTATGGCCAATGTGTAGGGGGTGGTTTTGTGTTTGGTTTTTGATGGATTTTTCTCTGTACAGTTTTATCATCTTACTTAGGTTTTTTACCACGCTCATTGGATTAAAGAGCTTTATTGGCTGATTTAGCCTGGCCTGGCTACAGTCCCACACCTGCCTGTAGCTTTATCTTTCACTCTCCAAACACCTTCAATCCTTAATCCCTCTGCAAAGAAATCACATTTAATCTGAGGAAACCTGGCAGACTCAGTGGCACAGTGCCATGAGCTGGGATGTTTTGCAGTCTTTAGATACTGCTGTACATAGACTTGTTCCAGTGTAGATACCCCACATGGAGCTGAGCTCTTTCTTAGATGGAGTAGAACTGGAATTCATAGAGGGAGGCTGTCAGGCAATTACTCTCTTTGATATAGTTAAGAGGCAAAAATATCTCCTTTTAACTCCTGACTTTTCTGGCCCGTAGGTCTGACTCTGAATGACATTGATATATATGAAATTAATGAAGCCTTTGCAAGCCAGGTGAGTGAGCATCATGTTTGTGTTGCTGCATTGCTTGGCAACTGAGTATATTTCAGCTCAGTCTCCAGGTTAAGATTTTTAACTTGTTCCACATATTACATCTTCAGCCAGATGTTAATAACATGTGCAGACTATTTTCCTTTTCCTTCAAATAAAAAAGACCAGGACATTGCTTATACAGCTTAATATTAGAAAAAAAAAAAAGTCCACTAAGTAAGAATTGGCTATTGTGCTCTCATACCAACTCGCAACATCTGTTTCACCAGGTCTGTGATTTATTGTCAGGTTGTCTGAATGTGTGTGGGCTCAGTCTGAGATGAGTGAACAGTTTTAGCTCACTTCTCTGCCTTGGATCAGTTCCACTCCTTTCCCCTGAGGGCTGGGCTCAGGCCTCTGACCTGCAGGGTGAGAGCTGAGAACTAATGAAGTCAAGAAATCACTCCCTGTGTCTTTGCAGGCTGTGTACTGTGTGGAGAAGCTGGGCATTCCCATGGAGAAGGTGAACCCCCTGGGAGGAGCCATAGCCCTGGGACACCCCCTGGGCTGCACCGGGGCCCGCCAGGTCGTCACTCTGCTCAATGAACTGAAGCGCCGAGGGAAGAGGTGAGCGCTCACATCAGCACTGGCCTCACCTGCTGCCTCTGCAGCTCCCACAGGCTCAGGGGTCACCACTTTGGGTTAAGCTTCTTCCATCCCCTGGATGAGGTAACTGTCCTTTTGGGTTAAGCTTCTTCCATCCCCTGGATGAGGTAACTGTCCCTTTGGGTTAAGCTTTCTCCATCCCATCGTTGGCTTCGAACCTGAATTCCCCAGGGCTCTCCTAGCAAAACAGGAGAGCAGTAGACAGCTCAAATTTATTGTATTCTTTATTTTTATTTTTTCCTTGGATGATGTAAAGCTGAGCTTACATCATCCATCTGTGTTTTTCTTTTCCTTAATTCCACGTGCTCTCTGTTTCAGAGCCTATGGAGTCGTGTCCATGTGCATTGGAACTGGCATGGGAGCTGCAGCCGTGTTTGAGTACCCGGGGAAGTGAAGTGAGCTCCAGGGCTGACACAACACCACCACAGCTCCCTCTCTGCCTTCCCCAGGCATGGCAAGTGATTGCCACTGAAATCAAGTGGGTTCTGGGATTTGTTACTAGATCTACAAATTTTAGGCAGAAATTGTGACGTAGAATTAATGGTGCAGTTCTGCAAAGAAGGTGAGGAAATGCAAAACTGGCACATGGCTTCCTGACATAACTAATTAGCTCAGCTGAAATTCCACTACAGCCCATGGTGAGATGATTATGAATGATGTGGTGATTATTTTAAATTTAATTGATCTTTTTACTCTGTGAATATTACCAAAGGGTAATAGTTCATGGGACAGTATTTTTGTATGACAAATTGGCAAAAAGAGTCACTCAAAACGAAGACATCAGTCCACGTGAAAAGACTTTTCCAGCATTTCCTTAAAAGGTTTCACCATTTTGTAAGAAATTTAAAAGAGTTTGTTTTGAAGCAAAGACTTGACATCCTTGCCTTTACAACTGTGTCAGAAGTTGTGTCTGAAATTGTCCCTGCACTGGAGGATGGGCTGTAGCTCGCTGCTGGTGCAGCTGCTCTGAAGCCTCTCTCCAGTGGGAGAAAGTGGAAGGACTGAACATAATTTCCACAGGAAATACCTGAATGGAAAGGTTCTGGTGAATTGCTGGAAGCCAGGATTTGGATGTGGCCATTCCTTCTTTTACATGTCTGAGTGTCAGTTTGTGTGACTCCAAGGACAATCTTGTGCTTAATCATATTTACCTACCTAACAAAAAGCAAATGGCAGCATTACATTTACTGCAGGCACTACATGGACATCAGTGACAGCTCAGTCCTTCAGTGCTAACACAAACATCTTCTATCTTGTGTCTTTTGTCATCCCTTATTTCTTCTCTTGTCTGAACAGAAAGATCACTGAAACTCAGCTTGAAAAAGAAATTTACTCATTGCTGCTTTGAATTTGTAACAAACTGAAGTTCTTTGTCCTGACTTTTGTTTTTGCACTTAATAATACAATTGGGTTCTTGCAATACAATTGTTTCCTTTTTATGATGATTTTTAGTTGAAGGTCATGATGAGTTAGAGCTCTCTGATATTTTCACAATCCCATGCTGAAACCTGTCTCACCCAGCAATCACACAGACCCTTAGAGCCAAAAAACTGAATTATTTAGAGGGAATAATCAGCCATTTATAAAAGCCTTTTATTTCATGGAAGTGGAAAATTTAACAGACTCAGAAGTGGGAATTCCAGTGACCTTTAGCTAAAATAATACTAAAATAGTTTAAAGAGAAGTGAGAGTAAATGGGAACCATGTGGGGGGAAAGAATGAAAATGAAGAAGGGTTCCTCCCTCTGTTGCTGAAGGGGATGTTCTCAAGGCCCAAGCATGATGAAACACACAGGTTGGTAATTTTCCAAGGAGACCAGGGAAAGTTCTCTCTTCCCTTTTTCATGTAAGACACTGAGAAAACAGCCTGGGAAATGCTGGCCTATTCACCAATTCTTGTTTTATTATGTGTCAATGTCCATTTTAACGTCAAACAAATAAATGAGGCAAAACAAAAGCTACTTTAAGGTATGAATAGTCTTTAGCTGTGATTCAAGGTATGCTGGGCTCTGCAGAGGGCTTTGGCCTGACTTACACAGCTGCTTTGCAATTTAAAACCTTGTTCTGTGCCTAAAGCTGAGCTTATCACAGCAATAAAAGCAAAAGTACAGAGTGTGATTATGACTGGTTAAGGTACCACAAGAATTTCTTTCCTCATAACCTAAATTTTCATTCTGCTAAAATTCCAGTCCCTACTAAAAACAGAAGTAGATGAAAATACAGGCTCAGCTGCTGCCACATCTGCATCCAACCTGTTACCTTGACATTCATCCCACATTTTCCTGCTTAATGCACCTTCCCACAGTGCACTCCTCTCCCTCTGAGGTGCAGCTTGCAAGGCTTCTCTTCCAGCATTCCAGAAATGGTCACAATTGCTTCATAGTCAGCATTGCTCCTAAAATGCACAGCAAAAAGTTCAGTTACAGCTACATGCAGCCCTGTGTTTAGGGATGAGATGAAAAAGGGCAGTGGTGTCCTAAGAATGCTCAGGTCACTAATGTTAGTGCCAAGTCCACAGGGCTGTGTTCCATGGGTACAAGGTGTTGGAAAAGGATGTTCAGATCTGTGCCTGAAGACATTGGATTAATGTTTTGCAAGAATGAGAATATCATCCTACTTGGGAAATTGTGGTTCAGGTGAATAAATGAAATGAAGCTCTGCTGGGAGCAAACACCTGCACTGCCTTGATGGGACAACTCCTCCCTGTGACAAAGTTTGAAGGGAAAGTTTCTGTCACTCCTCTTGAGATAAGGGGCAGGCAGTGGAGTCCAAATTGTAAATTAACATCAAAAAGGTTACAACAACTCTAGTTTTGCACTAAGTTGAAGAGCATTATTTGCCCAAGGCTAATGCCACTCAGTGCTCCTGAGACTGTTCCTGTGGGGGACTTCTCTGTGCCCAAGTGCCAGCTGTTGTAAGGGCCTGAGGCAAATGCCTGTTCTACCAGTCTTTGTTTTTTCCTTCTCATAAAACAATTCCCCTGCAGAAAGACCACTGAATTGGAGAGGTGAATTATTAAAATCACCTCACACCTTGCATATAATTATCTCCTACTGCCACATTGATCCCACACTCTGCTGTGCTGGGAATTCATTCTATGGAGCCCCACAGATGAGCTGGTTGCTAAACAGAAACATCTTTGCTTTCTGGTATTTCCAGGCATTTTCAGCCATGCTGGTTAGTGTATTTCTCAGACAAAAAAAAGTGCTTCAGGCATATTCAGCAGAATTCCAGAAAAATTTAGGCAGGCAGGACCCTGGGGAGGCTTCTGGACCACCATGCTCCTCTAAGTAGGGACAGTTTAGTGCAGCTGCTCAAGGCTCCATCCCACTGCAGCATCAGTGGCTCCAGTGATGGAAATCACTGGGTTGTGTTCCAAGGAGATGGGACTTATGGCAATAACTCACCTACAGCTTGCCTGAAATTTCCCTGTCAGCAGTTTTCAGAGCTCACTGAAATCACTGGGATAGACTTATTCTAACTTGCTGCCACCATGTGATAACCTCCAAAAATACTTGGTAATGAATTTTTTTTTTTTTTGCATGAGTTGCATCTCCCTAATGAGATCAAAAAAATTCAAGTCTTTGGGTCATCATATAATCATGGAATGTTTTGGGTTGGAAAAGACAGCAAACCTCATCTTGTTCCAAGCCCCTGCCCTGGGCAGGGACACCTTCCACTAGAACAGGTTGCTCAAAGCCTCATCCAGCCTGGCCTTAAACAGTTCCAGAGATGGGGCAGCCACAGCTTCTCTGGGCAAGCTGTGCCAGTGCCTCACCACCCTCACAGAGCAAAGTTCTTTCTCATCTAACCCTGCCCTCTGGCCGTGTGCAGCCATTCCCCCTTCCCCATCACTCCCGGCCTTTGTCCCCAGTCCCTCTCCAGCTCTCCTGGAGCCCTTTTAGGGGATCTGAGGCTCCCCAGAGCCTTCTCCAGGCTGAACAAGCCCAGCTCTCTGTGAAGAGCACAATTTCAGTCACAATTACTGTTAACTGTACCTTGCTGCAAAGCTGATCTGCAGAATCTCTCTGGTGGGTGCCTCCCCTTCACGAGCCTCCAAAATGCCTTTGGTTGGGAAGATGGAAAATACCTGCATGGCCTTAGGGCTTTTCTGTTCATCTGCAGTGGAAGGGGCAAATGTCAAACAAAGCCATATAAGACCCTCTAACTGTACAGCAAGTAGCACTCATGGCAATGCTCCTCTTTGCTGAGCAACTAACACATCATGTCTCACACTGTCAGAGGGTTTCTGTGCATGTGCCCAGACTCTGCTTTCATCTTCTCATCAAGGGCAGTGATCAGTGGTCTCCACATTGAAATAATAAGGCCCTGATCTTCTTTCCTCTGGAATCTGTTATTAACATCCATTATTAACAGCACAGGCTTGTGCTCAAACAACCCATGAGGAGCTGCTGCTTCTTGTTGCCCCTCAGGACTGATTTATAAATGAGCAGAGCACGTCCAAGCATTGTGAGGGCTGAGACTCAATCTTTTGGTTACATGTGGAGTAACTGCTGAAATCAGTAGTGGCACAATAATGTCAAAAAAAAGGAGGGGAAAGAGAGGAGGGGAAAAGCCCACATCAGTGAGAACAAAAGCAGACCATGTTTGCACCCAGGATCATCACATATTGCCCCTATACTGAGTGAGTGCATGCAGTCTTAGTGAAACTCTGTAATAAGGAAATCAATTGCAAAACCAGAATACCCAGCAAAGCAGTCCAGTAGCTCCTGCAGCCACTCCTGTTGTACAGGAAGACATGTTCTGTCTTGGTCTGTGCAACAAAGCACGTCTGGAAATCAACCCTGTCACAGGAGAGCTCCAGGACTGGAAGAGTGAGGTAGGCAGTCACTGGGACCAGCTGCAAAACAGGGGAAAGGGAAAAGAGAATAAAACCCACCTCAGTTTTACAGAGCTTTAGTAATTTAGTAATTTAGTAACTCTAGCTGGATCATTCTTAACTCCAACCACTGAATCAAGAATGACTGTTCTGTGTTCTTTCACACAGAGTCAATTCCCATTCTACAGCCTTGAGTGAATGAAGTTGTTGCTTGTGTGTTACTTTTTTGGGATAGGTTTTCAAACCAGACACTGTGATCTTAATGAAGTAACACAGAGTGAACATTCTCATTTGTTTTTAGGGTTTTCTGTGGAACTTCAGACATTACAGCATCTCCTGGTCCCTCAGGACTGTGTATGGCCCACTGTGAGTCATTCAGTTTGTGCAGATTGCCCAGGGTTATGATTCACTTGACTGCATCTTAGGTATGGTGCTCAGTCTCACACAGGTCCTGCCTCAGAAATACCTGGTGTGAAAAGAACACAGGAGTGCCTGCAGTGTGCTGGGTGCTGCAGGCTGGGAAGGGGTTATGGATTTCTGACTGGGAGGGATCAGTCTTTACATGCACCTGGGCTTTGACCACACTGCAGGAGCTCAGCAGACTCAGGAGCCTTTCCAGAAGCCCTTGGTTGCTGCAGGAGGCATTGCCTGGTGACTCAGGCATGGCTTGTTCCCTGAGACAGCCTTGCCTCCTGTCTCAGAGTCATCCTGAGACTGGGTGTGTGGCCCTTTGAGTGTCACCCGGGCTGCCATGCAGAGCTGGGGTACCAGGGTGTGACCCCAACCTGCACAGCCCACCTGGGAATCGCCTGCAGAATCAGCAGAGAGCAACCCCACAGCCATTTACCTTCCCTGGATGCCCCATTTACTCCAGAGTAATTCAAGGCTGAGTAAATGCTAATCCCAGTCAGAGATACTGCTGAAACAGCCTTTTCCCAGGGCCCAGAGACCTGTCCTGACCTTACCTGGGTAGTGCAGTTACTGTGCTCAATGACCAGATTTTGATGAAACTTCAGCTTTCTCTCTCCACTCTCCAGCTGGAGCACTTGGCATCCAGGAAGCAGCTGGGTCTCTGGCAAATGCTGATACCTGAGTAACTCCAGACTTGTGTGGAATGACACTTGCACCTGTGGGAAGAGAAATCCTGATGACCATCACATAAGATGACAACTGTGTGCAGGAAATCCAAAGTACACAAAGGCCCAGGCACACATTTTCCCACTGGAACCCAAAGGTGTCATGCCAGCAGCCAAATTCCCACTGGAACAAAGCAATACAATTAAAGAAAAAAAACACAGCTATTTCCTATGAATGCAGTACACAGAGATGGAGTGTAAAGGTGAACAGCTGATCTCTGAACCACAGGGGAGAAACAGCCTCTAGCAAGCCAAAGGTTTTGAGTTCCTGAGGGTACAAACACCACATTCCCAAAGCTGTCTTAGACATCTAAATCCTCTTTCTTCCCCTACTTGCAGAATTGAGATGTGAGTGTCTCCATGTCAAAATGATCACAGCAAAATTAGAAGCACACTTCAAAAATGCAACAGTTACTCATTCTTTGCAGCTTACCTAATTCTCTACTCTGGGACTTCATTTCCTTTAATGTAATTTGTACACCCAAAACTAATCAAATTTTCCTCTCCTTGCACTGCCCACATCTAATTTAAGGAAATGAGGGAAGACTGCAGTCCTTGGAAATCTTTTAATTTGTCCAACATATATATGGCTATTGATTTAAGTGAGCTGCAAACCCACAGGGTTTTCTGCAGGAGTTTGCAACAGATCAGAGTTGATGGGAAAAGCACATTAGGAACAGAAAAATATTATTTGCAGAAAAAAAAAAAATTGCACCTGCAATGTAGGAGGCAAAATGGCAGTAATTAGCATTTGCTAATACAACACCATTTCCCCTGAAACTGGGAGATTTCTAAACCAGTTGTGTTTTTCTGTGGTTCCTCCAGGCCACACTAACACACCAATTACTAAGCTCTCTAATCTGGCACAGGATTATTATTTTTGAGCCTACCAGCATGTTTTGCTGTGGATAAAGTACATGTTGCAGTTGCTGTTTCCTTTCCTCCTTCTTGCTGTGGGATGTTTCTGTGCTCTTTTTGGAATCTGAGCTGGAGAAGCTGAAGGGCATAGAGGGTGTAGACAGAAAGAGCCTGAAGTACAGCCGGGCCTTGGTACAATTCATGAGTTTCAAACTCTGAGTAATTACTGCATCTGTCAAAACCTGGGGGAGAAATGATTCAGAACTGGTCAGTTTTAACTCCCTGGAGAGGTCTGTCTTGCTCTGTTTGGTAATGGTAAAATCTGAAGGATTTTACCCCAAAGCAACTCACTATTTTCTACCTGCGTTACTCAACATTTCTTGAGTGAAAAGCCAAAATAAAAGTAACATAATAAAGTTTTCAAATGCCAAGGGTCACCCAACTGAAGTGACTCATTTTGCTTTTGGACCTTTATGTCCTGAAAATCAGAACTTATTTTTCTACTTACAAACTCTCTTACAATGAAACAAAAATTTTAATAAAACAGGCATTGTCTGAGATCAGCTTTTCTTATTCCTTGGGAATAAGTGCTTGTATGCTTTTTTTTTGTTCCCTGTCTTGTTATGTGCAATATAGAAAATGAGGCTACTGGTGATTAGGAAGCATTTTCACATCCATGTGCACACAGCTCTGAATTCTCCCACCAGCACAGGAATACAAAGCAGCCAAATACATCAGAGTGGGAAATACTCACTCCAGAGAAAGGCTTGGCAGGTAGGAGATCACTCGCCACTGAATAAAACACCATTCCTCTCTCGTGATCCATCTCCACTTCCAACCTGAGTGTAAAGAAGCAGGGCTGGTGACATCCCTGTCACATCCCTGTCCCAGCTGAGCCTGCCATGAGGGTGGCACTGTGACTGTGGCACTTACAGGGGATGTCTCAGCACAGCCTCCACGTGCACTCGGAGCGGGGGAGCTTCGTAGACATGGCTGCGCCGCACCTTGCTGGGCACCTCCCTGGCCAGCTGCCAACAAGATGGAAACAGAAATCCTGTGAGAAATGGCAGCACTGAACCTGAAATGCTGCTTGGAGCTGCCAGCCAAAATAGGGCTCTGCTTGGCAATGATGGAACAGCAGAGGCCAAGCAGTAGCTGGACTATGAATGGCTGTGGGTGATGCAGGTGCAGGGAAGGTTTAGGTCAGATGTTGGGAAGAAATTCTTCACTCTGGGAGTGGTAAGTGGTAAGGAACAGGTTCCTCAGGGAATCTGTGGATGCCCCATCTCTGGAAACATTCAAGGCCAGGTTGGATGGAGTGTGGAGCAACTTCTTTTGGTTAAAGATGTTGCTGCCCATGGCAGGGGTGTGGAGCCAGGTGGTCCTTTCCAACTCTACCATTCCAGGACTCTATTATTCTACATTCCTTTCTTCAGGAATAAGGATTATTAGGGTTGTTTTTATTGAACTTTCTATTAGCATTCATTCAGGTCACCTTGCACCTTTGCAACAGTTCATGTCAGAGAATCACTGAGCCATTCATAAAACCCTGATCAAGTCTCTCATCAGCAGTTGTTGAAGAGGAAGTTTCCCAGAGGAGAGAGATGCTGTCCAAATTCACACAGGAAGGTGGATGCAGAGCCAGGAACAGGACTCAGCAGTCCTGAGTCTCACTTCCATTGTTAACTATTGTTAGCAATAAAACCTGATGTTGTGACAGCATTTCAAACCCCTGGGCTTTTGTCTGGGGTCTGCTGCCCCAGACAATGCAAGAAGATGGTGACATTCCCACCCCAGAACGCTTCCAAGCTCCAAGAGAAATGCAACAGATGAGCAACCCTGGTTAAGGAAGGATGTACAGGATGGCAGGAACAGGGCTGTTTACACAGACTGGCCAGGTAACAGCAGCCTGTACATAAATACAGGAAGGGAAAGGATATTCCCCTTTGGCCTTGCTGTGACAGCCAGTTTACCTTGCTGTCCAGGCTCATGAAGCCCAGCAGCAGCGCCTCACAGCACAGCTCCGCCTCGGTGTCCGGGATGACGAGCGGGGTGAAGGAGATGTAAACGTCGCTGCTGCCACCTCCTGGAACCACCTGCGGCCGGGAGAGAGCGTTCAGGGCACGGAGCCGCCGGGGATTGCACAAGAACCTCGGGACTCGGCTGCCAAAACGGAGTTGCACAAGCAGCACGCAATCCCCCGGGCACGGGCTCAGGCTTGCACGAAAATGCCAACATGTGACAGACAAACTGACAATTACTTCAACTGCAAATATCACTGTGGCCACTTTTCAGCATCAGCAGAGTTTAAGCACGGTCACAAACCAACTCTCTAAGTACACAAACGTATATCTGTTTGTTTTTAAAAATATCCTGTTCTGCCCACTCTTACTCCCTGGCTACCTTAGGTGATTAGTCCACAACTTTCATATATGAAGCATTTTTTGAATAGTTACAAGTGTGAACTAAAAGTATTTTACAGCTCAGTTTATTCTTGGCCATTTTTTAATTTTACATAACAGCAGGGAATGTAATCACATGCACTAGCCAGCTGCAGTGGATTTTCTGGGATTTACAGGTTGACTAGATTATACTTTCTTTAGGTGAATTGTGCAGGTTAAATCCTGATATTGCTGCTGGCTACACCCCACAAAAGCTGCCTCCACAGTGAGGCACTTGTTTGTCTGACCTTTCTCAGCCTCAGCCACCTCAGAGCTGACTGCAGCTTCATTTCTATCATCATTTCTTTTATGTAATCTTTAGCTCATTTTAACTTGTAACTGAAACCCTTTGGCAAAAAATATTTCAAAATAAAACTGGCACACTGATGTTTTGGGCAAGCCTGTCACTCACAGCTAGATCTTTCCAGTGCTGTCTTTATGATATTCCTGAGGGATTGTAACACTGTGTATTTCCACAACTCACTTGTGAAGCACGGTGGGTTACAATGGTTTATCCCATGAGTTATCTACAGAGCATCCCTTTCCAGCAGCCTGATTTCCAGCTCTGTATGTTTCCACAGCTTCAGGCTGGATGGCTCCCACATTTCATCATGCCAGCCCAAGTGAGAAGACCAGAGATGTCACTCTGGTGTACAACTAACACTTCAGTCATCAGCTCAGATGTAGATAGGACACTTTCTGTTGACCTTGCAAACTCTTCTCATGATCATCTCCAAAGCCTTCCTTTCACTGTTTAATAGGCTACCTCAAACCAAACTCAAAGCTACCTCCTTCTCCTTCTCTGTGTCCTCTGCCCTGCAGAAAATGTGCTAAATCTAAGCCCAAAGAAAATGTAAAAGCTTACTATCTGCCTTGGAGCAACGGAGTAGGGGCTGTCTGCAAGCACCCCCTCATGAGGTCGGATGAGTACAGAGATATTTTTCTCCTCTGCAGACTCCTGACTGCTGATTTCCATCTCTTTGCTGTCAGAACCTGGAGGCTGCAGAGACCCAGGGGTGGGGAATGGTTAAAACTGTTACACTGCAAGGGAGGAATGTGAGTGATGTGCACAGGGAACTGCTCAGGAAGCATGGCCAGCTCCAGTTTCTTTCTGGCACAAGGGCTGGACACGTGGATGTGTCCTGTACATTAATTTTCTCATCCACAGAGTAGATCTCCTGAATTCCTTGGAAAAAGTGCATGCCTGGGTCCAGTTCTACCCAACCATGACACCTCTGGCCCATTATACAAACCAGCACTCTGGGGCAGTGCTGTTCCTTTTGTGCACAAGAAAGGTTAGAGCTCTGTTCAAAACAACTGTGCATGCTGAGCTGAAGCAGAGAAAATGTGATCTTATTATCTTTTCTGTGAAGCTTTTGCCAGAGAAATATAGAATATCCTGGGGGATACCTTCTCCCTGTCACTGCCAGCCCCTCAAGACACTAAATTGCCACATTATAATCAAACTTCATGTGTAATAGATGTTACCATATTCTAACAGAACCAATCTAATTTTAGCACTGGGATAATAGCTCCATATCATCAGGTGCAATTTGAAATTTGCAGGGTAGGTTCTGCTCCCTGACTACAGCACTTGTTGACACCAGAAAGCACCCATGAGAAAAGCAGAGCCAAATTAAGGAGGTTTAGTTATTTTAATTCTTTCATGTAATAATGACAATAGTTTGTCACTGACAGTATTTTAAATAGTATTATTTTAGCTTTTTTAACACTTTTAAAGAGACCTAATTGCTTATAGCTCCCTCTGGAAACAGATTCCTGATCCCCAAAGCCACCTACCCACATATTACATGTTTGACTGGGAGAGGAGCTGACATTCCTTTTAACAATCCAGCTCTTAGTTACAAGTTCTATCTCCTGTTATTGTTTTCAACCTTTCATGCCAAAAATCCCATCATGTATCTCAGCAGCAGTGTAAGAAACAGCCTAAGAGCTGACCTCATCTGTGCTTTCCAGAGCTGGATAAATGCTCCCACAGGGAAGGGCAGCTGGATCCAGCTTTAACACTACCTTTGACTCTGAGCTGCTACCACTTGATGCACTCTCCTTTCCAGCCATGTCCACAGGAGGGAAAGGGTCTCCAAAGAGCACCAACAGGTCCACCAGCTTCTCATCATCTGGCTCTTGGTTGTAAACTTCCAAGTCCAGCCGGATGTCTGAATGGAAAAGGAAAAAAGGACAATTACTTCTAGTCAGTGAGGGCTCATGGCTTAGTTGGTACCAGAATATCAAATTTGTGTCTGGCAACAGGATTTGTATTGAAATGTATCTCTTAGGTTTCCCATTTTTGCTGTAAATGAAAATTATTCAAGAGCTTGCTATAGTTTGGGCACCTTCTGTGTCCTAAAGTATAATCAAAATAAATGATGAGTATTTTGTTTAAGCAAATAGATTTAGTAGAATTTTAAAAAAAAGGTGATTGACTTTGCTCTGAAAAGCTTACAACTTCACTCAAGAGCTAAAAAGACTAAACAGAAGAGCCAGATGATGCCAGTAAAAAGCAGGTAGCACACCTGACTGACCAGGCTTAGTGTTGTAAGAAATTCATAAAAACAGGATGGAAAATCCTGAATTCCCACCATTTCAATAAGGGAAAACCCAGCTACATCAGGATGGGATGTGCAATTGCATAGTGGCAACATATTCAGTCACCCTCTATTTTTTTTTGCTAAAAACATCTTCATTAGGGAACAAGTATGCCTGTCAATTGACAGGTTAATGGGTCCTTCTGCTTTTATTTCTATGAGGAACACAATGAAGGCATCAATGTTTGCTGTACAAAAGCCATCCTTACCAAAGGGAGTGGGATTGTTGAGCTGGACCCTCCGAAGCACAGGGGACCCTCCTGAGACTTGAGTGCCAAACCTGGACAGGGAACCTTGCTGTCAGTGCATGCAGAGAACAAAGTGTCTGAAATCACTGAAGAGTTCTTTAAAAGTGGAAATGATCTGGCTGCACTGGAGTGGCTCTCAGGTAAGGCATGGCTGCTACAGACATGTTTTATGAAAAATCCTTTCCTTAGGATTTTTCCTCCTGAGAAGCTGAGAGGCCTCAGGAACAAAATGTAAACATTGATTATTTGCTGCTGTGGAATGCAACAGGTGCATCTGTGATTGGCTCATGTGGTTGTTTCTAATTAATGGCCAATCACAGCCCAGCTGTCCGGACTGCCACAAGCCTTTGTTATCATTCCTTTTTTATTCTTAGCCAGCCTTCTGATGAAATCCTTTGTTCTATTCTTTTTGTTTAGTCTTAATATAATATATATCATAAAATAATAAATCAGCCTTCTGAAACATGGAGTCAGCATTCTCATCTTTTCCCTCATCCTAAGACCCCTGTGAACACCACCACACATGGCCTACACTGTCAAGTGCAATATTGGTTTATTTTATCTGTCTCTTTCCTTTTTTCCCCAGTTTTTTCGGCTGTCTCAGACATTTCAGAGTAACCATGTGCAGTGCTGGGGCTCCCCAAAAACCAACCCTTACCCCTCATCCCAAGGTGCAGATGCCATTTGCTGTGTGAGAGGGTTTAAACCTTCCCCTGCTGCCCTCAGGGCTGCATTTCTCTTGGTGCAGGGAAAGGGCCAGGGAGGAATGAGCTGTGGGGGATGAGAATTGCCACCATGTGCCAGCTGCCATCTCCAAAGAGCAGATGAGGCTGCACTGGGTGAAATTCTACAGCTGCAAGCCCAGAACACAGACAGCTGGCACACTTCAGCAGACTTGTATTGCAGATTATTTTCTAATTGTGTTGGCAGAGAAAAATGTATTGATGTTCTAGAAGCAGATACTGTGCTTTGACTGACACTTTGCTGACCTTCTCATTATATCACAAGATGGAGCAGGTGTGTGTGTTGGCTGCAGCCATTGGCATTTCATTCACTGATTTGTCTGACAGTATTTTGCACTATACCTGACAATAGGTGGCTCTGGTTTTGGTCCTGTCACCTGCAGGAAGATTGGACAGCCTTTCACAGTCATTTGCATAGGAATTAATTTAGGTTGTAAGTGTCCAACCTATTAAAAGGAATTTTTGCTATTAGAATCAAGATAACACCTTAGTTCTCTGTGTTATGAGATTATGTTTTGCAAACTGATTGGATTTTCAAATATTTTTGACTAGTTTCCTTTGACAACCTCTAATTTATATGCTAACAACAACTCTTCTCAGCAGGAGAATGCAATACCTCCTGCATTTATTAGCTTTCCTGCTGCTTTTCTACACAACACAATCTATGGTATTGGTAGAGCAGAGCAGTGCACTGGCCAGCTCCCAAACAGATGTTATAAATCAAAACTACTCCAGTCATTTTCAAGGCACATGAAAACCTCCCAAAGAATAAACATGTCCCCCTAAAACCAAACAATTGTTCCTTACATGTCATTGGAAGTAGTGGTATAGCAACATCCATCCTGAATTTTTACAGAAGGCTTAAAAAACTGAAAAAGTATTTCTAACAGAAAGGCATCTGGGAAATATAATTAGTGTAAAATCTGCAATGGTAAAACCAAAACCCCACCTACCTTACAGACAAGGTTATCCTGGTACTCTCCCCACATGTTGTTGTAAGCTGCTATTTCTATGGTGAGCTGCTGGAAAGCTTCCAGAGTTCCTGAGGAAGGTTGGATATGGAAAGCTGCTCCCTTCCCCTGGGACAGCAACGCTGCTGCAAACTCTGAAGGAGCAGAGCAAAGAAGCATTTCATGAATTCTGAGGAAATGGAACAAAGTCTTTCAAAGAATACACAGGACCATGGTTTTAGTTGCATTTAATCAGCTTAACCTCACTCACTTAGAACCCCTGGGATCATTTGCACAGCTCACATTTGTACCACTTTACCCAAGTTCCCTTCTGCAGTGGGTCTTACTTTGTTTTTAGAGTTAGTGCTTGCCCAGAATATTTTACAGCAGGACAACCCTTCCAACAACCTGATCCAGAACTCTTTGGGATATACAAGGCACTAGCTGGTTACCTGAAAAAATCTGAGAAAAATAGGCTGGGATTTGTGTTGACTGTTTCTTGTTCACTAGCAGCTGCCTGTTTACCTCTGTGTGCTCTTCCATGCAAAGAATTAATTACAAAGAGCAAAGCCTTTCCACATTCTGAGTTACCTAGGCCTGCATGGAATCTGTCAGAACAGCATTTTTCTAATCTTAAGCACTAATTCAACAGCTGAAAAGCTCTGTCTGTGGAACAGATACCAAACTCTATGGCAAGGTACCAATATGTGCAAGTTTTATTTTGGATACAGAAAACACATCCACACTTCACAGCTTTTTGCTCCCATTTCCTCCCTCCCTCAGTCTCATGTGGCTGTAAATATTATCATTTTTCAGTACAACACATCAGAAATGACAGATGGGGCTGTGCTGTAGCTTTCCACAGTGGGGAAGGTATGGTAAAAGGGTTTGAGGGAGAAAAACTTGCTGCACTGGTGCTGGAAAACTGTGGGGAAGAGAAAGAGCCAAAATTCTGCATGTCATCCATCCCATGTGCTGGGAGTGTTCTGGGAGTGAACTGTCACCACAATCACCAACTTTGTTTCATACTGTTGTTTGCAAGAAAAAGACGAAGAAGAGAGAGAAAGAATGGGGGGAGAAAGGAAAAGAAGCAGAAGAAGAAGAGAGAGATTGACCTAATGCTTATACAAGCTGGGCTTTCAAACTCAGGAATGAACAGAGGAATTAAGTAATGTTTCAGTTTAGACTTCACCAAATACTCCAACAGTGAGAAGATGTGCCTGACTGGCACATTTAGTGCTGACATTCAGCTGGCTTTCACCTTCTCTCCACTGAAGAGATATTTTCATACCTGACTTTACTTTTCTGGCTGTATGCTCTGTGACAGGCCCCCTTTTTTTCACCAGGTAGCTTGGAGAGCATGAAAAAAAAATTAATCTGATTTCAGGTTTAAATCAGACCTAAATTAATATTTAAGTCATTATGCAGAACAGCAAGACTCACGGGCAGGCTCCTTGTTCTGGAGGCACCAAACAGGCACTAAAATACTCAGCTTCCAGTGTGAATGGAGCTCTGATTCCTGAGAGATTTGTAAGAATCAGCTGATGCTTTACAATATCTTTGACTGCAACTTCAGACCCAAAGTCCAAAAGAAGCTCACATGGGCTTTGTGGGATTTGTCCTTCATCACTGCCAGAAAAATAACAGTAGTATTTAGACATGGGTCTTATGTTCTTATGCCACAGATGATTTCAGGACATTTAAAAATGTGCAATGTGGTTGTGATGCACAGTTAAAAGGACCATGCAGTTTATGATTTTTGCCATCAGCATTTTCTGCTTTTCATTTTTTCCCTTCTACCCCCATAAGGATTTATTTGGGGTCAGATTTTTATCCTGTATAACATGCCAGTCTACCAAATTAAAGACATATTTACTTATATGAAAAGATATAAAGATGAGCATGTTCCAAAATACAGTCATCATTCTATGTATCAGAAAAATGAAATAATATTCAGTTAGATGTTACCTGTCAGCTCCACTGCCAGAAGCTACTGAGTATGTGACATGAAGTCCCTTCACTTCTCCAGAAATGCTCAGGAAGAGGGGTTCAGCCATGTCTTCTATGCTACAGCAAAGTGTGAGGTCTTTCAGCTCCCCCTGAAAAGCAAAGAATCAAGTTTCCTTGGGAATGAAGCATCTATCACAGAGGAAAGGCACACTCTTTAGCGTATTTATTTTTAAAAGTGTGTAAACTTCCCTAGATTAAACTCAGAACAACAGAATTGTGAGAGGTTTTACTGAATTGTTTTCAGTGCATTTTCTGCAACATCAGAGCTGCTTAGAAAGCAGTACTGAGGTAAAAATTTGTGGCTGTTTCTTAGCTTTGTACCTGCAGCTGTCTGTGAGCCTAAAACTGCTCCATTACTGATTTCTGACATAATTCCTACGCTCCAAGTATTGAATCATAGAATCCTTTAGGTTGGAAAGACTTCTAAGATGATGGAGTCCAAACATTAATCCAGCACTGCCAAGGCCACCACTAACCCATGTTCCCAAGTGCCACAGATACATAATTTTAAATACTAACTCTGATAGTACTGAACACCTACTTTTAAGCAAATAAATGAAACCCAAGTCTCCAGTGACTGTAATGGGAACTAAGACACCATATCTATAGGAACATCCTGTATTTAGCTGCTTTAGCTCAGGTATTTCAATGCCCTTGTAAAGTATTTTTCTGAATTCCTAGAGTTTGTAAGCTCTGCTCCTGTATTTTGCAGATTCTCAGTCCCATCAGCCCCTTTTAAGTTTTCAAATATCAAAATGTTATAAGCCTAACTTCATTCAGAAAACCAAATAGACACTGTATATGCCACTCTGTTCCACATCATTACAGATAATCCAAAGTGAGGATCTGTATGCTCCAAGAAGAGAGATAAGCATTAAGAGCAGTTGTACAGGACTTCAAGAAAGGAAGAAAACTGGAACAGCTGAGATATAAAGAAACAGGGTAGAAACTGCACACCATGTGCACTTCTTTAATTCTTGCCTTCAACTGTGGTATCTCTAAAGCAAAGCCACTTCAGAGATATTGTCTGGGAAAAAGAGCACGTGGTTTTGTACACAGAATTCCTTCCTTTTGCCAGATGGAGGTGAGATGAAAAAGCCAGTGTTGCTGTTTTTATAAAAGTTGTGAACTTACCACAGTGTCAGCTGACAGCTCTATGCAGAATTCCCTCTCTTCATTTGGGCCTAAGGTGCCACTGGCAGGGGACACCACGATGGAGCAGGAGGCTGCCTGGCTTCCAATGGGCTGCCAAGCAGAAAGGACACTCAGCTCACACTGATTCCCTCACATTGTCTCTTTTGAAACACCAAGCTATTCTCAGGATTAGGACAGTCAGGCAGCAACACCTACAGTTTGTAAAGTTTGGGGCTTTACAGTTCCCCATGAGTGAGAAGATCCTCATACCTACACTCACTCCAAGTAACTTCAGGTGCCCACTGAGGCTGCTGGGCTGGGAGCAGAGCCACTCCCATCCCTCTCACAGTCTCAGGCCTTTCCAGGGTGCACCCAATCTATCTGATATCACAGCAGGTCCCAGATGTGCCCACCTCTCTCTATTACAGACACAATCCTGGTGTTGGCACCTTCCCTAAGTGACCAGCAGGGAATGCACCCAGGGCTTCCACTCATTTCTTCACACATCAGGAAAAATGCTCTAAATATTCCTCCCAGGCTCCAGATGCTCCAAAGTGTTTTCCTGTAGGTCCTATACCATGTACATGCTCTGGTAGGATCCCTTGGGCACCTGAGGACATCTGGAGGGGCACTGAGTGCTTTTATGTAGAAAATTGAGCTAAACTTTGGATGTCAGATGTGATGGATGCCAGATCTGAATGACCAAGGCACTGACCAATTTCCATTGACTGAAAAGAGAGTTCAGACACAGCTTAAATACTGACACTAAATTTAGGTCTCCTACTCTGTAAGCTGAATCCCAGCCAGAATGTGAATTCAGACACAATTCAGAATTCAGACACAATCCAAAAGCACTAAAATTTCTTTTTTTATTAAATTAAGTGCAAACCCTAAACTGCTATAGTACTTTGTTTAATACCCTGGTATCTTTACATCCTATGACCCTTCACATCTGCTCATCCATTTTCCCAGGGATCCACAGAACATAATGACATCATCTGGTAATGAATCTTTTAATAAAGGTTGGTCTAAAGCTGAAATTCTGCTTCCAAGCCAATAAAACAGCAATGACTACTCAAAAGATACATCAGAAAAGCTTTTAAGAATAGTCATTATTTGTATTTCCTACAGAAATTGCAATTTCCATCCCTGCTGTATTCTTCACCCATGAGAAGAGCATTTACCTTTTCCCATAAGTATTTTGCTGGCAGCAGTGTCTGGTTAAAAAGTTTATTGGTTGCTTTGACAGGAACTCCAGTATAAATTTCATTGAATACTAGATGACTAGATATCAGGCACACTTGGGGGGTCTGAACTTCAACAAAAACAGGAAGATGACTGGAAATAAACACACAGATGGTCTATTGTTATTGTTAATGAAACGTGCTAGACATAAAACAGCATGCTGGGAAGAATGATGTTTATGTTTATTTAGCAATATTAGAAATTTGATAGTTCATTGATAGGTTACACAACCCCACTGTGAGTTCATAGTTTTGTTGCAGGAGAGAAAACTACCTGAAGTGAAAACCAGATGTCAACCTCAGGAAAAACAAAACAAATGCTGCTTTTCCTCCTTACCTTCCTTCTCCATTCTCCACCTCCAGTTCCAGCACTGTCTGGAGACGCTGGCACTGCAGTGATGTGAAGTGAACTGAAACTATGCACAGACCCAAAGGAGGAATTTCTCCTGCTGATGGCTGGATGGTGAAGGTGGATACCTGGGAGAGGAGAGAGGGAACAGAAATTTTTCTGACATGTGCAAAGCAAGGGTAAAATGTTGAAGTCACACAATTTAATTAGGGCTTCCAAGTACCTAATTTTTCCTCAGATGTGTCATTTCTCTCTGCCCCTTGAGTCCCACCTGGGTTCATGTCAGAAAGCACAATGGCAGCTTTGTGAAAGCCTGGCTATACAAAGAGGCAGGGCTTTGCTTCAGTCTGAGCCAAGGGCACAGCAGGGTCAGCTGTGCATGGACTGACAGGGAACATGAAGGAGAAGCAATGGACTGACAGGGAACATGAAGGACAAGCAATCAGCCTCAGCAGCAGCACCTGCTCCCAGGCAGCAGCAAGGTGCCACAAGGGGAAAGGTTCTTGCACAGAAGGGTGAGGAAGGAGGGTTGGGAGAGAGGCACAGGAAGAGCATCAGCAAGGAGTGGGGCTCAGATTCTTGTCCAAGATGCTGATGTGGGTGTGTGGGAGGAGTGTTCAGCAGTCTCAGCTCTACTAAAGCCTTGAACTCTTACTTACAGCAGCAGTAGCTGAAATAATTGTCATTCAGGAAATACTCTGTGTCTCTTTGGATCAGGCTGGCAGGGGATTTGTAATAAAGGGAAATAGAGAAAATTTGTAAAGAAGTATTCAATCTCAAAAGAACTCATGCACTTACAAAACTGTGCTGGACTAGTTTCCTAAGAAGTCACAAAATTTAGAACTTCTGATAGCTGGAATGAATAATACAACTCCTAAGCAGAAGAAATAAAATAGCTAAGGAGGGACTACAGCCAGCTGCAGCAGTGACTTACCTCTTCATTCCTTTGAGCTAGAAAAACCTGGCTTTCTTGCATCCTCCACTGTGCTGGCACCTGAGACAGATTATTAATCTCAAAGGTTCTTGACACAGTCTCACCCTGCTTGGTCAAACCAAACTGGAGTGATGGAACATCAATACAAAGAGATGGACCCTAGGACAGCAGGAAACAGACTTTAGAATGGACACCCCTGCCAAAACTGCCTCATTAAGAAACATGTCATTATCTAGGATTAACATTTCATTTCACAGAGAATATCAGAAAGCAAATGCACTGTGTAATGCAGAAAAATTCTGTGTGTCATGGGAATATCAACATTGACTCAATAGTCACTATAGCAAAAATAACTCCTGTTTGTCACCACTTCAGATTTCTCAAGCGATTGAGAGGCATAAAAGCTTTATTTGGACAATGGCCAGGCCACACAGCTCATCCTCCTGCAAGACTGAACAGCTCCTTACCTTAAAAGCAGCCTCAATATGCAGCATAACTGGCTCTGGACACAGCTCAACATGACATGGCAGCTTACGGCTGATGACCCCAGGTTTGCTCCCAGAAATTGCCAGGAGAAATTCACAGCATTTATTCACATCTAGAAGAGAAAACACCAGGCTCCTGTCTCGCTTTGATGTAAGAAACCACCTGCTTCAAGCATGAAGCTACTGGAATCAAGTTAAGTCTCCTGCTGGCTCCACAGGGCTGGAGATCAGGTAATTTTCCAGTTTGCATTAAAGTGCTCTGTGACTGTCATAAACTGATATAATCAATTACTGTCTCTTTCATTAATTACTGCTTGCAAGTCACAGAAACTTTACCTATGACACCAGTACGAGGCTCAACTTCGATGATCTCACAGTCTGTGATTCTCTCCCATGTGTACTTGATCAATGTTTTGCTGTTGTTCCACAGCTGAAACAATTAAAATCAATGAGACAATTAATGCACTTTAAGCTTTCAGAGCAGCAAGTCAATTTGCTGAGAGTACTGATACACTGCAAACTGGGTTTTGAGTCATCATTTATTTAACAGTGTCTCCTTCACATAGGTGAGGGTATTCCCTCAAACCTGAAGAGAATCCATTAACAATTCATTTCAAGAACATGATCATATTTGAGACTCTTAAACTTCCCTGCATTTTTCAAAAATGTAACAGAATTTCTAAGCATAAACTGAAAATCTTTTGAGTGCAGCTTTTTTTTGCCAAAGGTTCTATTTGTGAAGGAGATACAAGCTCTTGAAATGTTTGGCCTGCTCTTCAGATCTAGTCAAAACATTATTTCTCAACTACAGCAAATAAAAACTTTGTTCTCTGAAGTACAATTATCTCTAAGCACAGTTCAAATTCTTATCTTTTTAAGACTAAAAAATACCAATTGGAAACTGCAAAGGATGTTGTTATATCATCAGTAAGTGGCTTAATTACCTCTATCACATGTGTAGTTATACTGGGTTACTGGCAAGTACGAAATGGTCGCCTTAAATTGAAGAAAAAAAAAAAAAAGTTCTAGGGAGAGAAATCTTAAAACCAAAGGCTTATTAGGAGGATCTCTAAGAAAAAATGGGAAAATCATTAACTGGGAAATGTCTTCCTGCCTGGCTCTTGCCAACAGGCCTGTTTTTCCCAAGTGAGTCTAAGATCAAAAGGATCCTGATCTATAGTGAAGGGGATGCTGTGTGAGGGACAATTGCAGCAGCATTCTGTCCCAGAATGGCCAGAGAGAAATCACCAGAACCTGCAGGAAAGAATAAAATCTAGTAAACTACAGCATGTGTGATTTTTGTAGCTCTTCTGTGCTTCCTGTATTCTTTGCATGAACAGTGCCTCAGTTATGAACTAATTTAATCATCCATTGACTATTCCTCCCAGCTGGAAAACTTTTACACTACAGGAGTGACAAAGTGATAAGCAAGAGGTTAGTGACCCAGAAAAACACTGAGAAGGGTCAAACTCTGTGGTATCAAAGTGGAGAGATGAAAAAGGAACAAAGGCTCTGCCTGGAGTGAAGGGCTGAGCAGGCTGGGTAGGGCATTTCAGTGCAGACCCTTCTGGATTCAAGGCCTCCTTTAAAAACATTTCAGGAAAACTAAAACAACAATGACTGTCTGATATATTCTAATAACACCTATGACATCCAGTGACACAAACCACATGACAACAGTGAAGTGAAAAGCACACAAACCTTAAATTTTTTCTTGACATTTACACCAATGAAATTTTCTCCAGGGATAATAATGGCATATGGTTCCAGAAGAAGGTTGTATGGTTCTGTTGAGCCTTTAACTTCTATTTTCAGTGCTATCACATCCTCTACTCTGCATTCTGGGATGTTTTGAAGCATCTTCTCTTCTACTAAACTTTGGGAGGAAATATGATAGAATCATTAAATATGTTAAACCTGTGTTTAATTGGATCCTGTCTTTTAATTGCCAGATCAAAACTGATAACCATCACAAGTTTCTCAAGTACAGACTGCCTGTGGGCAATTAGCTCAGCCAATTAAAAACTTCATTATACTTTAAGGTATTCTAGCTGTCCCAGTCTGTCCATGAACAAGTATATAAGTGACATACTGCTGTGACAAAGAGTAACAGCAGGAAACCCTGGAAAATAAGCAGACAAAATGACAGTATTAGCTTTTTCCAAGAGAGGAAAAGCTAGGGCCAGGCATGTGTGCAGGCATGGGGGAGGATATCAGAGATGCTCTTTGTACCACAACTACTTGTGCAGATAATATTCTTTATACTTGTCAATCCATCATCACCAGAAAGAAGAAAAATCCCAGTAACTTAATGTAATAGCACAGATAAATTGTGGCCATATATCTTACTGGGAAATGTTTCTCAGCTTACCAAGGTGAGTCTGGGGTGTTCCTCACTACCATCTGCAGCACACTGTGATAACTCTTCAGCTGCACAGATGAAGGAGAAAAAGATTTTAATGTCAAGTAATCATTTATGTTGAAGATCAAAAAAGATGGAAAAGTGGTTTACATGTAAAGGATAAACGATCATCATCAGAGTCCTAAGCTCTGATAAACAATATTCAAACTCTGGAGTTACTAAAAGAAAACATGTTTGACTGCAAAACATTAAGCCAGATTCTGATCTCATGGTGTAGGGTTCCAAGAAAAATACTCATTTTTGACATGCCTGTTATTATTTCCCCTGTATATTGCATACTACACACAAGCATCTGCAAAGGCTCCCCAAATTAAGCTCAGTACTGCTGTTCTAATTGAGAAGTTTCTTCCAACTGCTCCAGAGTATTCAGCTGATTGACCATCAATCTGATCTGGAGTAAGAAACATGACTTTTCCATCATGGGAAGAGAATGCCTTCTGTATTCTAATGGAGGAGGGAAAAAAGAAACACAGAAAAAGGCCTTAAATCTGAAGGGCTATGCAAAAGCTTCATTTGTTTGTAGACAGATACTAATTTTGATGTATATTTTAATTCAATATATATTCTATGAACTGTTTATTTTTAAAAGCCAATTAGTTTCTCTTCCATACAAATTTGAGGTATTTCTTATGTCTGTCAATCAACACTGCAGGGGACATTCCCACTCTTGGGCTTTCTTTGGATCAGGTTTCTCTAAATACAGTGAGCTCATGCTCCTTATTTACAGGGGAGCAGAAACTGAGAGAACAGCATTCTCTGGGATAACTGCATTCCAACATCCCTGCACCCCTCTTACCCACAGCTGCACACAGCATTTCTCTGCCAAAGGCTCCCACTATCCCCTTAATTCACCACTCAGCTGTTCATAGAGCCCATTTCAGGCCAAAAAAACCCTACAGCTGGAAACAGTTTAAATCATCAGTGTTTGTTAACCAACTTATTTAGGCTGGAGTAGGTACAAGGCACATCCCCCAAGAAGAGGAGGAAGGCTCAGGAGCTGGTGGAGGAGCTGCTAGAGGGTGAGGGTGGTAACTTCACCAGCCAGCACAGCTGCAGTGTGAGGATGTGTCCACAGTTTCAGTGTAAAATGAACTGTGTCCAGTCAGTCCCCAAAATGACATGAGATCAGAAACTGTCTCACATTTTGCAGTCAAAACATGTTTTCTTTCAGTAACTTTCTACATTTTGAACACTGTTTATCAGAGCATAGTCCCAGCTAATTAAATTTAATTTAGAAAAGTTGCACAGCAAGGATTTTATGACTTGAATAAAAATACACAGCTGGAGGTTGTAGATAGGAAGGAATCACAAGCCATACCTCCTGTGGAGCATAAGTGAGAATAAACTCATGATTTGCATAGGGAAGCAAAACTCCCTGCTTAGGATTTAGGGAGAAGGCTGACTCTGGGTCTTGATTGTTTTTGACCTCTGTAAAGTCTTTCTGTTGTGTTTCTTCTGGTATTAATGGTTTCAGATGAGGCTTTGTTATCTGCCAGAAGAAGGGAAGCTCTACATTGCTGCAAAGAAGTCAATAAACAACAGAAAAGCTGATTAAAAATCAGATATTTTTGAGCTAAATATGTTCAGGTTTTTTTTCCAGGTAGGAAATTCCTCTCTTTACAGATTACAGGGGTTTGACTTCCCAGTTTTTGTAAGTCACAAAGCTGCTGAGGCATCATGGAGTCAGAGCATATAAATCATATAAAGAACGTGCTAGTATGTGAAAGTAAATTCCATAAATGTATAAGATACCTTAACACTTTCTTGCCTTATTTGAACTTGTCATGCAATCCAGGTTTCAGAAACTCTGCAATTCTTTTTTTCAAAGATCTGGGATGAACAAGACTATTCCTGCTGACACCAGTACATTTGCCTTGAATCACTGCTGATGATCTACATCACATTCTGAATTTAATCCAAATGAAAGATGTGGTCTTAACATGTCAGCAAACACAATGCCTCCATCTAAAATTATAGCCATGGCTCTGCCTCACTTTCTGTAATCCAGAAAAGGTTGCTTAACTAGGTTGTTTCAGCAGAAGTGTATTCCATGGAATGTCTTCATGGGTTTGAGAATTTTGTTCATGCTGACCTCAAAAAATCTGCCTTAGTAAGGGGGAGGAATTTGAAAGTATCACTGATAAAACTGGACATTTACAATTTCTTGTATCACTTTCTGTAGCAGAAAGAATGTTTCTTCTTCCTGCTTCTATGGAATTTACTCTCAGCCTGGCCAGCTTTGTTTAATACAAATGCTGACACCAGATGTGCAGGGAGTGCTGTGGTGAGTGCAGCACAGAGAAAATGTGGAAATTGGCACAGTCACATCCTTTGTCAGTTTACAATATCCAGTTCACCAATCACACTTTCTTTACTCAAACATCAGCCTGTTCTGGCATTATGCATGTGTGATTTCCAGACCAAAAAATAAACTGTCAGATATTTACTGCTTGTAAACAGCAATTCAGATTAATGGTCCTAAACCCAGCACTGACCTGCTCACTGCTTTCATGGTCTACAGCCTCTATCTGCTGCAATCATGCACAAGTGTATTTCTGTTAAAGTCTGATTGATTCTGAGCAAAATCAGGATGCCACTATGTTCAGTATGGTGTAATTGTCCAGAAGGACACATTAGTTGACTTCAAATTGAATTTATATTTAAATCTGTAAGGACTCAATAGCAGGAACCATGTGAGAGTTTTAATGTGAGTTAATTACACTGGGCTCCCATTTTGATCCAGTGGAGTCCAGGATGTATTATGATTTTTCTTTAGGAGATGTTCCATTCAGAATTGTATGCTTGGAAGCATCTATTCCCTGCACTATGAAAGGAAAAGAGTGCTTATCTCAGTTGCACAAGTATATATAGCAGACATTTAAAATTAGATAAATCTCATCTGGATCACCCTGTATTTCCTGCCACCATGTATATTTATGAATTTTTTGTAGATTTACCTCTATCAAAGCAAATATATTGACCTTGGCTAATGGTTGCCATAATGCTTCAACAACGTACAACATTTCCTGAACTTTAATTACCAAATAAGGAGCAAAAAGAAGCAAAGATTCTGCAAGAAGTTCATCAAGGGCATGAAGGTTTCTCCAGCTTGAGAGAGCAGAGTATGACAAATGAGATGCCTAGCAGCATTCCCACATTGCAGAGCATTACTCTGACAGCAGCTACCTACGTGGAGTTCCTTATGAGCAGGATCTTGTCCTTAGTGCTGCGGGGGTTTTGGGGCTCGAAGCGTATGAGGTGCTGTGCTGTGGCATCAGTGACTTCACCCAGCAGAGCTTTGCTTTCTCCTCCTGTGACAAACAAAAGCTCCAGAGCAATCATCTCTCCAAGGCCTGGAAGAAATAATTAGGTATTGCTGTTTACCATCTGACTATTAAGATAGTTCACATCATGTAATTAATGTTAATTATTGATTATATCTGGTGTTTCCTCAAGTTTCAGAACTCCAATGTGTTAATTGTACAATCCTGATGTTGTGTTTATCAACAAGTATTAACAGAGACCTTCTGTTCATGAATTTCATAGACAGGGATTTCAGGGCCACAGCCTCAGCTCACTCACATCAGCATGGTTTCACTGAACTAAGCAGGGTGTTTACAGGGCTTGACAATGTGGCTCCCAGATGTTTTGAGCAGTAGATTAAAATTAAAATAAGCAGCAAATGAAGTATTAAAAAAATCCAAAGTAAATACATGTGACAAAGTGATTCATTAAATACAAACCAAGCCTCATGTTATATCACTCACAGTTATATTACAGTACAAGCACCAACATTTACAAGAATTTGAATTGGTTTCATTAGTTAATCCAGAGACTGCCTGCCTCAAAAGGTCCAAATGTGGTTCATTTCTGCCCTGTAACACCTCATGTTTCATAGCTTGTCAAGTCATCTTATTGACAGAAAAGTAAAAGAGATGACTTGCACCTGGCAACTGGTTTTCTTTTCTGTGACTTGGTGATATTTTACATTTGGATTTTTGCCTACTGAAGATTAAGAGCTCAATGTTTTCTGAATCCAGTGTATTCCATGCACTGGGAAGGAGCAGTAATAACAATACCAAAAAAAAAGCCAGCAGGGGACACATTAAGTATTTGCTTAATCCAATGACATAAAATGTTACCATCACTTCATGCCAACAATTACCACTCACATTATCTGAATATCTACAGAATTAGAAAAGTGCTAGGAACAAACCTGCGACTGTAACATATTTGGTTGGATAATTGTCACACAAAATGGTGAATGTTTGCTGCAAGGCTTCTGGCAAAGAGGGGAAAAACACTACCTGAAAGAGAAAAGGGAAATAGCAAGGTCTGTAACTGTTTTCTCTCCCCTAAGTAATACACATCAATTGCAAATATTCCCTGAAGGACAGTTTTAGTAATTAGAAATTAAAAGTAACACTTGCAAGAAACAGAATCAACTTTTGCTCACATAAACCCAAACTTGCAAGGTCCAGCCAGGTCTACTAAAATTATCTTGCTTGTTAATTTATTTTGTGAAGCAAAAAACTTTTCTACAGCAGTTGGCACTAACCCGTACTGTTGCATTCTGCCCTGGAGCTAGCTCCAAACCAGCAGGCTGGATCCCAAAAGGATCCTGTACCACAAAATCAGCAGTGGCAGCCACCTAAGGTATTAAAACAAACAAACAAACAAAAAGATTAATAAACTAAATGGATCAGATTGCTGTGTTTAAAACACTGATTTATCTGAAAGAGGCATTACTCTACAACATCACTGTTCTACCTGTTACCATATATTTTTTTTCACACATCTCAAAAGTGTGTGGCTCATAAATATGGCTTAATTAAAAAATAAAATTCTCCCTGCTTTATAATGACCTTGGTGAAAGCAGAAGGGAAAGTGCAGTCTCTGAAGACAAATGACAGTGTCAGAAGCCCTAATATTCATGTTCACAGCAGAGCAGCTCCACCTGAGAGAGGGGCTTGTCTGTTTCTCCATGCTTAAAACTCACTTTGAGTTGGAACTGTAAAGACTCTGAAGGGACAACTTGGCCCATCTGCTCTTTCTCTTTTTTTCTGTCCCATTTTATCTCCTTTGTCCACCCCTGGTTTGTGATGGGGAGCTACAGACTCATCAGGGCTGCATTGGATTGCTGTGTCCACAGGAGCAGCAAGGTCAGCAAGGGATGGTTTTGTTGAGGAAGGAGAGGAAATTATCTCAAGCAATGCTAGAGCTGACAGCATTTCTATTTGCTTCAAGGGCAAGGGTAAAGTTTGAGCCAGATTTCCTTTCTCTCATCTATGCCTCAGTTTACCTCTCCCCTGAGCAAGGCAAGCTCTTCCACAGAAAACCAGAGCACAGGAAGGAGGTACAGCCATCCAGGGAGATTGGTTTCCAGGATAAAGTGAATTCCTGAAGGAATGGCACAATGCAGATCTCTCCAGCAAGGCCTTATGACTTCTGTGCTAACACAACATGACTGTTTAAAAAGCCTTCACACCAGGGCACCCACACCATGCTGGGTCCAGTATTGCCCTTCTGATCACTCACCCCAGAATCAGGAGCTGGCCAGGCTTTCCCTGGAATTATAGAGAACTTCCCAGTCCTAACTCCCTCATTTCTGCACAAAATTGTTGTTGTTTTTATTCCTCCAACAAGGCAGGAACCACAGTTTATACAGTCAGGCACTGCAAGGAGTAACACAGAAAATCAGACTCCAGAGAGAGCAAAGGCTGCTGATTAAACAGCTCTTTACAGACATTACTGCATGAGACCACGCCAGGTTTTGCAATCCTAACCCCTTAAATTCTTTCCATTTCAAAGTTGGACAGTGTGAGATGTGTATTTCTACATTCATCTTACATTTTAATGATGTAAGATGATCTTTCCTCCTTGAAGATTATTGAATGATAAAAAGATGATATTTTTAGAAAACCTCAGTATAACAGGTAAGGTGAATTTACAAAAAAATCAAAGCAAATTTTTGCAAAAGTAATCCTGTTTATTATAGTTGAGCTTAGATATCTGAGAGGTGCAGGTATACCATATCCATATATAATTAATTGCACATTCAATGAACATTAATTAATAGCATTAATTAAAAACTAAATCATAATTCCATAATATTTATAATTAGTAATTACAATTGGGAGTTCAGGAATCAACAAAACACAAACCTAGAAATGTGGCCCCTACTCCCTTCTCTAATATAGTGAGCAAAAAGAGCCTAAGATGGCAAGAACAAATCATTGAGGAAAAATCCAACAGGATTACATTTCAATAACTAATAAATCAGGATAAGTGAAAATGAGATAGAGTAGAAACTGCAATTCCAATGTTTTCCACATTTGTTTTGTGACACAAAATTGAAGACAGTCACATAAAAAAAATCCCAAGAGAAATTTAGTATTTGGACACTACTGACATGTTAATACTGGAAGTGATACTTTAGCTTGGACTGGGATGACAAAAGATTCTGATACTTGACTCTCCACTAATATATGATCTTCATACTCTCCCAGATTTTCAGGAATAAACTGGACTGTATACTGGCATGCCATCCCAGGAGCAATCATTCCTCCCTTTCCTGGATATTTTCCTTAGGGGAAAAAATAAAACAAAAGGCAGAAAATTAAAACAAAAAATTAAAACCTCCCCAAATTGGCAGTAGTATTTATGATCACATCTTCCTCTGGAAAGATGCCTGTAAACTCCCCCCAGTTATTGCCTAAATCAAGCTGATAAAAAGGGATGAGCACAAGAGGCCTGGCAGTGCAATCTGAGAATGTGCACATATTCCAGGGAGCTCAAAGATTGCTTTGTCTGAAATATATTCCTCAGAAACACAGAAAATAGTGAGGAGAAACTTAGAGACATTTCCCAGTTTTGCCTTACCACAAGACAAAAGGGCTTCCATGGAGGCACCTAACTTGTAATTCTTGGGGTATCACAATCTCCCTAGGCAATCTATCCCAGTGCCTGGCTATCCTACTGTAGGAAAGAGAATTTTCTTAATTTTCTAACCTATCCTTCTGTATTGCAGTGTGTTATTTCTTCCCCTCTCCTCATAATTTTTAAAGTGGAAACTCCATCTGTTCCTAGATGAATTTTGGATAAGATTTGATCTAGGTATTCCATGGACACATTTCAATCTAACATCAAACACTTTACTAAGTCTTCTTGAATTCCTCATTAGACCATCTCAATCTGCTTCTGAGTTGCATGTGAGTGGCCCCAAGTCAGCTTTCAGTTTCCAAAGAACTGAACACTATGGATAACAGAACCAAACAGAACTTCTCTGGAAAATCTTTATTAGAGCAGGTAAATTAGATTTTGTATGTGTTAACATTTTAAAGGTAGAAAAGAACCCTTACCTGGCCAAATGAAAAATACTGAAGAAGAGGGAGGGATAAGTCTCACATGTTGACCTGTTGAAGTGATGTTCCGTACCTCTACAGTCATCTTCATAAAAAAAAATAAAAAATGCTCCATTGTAATTACCATCACTCATTAAAATATTTGCAATTCCCTGGTACTACTGCTAGGAGTAATTACTTCATCATCACAACCAACCCAAAATCCCAGTTTATTCAATAGAGGCTGAATCAGACAGTACCAAAACAAAGCAGAGACTGAGAAGAGCCCATTTAGTCTTCACTGGTTTGTGTGCCAGTGGCAGGTGTGATGGAAAATCTTCAAGGAAGTTAGAGGGTCATAAATTCAATATACAGAAGAAACTCAGACTTTTATTGAAATTCAGAAAGGCTAAACATTGGGTGAAATATGTAGATCATGATAGGATATAATTCTTCAGGGATGCAGAATTAACTCTCTACAAAGAACCTTCTCACCTCATAAACCTGCCCAGCTTTATCATACAAAAACAGGACAGAAGGTGGACTGGCAAGAAACACAGGAACAAATGAGGTATCACTGAAAGATTAAAAAAAAGAGACATTATCTTACTGCCTGGTTCTCTAAATACTGATAAAGTGAGAAATTGCAAAATATCTCCTTTGGCAAAACTAAAATATCATACAACATACTTTGTTATTAAGAAACCATATTAAAAATTTAGCTCAAAATATCTCTGGGTAAATCCACAGCAATTCTACAGTGGAGCTCTGTTCATTCCAGCCCAGAATCCAGAAAATGCATACCCTTTGCCATCTTCTGCTTTTCTTCTGGCTATGATTTCTTCCACTTTGTCTTGAGAAATTACAAGAGATTTGCCTCCATCCAGAGTATTTGGTGGGAAAAAGCGTGGATTCTTCAAGTAATTCTGTCTTTTCTCAAGTCTGGAGAGGTACTCACTCAATTCCTCTGCTTTCCAGGACTTACTCTCTTTCCTGGCTCGTTTCTGTGAGGCTTCAGTTTTCTTTGAAAAACAAGAGTGCACAATGAAACACAGTGATCTTGAGGATGAGGAAAAAGGGAGCTGCATGTGTGTTATTAAAGCTACACAGCAATGACAACTGATACAGAAAATACAGTATTTCTCTTTTTTTAACAGAGGAAATATAAGGACTGGAGTCAAATCAACAATGGGTTGATATTCACCCTTTGTTGCAGGAAGAGCAACAGGCCTTTAAGATCAGGCAGACTAAAAGTAAATTGTAAAATATACCTTACTGATGGTTTTAGCCTCAAGGCTGGAGTCTTGGACAGAGGACACAGCTGAAGACTCACTTGTCACACTGTCAGTTAAGTAGATAATCTCATCCAGTGAAAAAGCACGTTGTCTATGTGTCCCTTTCAGGTATCCAGGCTCTGATTCTCCTGCAATTCAAAGAAAAAGAAATTCTGTAAGAGGGAAACATGAATGGCAAATATTTAGTCTAAGCATAGGTGTATGGGTTTATTTTAAGGCTTGTTGCTGGCAAAAATCCTCAAGAATTCAATGTATTTTTAGAACTTATTTTGTACAACCAAAGCTTAGTACTTTAATAAGAAAGCTTTCAGAAGCACTAATTAAACAGGCTGTATACACTTATATTACTCTCAGAAAGATATGTTAATCTTGTAAGGGAAGTGAGATCTTTATTTTTTGTTTGGAATTAGAATGGAAAAAAACAAAACACAAATCTTGAAATCTGTGTTTCTAAATCTAAGTTGATTACTCTGAAAGGTTTGTTTTGGCTTGACTGAAAAACTTCATTTCAATGATCCTAAAACCTTTCATCTTGGCTCACATATAAATAAAAGAAGTAATCTTGATATTGCCCAAAATATTTTCCTTACTGACCTGCATGTGCAAATAAAACCAATATATTTCCAGAACTGGAAAATTTTAAACCCTAAATAAGGAATACAATTTTATCTCATTGAAAATAGTTTTTACTTTAATGCAACTACTTCCCTTCTCTAGATACAAGATGTAGTTGCAGCTTTGTGTGTAATGCAATTGGATGGAGACAGAACACTAATGCAGTTTTTGTGTGAGATGGAAAGAACTGTAAATAAATGTGCAATAATGATCAAATATCATATTTAAGAACATCTAAACTCAGTAGCTTTGAATTTATCAATTATACTTTGAAAATGTGTTCTTAGTGGAATCTTATGCTTAAAATACTTGAGTCCCTTCTGCTTTGGCAGAAAACTATAAAAATATACTCAGATCTGCTACATCCTCCAATATTTCAATTATAGCCTGTTCTAAAAAGTCTAAATTACTTTCTGCTTCAAAAGTTACCTTTTGGTGCTTTGGCAAGAGGTAATTTCTCAGTGATGTAATCCTCAGGACAGATTAAATTATTTTTTCTGAGAAGTTCATTATTCACAATCCAACGAAAAGAGGACGCCACTGCAACAGGAAAGCCAACAAACAAAAAAAAATCAAAAAAGCAAAATAATGGCCCCTTAATACAGACAATCTTGATCAATCCAAAGTAATGTTGTTTTTACACCTCATCCCTGTCATATTATATTATATATGATATGATATGATATTATATGATATGATACATATCTCATATATATTATATATACATTATAATACATATAAGTTATATTGTATTATATAGAATGCAATACATATTATATTTTATAGAAAATAATCTGGTATTTTAATCCCAAGACTTGGACATGCATCTCCACAATTCTAAATTCAGTTCAAACCCAGCAATTGGAGAAATATTTAATCTGTTTGTTGCTGCTACATATCAAGGTATATATGCTTGTAATATTTAGGTGGTAACCCCTGAATCCAAATTAAATACCTTGAACATGAGCTGGTTGTTTAGTTTCTCAGTGTTAAACAGATGTTACTCTACTTGAACCTCTGCACAAAATCTCTCAAAGTAGCTCTGTTGATGTAAAGCCAAACCCAAACTGGTGTCCAGGTACCATAAGCATGTACTGGGGAGCAACACTGCAGAATCCTCACCTGGAGGCAGCCCCAGTTTAGGGAAATCTTTCCCTGCATGAATCTTCATCTGCTTTAGAACCCTTGCCTCCTCACGTTTTGCTCGGGCCTGGGCCCGAATGATCTCCTTTTCTGCTCTGTCAGCTTCTGTCAGTCGGCTCCTGTACTCAGCCAGAAGCTGCCACGAGCATGGGTGAATAAAGAGAAATTTGGGTTGTTACAGGCAGATGTTTTCTGTTTGCCTTTGAGAGGTAAACACAGACATATTTGTAAAACATCACCACTTTACAAGCATCAACTGGCCTGCTAAACACTGTCATTCCATGATGACACAAACCAGAAAAAAAAACAACAGTGGCTCAAATCATCCAGCATCAGCCTCTACTTTTATCCACTGACAACAGCTTTTGGAGTGATGACAAGATAAGAAACCTAGGCAGGTACAGGGGAAAGTTTTCAGCCAGTACAACAGGCATTTAAAGAGCTACTGTTTTACTGCTCGTACTCTGTGTCTGAAAAGCCAACTAGAGATAACAATGTCATGAAGGATCATGTGACTATTAACTTACTTGAAAGGTTCTGTGGGAAACTGTTCAAGTAAATTTCCATTTAAAAATGTCAATTGTAGGATCAACACCTGCCTTTAAATTTTATTTTACAGAAGATCTAAGTAGTGACTAAAGAGCTCCAAACTCTGACTTGGTTTGGACTTGTACCTTCTCTAGCTCATCTGTATAACTGTCTTGATAAACGCTGTCTCCTCTTTGGGACTCAATCCAGTTTGTTGCCACGTCCTCCTCCAAAACATCTTCAGTGTACAGGTCCTTAAAGGCACTAGCCAGCACATGGGAGATATCCTGGGGGAAAGAAAAATAGAGTGTTTAGAGCTTAAAGCAAGAGACAAGATGGGAATATACGACTGGGTGCATACAAACAGCTGTAATTAGCAAATGGGAAAAGGTACCCAGAAAGGGGATGTGTGTGCACACGAACACTGAGGTGTGGATGGCTGGGTGTACGTGCTGTGGGACTGTGTCTGTGCTGGCTGGACATGTATATGATGATGATGGGCACCGTTCTCTGTGTACAAGTGTGTTTGATGGTTTGTGCAGGGATGGGGCTGTGGGAGTGGGGAGAGCGTGGGGGAGGGAGATATGAGTGTTGTACAGGTGATATGTGTGTGTGTCAGTCCTTGTGCAGGGCGTGTGTTTGTGCCCCAGGGTGCGTGAGTCTGTTTGGGGGTTTGTGTGTGCAGGGCTCTGTGTGTGTGAGGCTGTTTGTATGGGGGATCTGTGTGTGCAGGGATGTGAGAGGCTGCGGGTGTGTGAGGCTGTTCATAGCAGGGTCTGTGTGTGAATCTGATTGCAGGGTGGTCTGTGTGTGCAGGGATGTGTGTGTGTGAGAGGTTGTTTGCAGTGGGGATCTCCGTGTGTGAAGCTGATAGCAGGGGGAGTCTCTATGTGCAGGAGGTCTGTGAATGTGTCTGTATGTCCCAAGGGGACAGGTCTCTGTGTGTGGCTGTTTTCAGGCTCTGTGTACAGGGCTCAGTTGCTGCTGGGGGCTACGCTATTTGTGCCCGTGCTGCCCAGCCCCACTGCGTTACCTGGGGGTCGCCGCTGCGGCTCCCCTCAGCCATGCCCAGCCCGGCGTCGGACTCCTGCGCTGGAGCTGCTCCGGATTCGGGGCTGGCCTCAGCCATGCCCAGCCCAGCGCTGTGATCCTCTGTGCCGATATTAGGGCTGCCCTCAGCCATGCCCAGCCCAGCGCTGTGATCCTCTGTGTCGATACTTGGGCTCCCCTCAGTCATGCCCAGCCCGGTGCCGGAATCCTGTGTGTGTGAATTGGGGCTCTCCTCAGCCATGTCCGGCCCGGCGCTGTGATCCGCTGTGCTGATATTCGGGTTCTCCTCAGCCCTGGCCGGCCCGGCCCCTCCTCAGCCTGCCGGCCCCGCCGTTGCCGAGTGACCGTGCGGGGAGTGACCGTGCGGGCGGGCCGGGCACGGGCGGGCCGGGCACGGACGTGCAGGGTAATGGCGGTGCCCCCCCTTCGCGGCGCCATCGCCCCTCACAGCCCCGCCGGTGCTCGGGGGGCTGAGTGTGGCACCCCGAGGCTCTGAGGGGCTCGTAGTCCCCTCTCTTCCTTGCTATGTACTTGTGATCTTTTAAGGACCAGTAGCCTCGTGACTTAAATAAAATACTGGCTTGAAACCTGCGAAGGGAATTTGGCCATGGCGGGGATTGTTCGCCCCTCCGCCGCTGCGCAGGTCGCGGGTGGGAGCTGAGGGAAGAGGCTGAATCCTGCCCTCATTGCCCACACATGGGACGGGGAGGTTGGGCTCATCCCTGCGGCTGGAACCGGGCTGGGACATGGAACATTCATCATCAACCCCAGCCCATGCATCGCCCCGCTCTGCCTGCGGCGGCCCGGCTGTATACATTGGTTGCTAACAACAGGCTCCGCTGAATTTGCTGATATTTTCCATAGAAACCATCCCGGTGTAGATTCTCTCCTTGTCCTGCTGCCTTTTTATTCTTTCTTTTTTCCTCCCCCTCCTCCACTCTTTTTGCTCAGAGTGAAGGAACCTAACTGTGCCCTCCGAGCTTCTCACTAACGGAGTCATTTGGCTCTATTGGTGAAGTTGGGCTATGTTACACCCTGAAAATAACTATGGCAAAAATAATTGGATTTTACCAACAGGTGTTTTTCCACCACCAGATAAGCCAAAAGCTGTGGGTGTAAACCCCACGGCAACCACGGGGGTGGTTGAAATTCATCTTGGGTTTTTTTAGGTATATAGGCACAAGGGCTTTCACAATCGTTAGGTCCTCAGTCACCAAAGTCTGCATTTGGAATAAAACACCAAATTAAAGCCAGAGGCACTGCTGTGGTTTTAATTTCCTTGTGAAAAAGGAAAGCTTGCCCAAGAGAAAGCTTGGCAAATCTGCAATATCCTGTTCCAAAGATTAAGGCAGAGAAATCACAGATGTCTGACAAGGATAGGACCAGGTTAATAGAAAAGGTTCACAGCTTTCATAGAATCACAGAATCACTAAGGGTGAAAAGATCTCTAAGGTCATTGACTCCTACCATTACTCCATCACTGCTGAGATCACCACTAAAGCTTGTCACCAAGTGCCACATCCACACACTTTTTGAAGTGAGTTTTGAAGTCTTCAAAGGGGTGGTGACTCCCCCACTGGCTTGAGCAGCCTATTCCAATGCTTGATAAACCCTTTGGCAGAGATATTTTCCCTAATATTCAACCTAAACCTTCCCTGGTGCAACTCAAGACCATTTCCTCTGGTCCTGCCCTCATTCCCTGGGAGCAGAGCCTGACCCCCCTGGCTGTCCCCTCCTGTTGTGCAGAACCAGAAGGTCCCCCCTGAACCTCCTTTTCTCCAGGCTGAGCCCCTTTCCCACCTCCCTCAGCTGCTTCTTGTTCGAGCTTGTGCTCTCAAACAATCTTGTTTTTGTGCAGGCTTGTAGGTTCTCGCCTTTAAAACTCACTGCATGCACATTTTAACACGTTTCCATATTAGAAGTCCAACTTTTCTCATCATGTGCTATTACAGTTGATTTTAACATCTGTTTGCTAACTGGAACATTAGTAAAATCCAGCATTTTGAAAAAGAATTCTTTCCCAGCCTTTAAAATGGTGACAGTAAAGCAGATGTTTTTGTTTAAAACAGTATATAGAAGCACATGAAAACTGACTGTGGAAAAAACTTTCTGTACTTTCATCTTTACTGTCTTTCAGTAACTTGCCAAGGACATCATCTCAGCTTAGAAGCTGGATTTTGTTTTTGTAACTACAGTCTATAAAATCTGGAAGTGAAGGTGAGATCCATCTGCCCAGAAGCCAACTGCAGGATCAGAAGGAGGGGTGTAAACCACTGCTCCAGAGCAATGCACAATTGTTTCCCATATGGCAATGGGATATTTTTCCTTGGATTTCCATTTTTATGCCATGATCATTTACTCAGATAAACTTAAAAAATAAATGCCACAGTTCCTATTGTAAAACTGTTTAATTCACATATCTATCACAGACACGCATTTTCATAAAAATATGATGAACATTAAGAACAATTTGCATCTATATCTATCTATATAATCATTATAAAATATCACAGTTCCAAAGGCTGAAGAGAGACTCATGCATGTAGGGAATGGAAAAAAAAACCCAAAACAACCCAAACAACAACTTTATCCTACATGTATAGGAATAAATATACAGGTATAAATATTTATATGTGTAAATGTACACACTTCTAACTGCTATGAATGACTTCAACCAGGTGTTTCACCTTGGATTTCCCCTCTGTACCATGTAAGGCTGAATTTTATGGTGGGTTTTAGGTTTGGATTGGGTGTGTGGATCTGAGCACATTCCCAAGGGTCCCACCTTGATGCTTGTTGCAGCATGGAGTGCAGGGGGATTTTTCTTTGAAGAAATTAATCTGAAACTGAACTATCCAGGATCAACTGATTTGCTCCATCAGCTAATGGGCTCAGCCTACAGGACCAGGAACAAGCTAATTTGAAATAAAATATGCCCAAATGCCTGTCACAGTCCTTAAAGGAATCATAAATTTTGCTAAAATACAGATTATTCCACTTTTTAAGTGGAATCAGACTTTTGTTCTGTCAAGATCATATTGCTTTTCTGTATTTATTTTCACACTCCCCAGGTGGTCCCCACACATTCTTTGTTATCCCGTGGAGACTGTTCAAAGTTCCTCTGTTGTCCAAACCCATTCTTTCTTCTGGTAGCCACATGATCAGAAAAAGTCATTCCAGTTGTAATGTAACAAAATCAGAGTCCAGGAGGTGATTTGTTCAGGCACCCAGGTACCAAATGACATCATGATAGGACAAGCCCAGCTCCTTCTTTCTCCTTGTTCTAAGACTGAAAATAACAGAACATTTTTGCATATAAAATAGCTGGATGTGATTTAAATACAAACAGGGAGCTCAGTTACTGAGCAAGATGTTATGTGTACATAACAGAATTGCAGAGTGGAACTGTATCTTACATTTTTTTACAAAAATATCAAGCTATATATCAGTTTTATTTACCTTACTCCTCTTTTATCAAAAATGTAGATAGATGTGATGTCCTGGATCTGTAAGTCAGTCAGTACATTTCTTATTATTTCTATATTTATAACCAATGGACTACTGTGTCTAACTATCTTAAATTATTGTGAACATATATTCCTTAAATGTGCAAACACTGGACTAAGAATAGCATTAATTCAACTTTTCTTGGGGAAAAGTTCCTACATTTATTTTCCTAGTGATCCCAAAATCTTCACTAATGTCAATGAACTTCTTTAGAGAGGGAGCACTCATATAGTAATTCCACTCACTTGGTTTTGAAAGGTTTCTTTGAAATTATAAAATTTAAGACACTCTTAAAAATAAAAATCAATGTTAATTGATGTTGTGTTAATACAACAGTATGGATTAATTTAGAAATATGTACCAATCTCAAATGAGAACATAATTCAAATTTATACACACACACACACATATATATACACAAAGATTTACAAAATAGCCTTCTCTTGTATATTGATTTTTTAAAAAAAACATAAATTCTTGGGGTTCAGAATGCATCAAGGCTCCACATATTTTTTTGATATTTTTAGCATTTTCTGGCAATAAGACAAGTCCTGCAGGCTTCAGGTGGCATTCTTTAGAAGTGGAAAATCAAAGGAACTGACACTGCAGTGCTGCCTTTTGCTCTGGAGGCATTGCCGTGATTTGCACGCTTGCATCTGGGCAGCAGAAAATAATTATTTCTAATTATTTATATTTTTTTGGCAAGGTTTTTTTTTTTTGTAGGGGGTTCACGAAGTAATTCCTAACAGCGCAATGATGAATGATTCACTTTGACATTGCTGCCCTCCAGTGGTCCTGTTAAGGTTTCCATGTTTTCAGGAAAGCCTTTAAAAACAAACATTGCATTAAATCTTTGTTTTGATCAGGCAACTGAGCAGGCATTAATATTTCCACCTATGCAATCTGGCATATTCTCTTACCAGTGTATTGGGTAAAATGCTTTTCACTGGCAAAACTATGTATTAACTTGTAATTAGTGCAGATGCAGCCAAACAGGTAGTACTGGAATGCAGTTCTCCTTTGCATGTTACCCTGGAAGTCACTCCTTCTTCCTTGGCTAAAGCCAACATCTACAGAATGACTTTCAAACCCAAGTAAAATTTGCAGATAAGGAGAATGGAGAAATCACCTTTCACTTTTAGGTGAAAAGTTCCAAAGAGGTCAGTTTCTAAAGGCTGGCTTCTCCCAATTCACTGCTTTCTTCTCCTGCCAAAGTTGTTTTTTTCTTCAAATGTCCTGGTTTGGAGACAGTCTGTATCTTACAGATGTGACCTTGCTGGATGTGCTGTGGTCATTTCCAGTTCTCCTAGAGGCATTCTGAAATAACCTGCTACTGGAAGTTCTCTCTGGATATTTTTCTTTATTTTGTCACTCTTTCCTTTCATAAGCCAACCATATCACTTGCTTCCAGTTTACATTTCCTGATTTTAAGCATTTCTGTGTTTCCTCCACTTCTTTCCTGTACCTAGAAGTCTGTCCCTCTCTAAAAAATGTCAGTGGATATTGCTGTGCTTCTGCTGAAATACTTATGCGGTAATTTCACTCAGGCCACATGGGATTTACAAGCCAGACACACCCAGCAAGTAGGAGAAGCATGTGGAAAATGCATACACAAAGGGGCCAGTCATCCCTTTTTGGCAGTGTCTGGGCAGATACATCACTCTAATTAAACTGGAAACGGGCTACGCCTCCACACAGAGATCCTGGGATCCTGCATGAAAACTCTCCATGCAGAGATCCTGGGATCCTCCATGAAACCTCTCCATGCAGAGATCCTAGATCCTCCATGAAATCACTCCTTGCAGAGATCCTGGGATCCTCTCTGAAACCACTCCTTGCAGAGATCCTGGGATCCATGAGACCATGCAGAGATCCTGGGATCCTCCATGAAACCTCTCCGTGCAGAGATCCTGGATCTTCCATGAAACCTCTCCATGCAGAGATCCTGGGATCCTCCATGAAACCTCTCCGTGCAGAGATCCTGGGATCCTCTATGAAACCTCTCCACACAGACATCCTGGGGTCCTTCACACTCCCCTCCACACAGAGATCCTGGATCCTCCATGAAACCCCTCCATGCAGAGATCCTGGGATCCTCCCTGAAGCCACTCCTTGCAGAGATCCTGAGATCCTCCATGAAATCACTCCACACAGAGATCCTGGAATCCTCCACGGAACCACTCCATGCAGAGATCCTGGGATTCTTCATGAAACCCCTCCACACAGAGATCCTGGGATCCTCCATGAAACCTCTCCACACAGAGATCCTGGATCCTCCCTGAAACCACTCCATGCAGAGATCCTGGATCCTCAATGAAACCTCTCCATGCAGAGATCCTGGGATCCTCCATGAAACCTCTCCGTGCAGAGATCCTGGGATCCTCTATGAAACCTCTCCACACAGACATCCTGGGGTCCTTCACACTCCCCTCCACACAGAGATCCTGGATCCTCCATGAAACCCCTCCATGCAGAGATCCTGGGATCCTCCCTGAAGCCACTCCTTGCAGAGATCCTGGGATCCTCCATGAATCACTCCACACAGAGATCCTGGAATCCTCCACGGAACCACTCCATGCAGAGATCCTGGGATTCTTCATGAAACCCCTCCACACAGAGATCCTGGATCCTCCCTGAAACCACTCCATGCAGACATCCTGGGATCCTCCATGAAACTACTGCATGCAGAGATCCTGGATCCTCCATGAAACCTCTCCATGCAGAGATCCTGGGATCCATGAGACCATGCAGAGATCCTGGGATCCTCCCTGAAACCACTCCTTGCAGAGATCCTGGCTCCTCCATGAAACCTCTCCCTGCAGAGATCCTGGGATCCTCCATGAAACCACTCCATGCAGAGATCCTGGATCCTCTATGAAACCTCTCCATACAGACATCCTAGGGTCCTTCACACTCCCCTCCACACAGAGATCCTGGATCCTCCATGAAACCTCTCCGTGCAGAGATCCTGGATCTTCCATGAAACCTCTCCATGCAGAGATCCTGGGATCCTCCATGAAACCATTTCACACAGAGATCCTGGGATCCTTCACACTCACTTCCGCACAGGGTCCAGCTGGAGGATGCAGTGCAGGTGTGACACTGTTGCTCCCAGGCAGAGCAGAACAAGGGGTTTCCATTCCACTGACACTTTCCCAGATCCCTGGGTCAGAGAGGGTTATTGGATTACAGAGTCTAACCTCCTTGTCTCAAAAGTTATTACCTCTAACCCAAAACAATTTAACCCAGTGACATCTTTTGTTAAAATCAGAGTTTTTAATTTTTTGTGTTCCTATGACTATATGGGGCTCTACCAATAATTTGTAAATAGTCTATGAAAACTAACAAGAAAATATATTTACAAGCCAGAATTTGGCTTCTTCTTACAGATACACATTTTGTCCCCAAATTGAAGAATAAGGTTAGCATTTTCACATTTTCACACTTCAGAAAATTTTCCCCTGTGATCATAGAGGCTCTACTTAGTGCTAGTTTTGATAGAAATCAATTTCTTGGCACCTGGTGTGGTGGATCACAGCCTTTATCTATCCAGATCTTAAAGATTTTGCTGTAGAAAAATGTTTAACTGATACTTAATAGTATTCATCCACCCTTCAGGGGCATGCCTGGAGATCTGTATGTTCCCAGATTCCAGGTTTGCACATATACACACACACACACACACACACACACACACACACACATATACATGGATTAGGTTTGTATGAACCTCTTTTGTCCTCAAAGCAATATGACATGCCATGGCAGAACTCCACAGGAGCTAATTTATGCTGCTGAGAATAACCCAATGATTGACACTTTTTAGTAGGAAATATGGTCCTTTCTTCCCTTCTGGGTTTCAGTTCTTTTGGAAGTTCTTTCTACACAGCAGCCAGGATTTCTATAAATGCAAAAATAAACCTTGGAAGAGGAGAAACTTTGCAGTCTGTTCCTTCTGCTTTTCTCATCACCCTTGGGAGCTCCTGTCTGAAATCACCCTGCTACTTACTTTTTATCCTCTTGTGATTTACCTGTCTGGGCTCATTCATCCAGGCTGTGGCTGCCACAAAACCATGGCTTGGGCCTGTCTTGTGCTGTCCCAGTGCCTCAGTGCTTTGCCAGATTTCCCCTCTTGTCTTGTCATCTTGTGCACAAGGAATTAAACTTCTTTTTTCTTACCTTTATCTGGCAAGTGTTTTCTCAGCAAACTGTCAGACACAATTGATTTGCAGATATTCCCCTGCTCTCCTGGCTTGGGTGAGTGAATCAGGTGAATTAGTTAGAGGGAAAAATGCAAATCATTCTTGCATGCCTGTCTGTGCTCCAGTTGTCTGTAATGTGAGGATGTGCTGAACACGGCCCTCAGCTGGTAAAGGATGGGGTGAGGTCTGAATATTTGGAGTAGAAGATGGAGAAGACTCAAAATCTGCCTCCTGTAAAGTGCAGAGCAATGAGGAACTGCCACTTAACTCAGAAGGAAAAGGAATCCAAATCCCTCTAAGAACATCTGGAAAAAAGCTTTTTACATTTTACCTTATTTTCAGCTCCCAGAAAACTGCTAATTTAGGCCAAGCTCCAAACAATATCTTTCCTGGTGATGTTGTTTCAGGGTGATGAATAGGGTAGGTTTAAATGGATTTTTATCCCTTTATCCCCAGGAACTTGGGCACAGATGAATGACCCAGAAGGCCAGCTGAGTTAGGGCTGCACAACTGACCAAGAACATCTTGCTCTATTTCAAAACATCATCTCAAGGAGGCTTTTTATTCACTTTTGGACAACATGAGTATGGCTTGCTAGAGCTATTTCTAAAAGCCCTTGCAAGGGTAGGTTGAAGCATAAGTAAATTCATCCCAGGAAACACAATGTCACCTACTGCAAAGGGTTGGAGTGCAAGGAGAGGACAAGGAGGGGGCATGAAGCTGTAGCAACTTGGAATTGGTGACAGGAATGAAAAGGAAGGGATTTGGATTTGCTAAAGAGGCCTGGTCTCATTTTTAATTTCTCCAAACTGTGCCTTAGCTCCTGTGGATTGGGAGGAATCTCACTGGAAAGTGTTTGTAGCAGTCAAGATAACTCAGTATGAGGGAAAGAAAATCCATCCCACTGGGATGGGAGAGAGTGAGAGGTGGTGATGTCCTGAGGGCAGGCAGAGTCTGTCATCAGCAAAATGCACAGCTGTGTTATCACCTTGCTTTCCCAGTGTATTATTTCATTTTTGCTGGTAGGGGAAGATAAGGCTGGCTCAGCCAAACCTCCAGGCTTGTATGTGCTTTTCCATGTGGGCCCTGCAGCAGATCAAAGGCAGTGAGTTCACCAGCCAGAGGAACTGGGACCTGCCTAGAAAATCAGCATCTTCTTTCCTGCCCAGGATAGCAGGACACAATCAGTGGTACCCTTTTACCATGCCCAGGAAATCATGAAACGAGGTGTATATATATGTCATTTTCCTTCATTTATTGCCATCTAACTGTCCTTCACTGCAGGCACTGGGACAAGGAACAGCCCCAGTGTGGAGGTCCCAAAATGACTGATTTTCTCCCCACTATGCCCTGCCCACACCTAACAACCCATCTATAAAGCTGATTGTGTTTGTATCATAACATATCTCTGGGCAGGCTACTCAAGGAGATACTTACATCATATTTTAAAATTTTAGGGCTTATTTCTAACACAGGAGTTCCCTTAGGGGTCTGAGTAAGGGAAGGTCTCCCAAGGGAAGGTTTTGCTCTTGGGACAGTGCTGTCTACAGTTGCCCCCATGTCATGTAAGAATCCCAAAGATACAGATACATGTACCAGGGTCTGGCACGATCCATCCATTGATCCAGAGTCTGTAGGGACTGGCAGCCTTGAGGAATAAAATCAGGTGGCCAGCTGGGATAACCTGCAGCACTTGAAATGGCACGGAGACTTCAGTGTTTACACAGTCAAGTACTGTTTTTACAGTTGTTAAGTTCAAGGAGCAGCACTTTTTCCCCTCTCCAGGAGCACCCAAAAACTGTCAGCAACTGATTAAAATCAAAGTATAACCTTAAAGGTGTACACTTTTACCTGAAATTCACTACAGTGTTGATTTTGACCTGGAAAGAGCCAGTTACCTAATACAAGAAGAATTTTTTGCATTTGGGGGCTCCTCCATTTTTTTTTGTATTCAGTGGAATGGGCAAATTCTTTTTTGATAGCCTTTGGCCTTAAAAATACACACTCCTGCATCCCCCCAGCAGCACAGAATTATCCCTGATGTATTAGAAAGTGTGAAAAACCCTTCAAAAGCTCATTTTTAACCCAAACTGCAGTTGGCATCTTGGAATGAAATGCATCAGGTCTTCATCCTGATTTGGGTTGAAGAATACAAGGCACCAACCAGTGAGAGCAGGTCCCATCACGTCCTCCTGGCATGGTGGTGTGCTGAAACTCCACAGGCTTTCAACACTTTAAAGTGAAACTGTTCATTAAGCAGCCAAAGCTGGTTTGTTGGGTTGTCTTATGCTTGGCAAGGCAGCCCTTTTTACCTTTCATCCAAAGGAGATCCAACACTGATAAAAAACAGGAGTCTGTCAGCTGTCACCATCATATTTTCTGAAAAATCCCCTTGCCCAGGATTCTTCTCCTGAGAAGCTGAGAAGCTCAGAGAAAAAGGAAAACAATATTATCTCATTTACTTCTCTGTGTTTTGCTGCTTTGGAATGTGGTTGGAGATTGTTTATCAAACAGGTGATTGTTTGATTGGTTTCATGTGAATTATTTTCACTGAATGACCAATCACTGTCAGGCTGTGTCAGGACTCTGGAAGGAGTCATGAGTTTTCATTATTATCTTTTAGCCTTCTGTCTGTATCCTTTCTCTATTCTTTAGTATAGTTTAGTATAGTATTCCATAATATAATATAATATAATATAATATAATATAATATAATATAATATATATAATTATTATATATTATAATAATATAATATAATATAATATAATATAATATAATATAATATAATATAATATAATATAATATAATATAATATAAGCCTTCTAAGAACATGGAGTCAGATTCATCATTCCTCCCAATGATGGGGGACTCAGAAAATACCACAGAAACTAGTTCTACAGAAATTCTGCTGTTTCTGTATAAAAATAGATGTCTGATGGGGATTCTCCCCTTCTGCTCCACCAAGCAAGTGGCCAGAGACAGCAAGGGGGATGAAGTTTTCCCAATTCAAGCATCACATGGTGGGTGGGCACAAGGGTAGGTAGCAGCATAATTCGGACTAGGTGGATGAGGGAAGCCCTGAGGAGCTTATGGAGGTACCTGAGGTGCCACAAACTCAAAGGCAAAGCCCAGAGAGCAGTTCCAGGGTTGTATCCTCTGGTTGTTGTGCAGCCCACGGGCTCAGAGCTGGGATCCCACAGCAATGCTCCCAGCAATGGGGCAGCTCTGAGTGTGGCTTTCCGGGAATTGTTCCCAAGGCACGTCCGTGTGCATTGCACAAACCAGGGCTCCTCCAGCCAGAGGGGGGACGTGTCTGTGGGAAGGCTTCAATGGTTGAGGTGCCTGACAACAGGAGCAGGAAGGAAATGAGTCATTCAACCTTTCTGCTTTGGCTGCACCGGGCTTGCAAAACTGATGAGGAGGCACCAAAAGCCAATAAAATACTTCCTCAGTGGGCAACTTGTGTGGTTCTTTCTATATCCTGATATCCCCTCGGTGTTTTCTTTTCCAAAACCCAAACAACACCACTGGCCAGAGGAATGAGGCTGCATTTCACTCTAGCAGGTGTATAAATGTGTGATTTTGGAAGTGGCAGTTGTACTTTTATAAATAAACTTGAGTTCTACTTTGCTCTTAAAGCGAAGGTTCATTATTCCCTTTGTAAGAAAGATATAGAGTGTGATCTCAGACTTAAATCACCACCTCTCTGAAGGGTATTCACTCTATTTTGAGATACTTCAGCATCTTAATTTGGTCTGCTTCATTCTTTTCAAAGGCTCCTCTCTCTTCAGTGATAGTTTATTGAACTGTGCTCCTAACCTTCATCTTATGAAATGAAACTAGATCCAACAAGAAGCTAAATCAGAGGTGATGAATACTCTTTTTGAAAACACTTGATGAGATTTTACAAGTCCATCCTTTTATTAATTTAGGAAATATCTTAATTGAAAAATTAATCTAGTAATAAATTGCCATCTAGTCTGGGTTGTTGGGTTTTTTTTGGATGAAGTTTCAATTTGGGTCGTTCTCTTCATCTCATGTTTGGCTGTTCAAAGAGCATGGCTGATTATAAATTAACACCAAAAATGCTGGCTGACAATTAGGATCAGAGAGACATAGGAATTCCTTGCATACCTTCTGCATAAGCATCTGCTCTGGAGATGTTAGGAGTTCAAGAACATTTTCTGATTCTGCATGACTTATTCAGATGGAGGTGAAGGGAAGTCTGATGTCACTGTGTTTTTATGTCATGCATAGTTTTAACTCTTTAGAATCAGAAATAAAAGTGCATTACTTGTAACATCCCTGATTACCCATATTGCACACTCTGGAATCACGAGATCCTCATGTGCAGTTTAAACTTGTGGGGCATTCTTATATCTCATAGAATTTTCTATAATATAGGTGTAATTCAGACTTTCCATCTTTTCTGCACATTTAATAGTCACATGAACCGGTTACAGGGAAAAAAGCTGCAATTAGGTAATGATCTGAACAATTGCATCTAATTATTGTGATTATCCCAGTTGCAGGGAATTAAGCTGACAGATGAAGTATATTAAAAGGAGCCATTATGACATTAATCATCAACCCTCCCCTATACTTAACCTGTGTACCCCAGTGCTGTGGGCTGGAAAGAGGCTGTGGTACAAGAAAGAAGAGACACATGTCAAGCATTCCTGACAGCAGATGTTTGGCCTAAGGACTGTGATCTTTAAAGGTCAGAAATCAGTTTGCTGACCTGGATATCAGTGGCTGTGAACCTTGGGGTCTGTGCTTAGCTGTGATCTGGGATCAGAGAATCAAAGAATCACTAAGGGTGGAAAAGCCTCCAAGATCCTTGAGCCCAACACTGTGTCCACCACTAACCCCTGTCCCTGCCCCCTGCTGCACATCCACATGGCTTTTGAACACTTCCAGGAATGCTGATTGCACAGCTTCCCTAGGGAGTCTGCTCCAGTGCCTGCGCACCCTTTAAGTGAAGGATTTTTTCCTAATATCTAATCTGAACTTCCCCTGGTGGAACCTGAGGCCATTTCCTCTCATCCTGTCAAACACCAGAATCAGCCATTAATGGATAAAAGTGGCAGGACCCTGGGGCCCATCTCCTGCTGTTCTTTCCAAACAAGAGATAATCACTCCATGTCATGTTTTCATTGCAGCAAGTCTAGTACATCATTAGTTTCCCCAATTAGGTTATTGTTTCTCATTCATGCAACAATAACTTCATGTTAATGGTCAGATTCACAAGCTCATTCTCACAGTTATAAATGATAGCATTGTGGGGCTGATCCGTGGTGTTTACTGATCCACTGAACTGAGAGGCTGATGAAGTGAATGCACCATGTTTGCTTTGAGCTTCTCATTCACTGTTCACAGATGAGCTTTTCAGAGCTTAAAAAAAAGTCTCCAGGGTCCCCTTCCCCCAAAAAATCTTCCTATAAGTGTTTTAGACTAAATGCACTTTTCTGTACAACTCTCTGGTAAAGACATTTTCGTTCTCCCAGAATCAAAATATTTAAAGTCAGGGAATTTAGCATAAGAGGGTCTACTTAAATCTACATTTGTTAAAGCATGGAAATGCATAACAATTACTCTCAGAGACTCATAAAATCTGTTCTGTAGTGGGAGAAATGAGGTAAATAAATGTGAAATAAAACTTTCAGCACGAAATTAGTCTGAAGACAAAATTGGTGAGATGTCCAAATACCAAGCACTGGCAAACTGATGTAAAAATTTTTAACTGTCTCCTTTCTACTGAAATTCCAAGAGTTATAATGAACTCCTTGGAATAAGCAGAAGAACCTAGGGCTTTAATTTGTAAATCTTATGCATAATCTTGCTTTTAATTCTATTTTCCTATAATTTTTCAGCCTGAAATCAATGTGAGACTCGTTGAACTGGCAACTAAGTCTTTATTTGTGACCATACAATAATAAATTACTCCTTTGATAGTTTTATTGCTTTATTTGGTGGTTAGAACTGCTCTTGATTACTTAGTCTAAGTGGAGGGAAAACCCTTCTAGATACTTGAGATACAGTAAGTCAGGTAGGTGTATTTCTGGCTTAGCAAGTCAAATTTATCTTCTGCTCAAGCAGAAATACCTCATTAATTTTAATGGGGCTCATACAGGATTCTGCCAGCAGCAGGTTTAGCTTTGCACATCCCAGCATCTGTTGCTTCCTTTTCCTGTGGCCATGTAGAGCTCTCCTAAATGGGAGTAACTGCTGCAATAAATGGTTTAAATGCAGATGTATACATCAATATCATTTACTCTGAAGGTACTTTGGCACAGCAGTGCATGGTGATAAACAAGGCATCTGCCTGCCCTTCCCATTCCCTGAGCTGCATGATACTGCTGATAATTCCATTCCAGCTTAGTTTATAAACTACAGTGAATTAATCTGTCCAGTGACTTGTCCATAAACCAAATAATGTCACTGTTCTTACAGTCATGAATCCCATTCATGAGCTTTTTTTCAATTTATCTCCCAAAGGAAGCTGATTTCCAAAGGTGCTGATCTCCACCAGCTCCTGCAGACCCACGAGACTGCTCTTATCCACAATTCTATGTGTTCTTTACAAGTGAGAGACCTGCAGCTGCTGCAAACCTGGGAGTGCTGGGAAAATTTACAGACAGGTAAATATTGGGTGGAGCAGACTCAGTGGCAGGATCAGTCCTAGGAATCCCAGGTCTTGCATGGGAAGTTTTAGCAACAGGAGCCGTGTCCACCTAATGAAAGACAGCGCTGATAACCAAAGAGTAATGATTGCCTTTGTGGCAGGTGAGTCACCAGGGCACTGGAGCTGCCTCCATGGGGGTGTTCAGGCTCCTTGGTGAGAGTTCTGGCAGTTCCCAAAATGTAAAAGGCAATTGACAATTTGATATTTTGCTGTCTATCAACTACAGACTCATTTATTCAGCCTAGTGGAAGGTGTCCCTGCCCATGACCAGAGGTTGGAACAAGATGAGCTTTAAGGTCTCTTCCAACCCAAACTACTCTGTGATTCTGTTAATCTGTTTATATGAGAGTAGGATTTAGAGAGACCTGATGATCTGAGGATAGTAGCACACCTCATCTAAACTAGTAAACAGACTGGGAAAAGACATAAAAATCCTATTTCAGTGAACAGCCAGACCATAAGTAAAGGGTTTGAGAATTCCTGTCCCACTTCTGCATTGACATGAACTCTATTTAATATGACATTTTCTTTTGTGCTGGTTTTTCTAATTCTCCAGCTGACAAAAACAGCCCCACGTGGCTGCCAAAGCTCCCTGCTGGCCATATAACCCCCCAAATGCTTCTCACACTGTGTAACCATGGCAGGAATCCTGAGTCCTTTCTGCAAAGCAAACAAAGACCTTTGCTGTTATCCTTTGGAGAGGTGGTTGGGAACATTTCAGTGGGGTGAAGAGGGTGTGTGTGAGATTCTGAAGGGCAGAGGGAGCCAGGAGGCATCTTCTCCATTGGAAACACTCGGTGTTGGGGTGGTGCAGCATTCCTCTGAGATGAAAAGCTGCTCCTTCCACTGTGTGCAATTAAGTCAACACTTGAGTCATGCTTTCAGAGTGGAGACAGGTAAACTGCTGTGCTTTAGTTTTGCTGTGATTTGTGGTTCACTGTGGAATAGAGCCCTGCAAACATTTTTGCCTCTGAGCTCTGTGACTGCTCTTTGGTGCCTGGGCTGGGCTGTGTGTGCAAAACAGAGAATGAAAAGGAGTGTAGGAGTGAGAGAAATGGGAGAGCTCCTTGACTTTGCAGGGCTCCAGTTCAGCTGATGATCTTGGCACCTTTGCATATGGACATCTGTGTTGGAGGGTGTGTTACAGAGGCTCCTCACCCAGCCTGCCTGACATTTAACTCCTTCCAGCCTCACCTCTGTGGCTGGAGAGCAAAGGGGATAGTCAGGATGTGTCCTGGCTTTAGGCCTTGTCCCTCAGTGAAATATCACAGCTCTGACCTTGTACTTTTGGGAAGGCAATGCCAACCCCCAGCCCATCTCCAGGCCTAGAAAAGCCTTGACTTTGTTTCTCTGTGAGCACAGTAGTGATGGTGTGGACAAGAAAAAATGCATATTCACATGACATTCTTAAATTTCTATATTCTTAGAATATTTTTTTGTTAGCAGGATTTCTGCAGCTCACAGAAGGTCACATCCCTTTGGTTTCATTGTTATTGTAGATGTATATTGTTTTCAGCAATGCAAAGGGAATTCAAGCACATGCAGAAATACAACTCAAAGGACTGCAGCTTTCTGAAACAAAGCTGTGATGAGACCTGTGCTGTGGGATCTCCAGTTCTGGGTGTCTGCTGCAGCATATCAGTGCTCTGATGGGGACTGCTGGACTTGCTGATGAATGCAAGAAGTGCAAGACTGCTTGGCTTGAATGCAAGAAGTGTCTGTTACTGCCTGGCTTGCTCTGAGCACACACACAGCTCAAGCTTGTCAAGGATTTAGAAATGATGACTTAGCTTAGGGTGGCAGAAATGTCCCCAGGTGTTCCCAGCAGACTAAGTGGTGATGCTTCTGGATGTGCACAGAATTATTAAGGGAGAGTAAATGGAATCGCAAAAAGTGAAAAGTACTGCAAAGTTTTGTGAGATCTCCTGACAGGCACCATTTGGATGTGGCACTTGGGGATATGGTTTAGTGGTGAACATGGTGGTATTGGGTTAATGGTTAACTTGATGATCTTGGGAGGTTTTTTCCACCCTTAGTGATCCTATGGTTCCAGCTTCTGCTTCAGCTGTGACCATGGAAAAGGCAGAAGGTGAGATACATGGCAAGCAGGTAGAGATACAGTGGGCTCTCATGAAGGGTAAATGCAGGGGATGATCTTCAAGTCTCAAGGGATGATGGCAGAGAAGCTCAGTTGTGTTTTCCTGGTGAAACCCTGTCCAGCCTTAGGTGATGATGGCTGTGTTCACAGCACAGTGATGGTGCCATTGTACCCCATGCTCTGTGAAGAGGTCCTAACCACAGATGGTCCATGTAATTTCTGGGAGCGATGGAGCTCTCTCACCCTGTCCCAAGGCCACAGAGGGCACAGGGACACTTACCAGTCCATCTCTAAGTGAGGACTTGTGCCAAGAGTATGAGGGCACAATGGGATGTGACACAGAGAACAGGGAAGGAGTTACTACAATGCCATTTTGTGTCACCACTTTCAAACTGCCCTTCTCTCCTTTTCCTCTCTTGTGAAAACCATCATGTCCTCACCACCTCAGCCTTACTGGAGTTTCCAGTCTGGCTGGCTCCTCCAGCAGCCTTCCTGTACACTCCCTCCAGAACTCTTCCCTATCAGCTGGAAGGGTGACAGGCTGTGAAGTCCTCCCAAAACCCCTCTACCTTGAAGCTTTTAGGGCTGTGCCAGGAATTTTCTGGTCCTGCCTGCCAGCAGCTCCCAGTTTGCCCCATCTGAATCAATGTCTGTGGGTTTGAAACAGGAATGTTCCTTCCTGGGTCCTTTGGAAAGTGTCTAGCAGGAGCTGAGCCCTCCCCATGCCAAGCTGGTGACTGTGAGGTGGAAGAGTGGACTTGGGAGGAGTCATGGGGTGAAATCTCTGCTCTTTTATTGCTCCACTTGTCTGGCTTTGTTAGTTTTGTCCTGGCATGAGGAGTTTTGCTATATTAGGGCTGTTTTCCTTGGGTGGTGGCAGCAGCCTTGTATTTGTGGGCTGTAAAACTCTCTGAGAGCAAGGTCTGGTCTCTCAGAGGAGCAGCCCAGTTCCTGGCAGGGAGGGACAAACTCTCCCAAAGTATTTTTCAACACATGTTTTCTAGATCTGTCCCCATCAGGACGAGGCTTCTCTCTTCTGTCAGTGGAGCTGCTGAGGAGAGAGGGCTTTGAATCTGCCAATAACTCCATCAAGTGTTTGCATCAGGATAACCTAAATAACCAGAAACATACATAAACAATAACAAACCAATTACTAAAAACATTCAAGTAGACGGAAACTTTATTTTCCCACACTTGCTTCCTTTCCTTTTCCTCTCCCTGTCTGCCATCATCACCATCTTTCTACCATTCAAAGATCGCTAATTCAGGAGGAGGGAACAGAGTAGAAGAAATCAGTTCCACTCACTAAAAGCCTCAGGACAGTGCAGTTTTTTCTGTCTCTCTGTCTCAAATGCAAAGTTCAACTTTTTTTTTTCTGCCCTAAGCTCATGCCTTTGTGAGCGTTTGTGGTTACAGTTTCTATTTCTGCACTGGCAAGTTCTGACTGGGTTTTTTAAGTTAGTTTGTATTTTTTTTTAACTTGTGAAAAGAATTACGAAAATAATTATTACCTAAATAACAGGTAATAATTAAACTCTGACTTGTGGCATCTCCTTAAGACCCCTTCCTTGATTTGCGGACCACCGAGGACGGACTCAGAGCAGAAAAATGCGGCAGCCACAGGAAAAGCAGCATCGCCGGGAAGCTCCAGGGGCAGGAGGAGGCCGGGCCAGCGGCGGAGACGCCAAAGCTGAGCAGGGAGGAGCCAGGAGCGCTCGGCCGCGCTCGGGGCGCGGGGCAGGCAGCGGCGGCGGCTGCGATAAATGAGCAGGCACAGCCGGGACGGGATTCCAGCCACGGGCACGGAGCTGCCCCTGCCGAGGGAGCTGCCTCCCCTGGCGGGCACCGCTGCGGCGAGGAACGGGGGGAGCCGGGCGGCTCCGGCCCCGCAGCAGCGCTGATCCCGGGCACGGCTGCTGCCCCGGCCCCGATCCCGGGCACGGCTGCTGTCCCGGCCCCGCTGCTGCTCCTGCTGCTGCTGGCGGCTCCCGCTGCAGCCATGGCATCCAATGGCACCTTCCTCGCCTGCAACAGTAAGTCTGGACAAGTCTTCTTGTGATTCAGCTCTCTTATCTTGTCCAAAAACTTTATTTTCCCTCCTCTCTTCTCCTCCCTTCTCCGCTTCCCCATTCTCTCGTTTGGATGTAATGGGGCATTTCAGCGCTGGTGCAGAGAGAGGTGGCGGAGTCACCATCCCTCGATGTGTTTAAAAAAAGACTGGATGTGGCACTTGGTGCCAGGATCTAGTTGAGGTGTTAGAACATGGGTTGGACTCCATGATCTTAGAGGTCTCTTCCAACCTAGAAGTTCTGTGATTCTGTGATTTTTCTCTGGTAATCTGTGGTGTCTTGGCTGGGGAAGCATGTGCAAGTTCAGAAAAGTGGATCCAGATCTCCTCCCCTTTATGGGAAACTGAGAGCGGGATGGGTGCTCTGCTGGATAAACCCTGGTGGAGCCAGCAGAGCCTGGATAAACACCTGGGCTCAGGGGCTGTCCCCGAGCACAAAAGTACAAAATAAGTGTGTTTCTAAAAAATTATTATCTAAAATATTATTGCAAAATTATTATTAAGTACAAAATAAGTAGTGTTTCTAAAAAAAGAAGTTCTCTCTGCCCTTGCAACAAGTGAGATTTAGGAAGGTTCTGTTGGTGCCAAGCCTGGGAGGCTTGTCTGATAGACAGGGTAATAAAATATCCCCCTTTACTCCCTCACCTGACTTTATGTATTACTTTCTTACCACTTCATTGTATTTTACTTTGAGGAGCAGAAACAACTCAGGGCTGTGACAGCTACAGGTTGAACACCTGGGCTCAGGGGCTGTCCCTGAGTACAAAAGTACAAAATAAGCACAAAATAAATATGTTTTCTAAAAAACATTATTACAAAATTATTATTAAGTACAAAATAAGTAGTGTTTCTAAAAAAATAAGTTCTCTCTGCCCTTGCAACAAGTGAGATTTAAGAAGGTTCTGTTGCTGCCAAGCCTGGGAGGTTTGTCTGATAGGGTAATAAAATATCCCCCCTTATTCCCTCACCTGACTTTATGTATTACTTTTTTACCACTTTATTATATTTTCCTTACTCTGAGGAGCAGAAGCACCTCAGTGCTGTGACAGCTACAGGTTGAAATGGAATATTTTGATCCCCAAGAAATGGGAAAAGCCTCCAATATTTCTTTTATTTCATTAAATGGGTGCTTTCTTACTACAGATAAGCTATAAACAAAAATAAACTAATAGAGCAATAAGTGATTACCCATGAACGTAATCATTTTAGTGTTAGCAGCAGAAATGTGAAAAGATTCCCCCAGGCTGATGAAATCTTCACTCTGATTTTCCCAGATGGTAGAAATCTGACAGGAGGGTGAACCAGAGGTTAATGTTCTACTTTTTGTAGGTATCTCATTCATTATACAGCCACTGGGAAAAGAAAGCTAAGAAACACATCTGGAACTGTTAAAACATTTCCCATTTTGGCCTGTGGGTTATTTTTCAGTGAATATTATTTAGTCCTCTGGGTTTAGGAACTAAGAAGAATTCAGTGGCTGGTAATCTATTATTTTGTCTGAAGCAGAAAAACACACAAATGCTGAATGAGCCAAGAATTTTTAAAAGTATTTACTGAAATTCCTTGACATATAACACGCACACAAATGCCAGGGTCACTGCAAATGCCAGACTACTTAGATAAGAGGGGTTGTTCATATGTGGAGCAGAGTTTGCTATGTAGTTTGTCAGAAATTTCTGATACTGTGAGTTGTGGATATGCTTTGGCCCTGGCTCTGTGCTGAAATTCAGCTTTCTTGAGGTTGAAACCTTTCTTTCAGGTTCTCTCTTCCCCCTTCCCCCCCCCCCCCCCCCCCCCAAAAAAAAACCCCACATAAAACAACAGCTGTGTTTTCCATGTCAGAATTAATGTGGGCTATTAATACTCTTTCTCTTGCCTCATGAAGTTGGTTTGTTTCTGAACTGGGAGCCCTTGTGCTCATAGATTGTAGAATAGCTGATTTGTACTATGCTTTATTCTTATACACTGACTTTTCACCCAAGACACTGTGTGCATTGTGAGAGGAACGCTCTCTGCCACAGTCCAAGGGGAGAATCAGCTTGTAAAATCCCACAAGACAGTCCATTTCCTTGTTTGCTCTGCCAGAAAGTCCTCAGGATTAACATCTATATTGAAATTTCCAAATGAATCATCTCCACCTGCCCTTGTGAGCACTGAGGAGGCTCCTTCTGCACTTCAAGCCAGGAGGTAACACAGCTTGGGATCAGCTGAGATCTGCTCTGGAGCACTTGGTGACTTTGATCTCCTTTCCTAGGAACAAAATGCTCCCAGCACACACCTTTGATCTTTGATGCAGGCTGTGCTTGATCCACCACGTGGGAGTTTTGAGAGCCACAGTTCCTTATAGTCCAGGAGAATTTGGGATACTGACACATCCCATTGCATTGAACATTGAACATGTCCCTTTCTCAGACAGGACAAATAAAATTCACTGTGGGTCATTTCTGTTTTGACACAAAAGCTGCTAAATTTTCCATCTGAGCAATGTCTTTTAGTAAAACTAAATCCCACAGTTGGTTCTGAGATTGTTGCCAGTGTCTAAAGCCCCATCAGGCTCAAAAGTAGCTAAGACAGGGCCAGAGGATGCTTGAGGAAAAATGAATTTTAATGGGGAAATGAGAAAGAAAGAAGAGGGAAATGCAGTCACTTGGAAAACAGGTAGCAGAGATGAAAGGATTCAGCCAACCACAGAGAAAAGAAGGAGGGAGAGGTGTGTGGGGAAGAGATTGTTGGTGTATCCAGCTGCCTGGATAGACACTGGGAGCCAAAGTTATCAATAATTTGGGAGCAAAGTAGAGTTTCCTGTACAGGGACATCAATTAAAAAAGGTATTTTGGAAGGAAAGGTGCAGATAAACACTTGGTGATCACGCAGGGTGGGATTCAGCTGGGTCAGCACCAGTATCTTAAGAAATTTTAGGTTTATAGGGATCTAGGCAGGAGGATTGTATCCTACACAAACAATCTCTTCTCCTGGCCCCTTGTTGGCACTGTAGATAATTAAATCCTGCACACTGACCCTCAGCCATGTGTCTCTGAGTGGGTGGAAGGGCTCAGTCCTCACCAGCCAAGCCACCAGACCAGAAGGCTGCAGACCTCGGTCAGACACAGAGGTTTCTTTTTTCCTTTGTGCAAGAAAAGATTTTGACACAGTTTCTTCTAAACTGAAATACTTCCACACCTTAAATGAGCCAGCCTAAACACTGTGTGTGGGGAAATTCTCACACCTCAGGCTTTCCCTCACATGGTACATTTTAAAGCCCTGTACCATGGTGCCTTTTAAAGCCCACACAACAAGTCTCAATGGCTGGTTTTGGCTAGAGTTATAGAAATTCCAGATAAATCTCTTAGGGGAAAAAAAAATTCCCTAATTTTGCATAATTCAGTTGTGAAATTTAATTATTGCACAAATTTTACCCTGATACAGAATGTTGAGAATGACCTGTGTTTTGTCTATGGAAGAAATTTCAACTCCTGAAGAAAATATGGAGGAAAAGCGGTTAAGTGGCCTTTAAAAAATGAGGTTGGGACCCACCTACAACTGACTTTGGGTTTATGAAGAGAACATCTTCATCTGCGTGCTCCCAGAAATGTGACCTGGGAGTTGGGCAGCTGAGCTGCTTGGTGCTGCTGGTCCTGGTCCTATCCATCAAGTTGATATCCTTCTTTTCAATTATTTTATTTCCACACCAGCTACTGGAAAAGCTGTAATTTATTGCAAGCCAGTATTTTTTTTACACTTTCTTTGCAGCCAAATCTCTCTGTGCACTGTGATGAAGGGGCCAGTGGAAGCAGCAAACCAAACCTTCAGTCTGGTTTTGGGTTTCCAGTTTTAGCTGGGTATTCTGTTTTACCTGGATTTCATCAAGAGCTCAGGGCAGCAGCTTTTGATGGGTCACAGCCTGTTCCCTGCACTGATCCAAGCTCCCTGGGAGGGACCTGGACTGGCAGGAAGATGTATGAAGGTTTTCACAAATAAAGGTCATGATTTGTCTGTCTGTGAAATGTCTGAGCAGGCAGCCTGGCTTTGTTTACACCACACAGGGCCAGGGCTCTGTACTGTTTAATTTCCAGCACATTCCCCAGCCTGGTTTTGATCCACAGCAAGCTGGCAGATGGCATGGCCTGGGTGATGGGCTTGCAGCCCTTCCCAGTGGGCACTGTGGGTATAACCACATTAATACTCTTTCTCTTGCCTCATGAAGTAGGTTTGTTTCTGAACTGGGAACCCTGTTTTGGGGAAAGATGGGCTGCATGGACTTGTCAGAGCTGGAGGAGGAACCATTCTCCTCCCAGAGACAAAATGAGACAGCCAAAGGGTACAAAATGGGCTGAGAAATGCTGGGCAGTGCTGATCCCATCCCACAGCTTCCTGGCCAGACTGCAGGCAGGGGGAGGCTTTAGGCAGCGATCTGGAGAACAAGGAGACTTGGGAGAACTCCTCCTGTATGAAATTTAAGGTTTAATGTATATGGTTTCTGTCCCAGCTCAGCGGGACCTCTCAGCACTCAAAGGGAGAGGGCCAGAAAAGCCAGTGTAAGGTTCGCTGCTGGAGAATCCCGTTCTCAGTGTGACCACAAGGTGGAACTTGGTACATACCACATGCTCTGCAGAGGCACCCGGTGGGAGCCAGCAGCAGCATCCTTGCCCAGGGACACATCTGGACTCAGCCCCCACTCCCTGATCCCCATTTCCCCACAGGGACAAAGAGGGAAAGTGCTGGTGTAGAGGATCCACAGGCATTTTTTTGCTGGAGGTGTGAAGCTGTGCCAACAGCAAGGCTTGGTTCTCAGAGGATGTGAGGGGTCACTGGGGAGAATAAGCTGAGAGCAGTGAGTGGTGTCCTGGAGGAGAAGGAGGAAAGAGGTCTCTGCAGGTGGAATTTGGCAGGGCATGGATGAAGTGAAGAATGAGGGAAGGACAGGGACCCTGCAGATGTGGAAGGCACCTTTCTGTCACATTCTTTAGTAAGAAGAATGGCATCGTGTAAAATAGACCTGTTGTTTTTCCTCTTGATAACAAATACAGGGCAAGACACAGCCTTTAACCTTTTTAAAGGGAAAATCTCCCCTAAACATAACATTTATTATTTGATATGTAGTTCCCATAGGCATTACTAGTTCTAATTTGCATCATGTGCATGATGTGATGGGGAAGTGGTGATGACATCACCAGCACAGGTATTTTTATTCTAAATTATCACAAGTCTGGGCAAATCAGCAGCTGAGTTTTGTCATGTCATTTTTGTCAATGTGCTCTAAAGAGACTGTGATCAGAATTAGGGTTGCCTGACTTTTGGTGTTGCCTAAATACGATGGTGGTGAGAGAACAAGTGCAGCCCTAATAAAGAACTCAAAAGCCAACCTGCTTCTCCCAGTGTGAAGTGGTAATAGTGCTTCCTTAGCTCCCATGTGAATGGATGTGATGGAGATTAATTAATTTTGGAAAATCATCTGAAGAGCAGCCTGTGGACTGTAGTGTTCTCACACAGCCCATTTCCTACCAGAGACTGCAGCCACTCCATCTGCAAGTGCCTGTTTCCTGAATATTCACTTTCCTGGATATTCACATCACTCAAGCACTTTGCTAACTTTGGGACCATGTTCTGCTATCCTTGTTCCCATTGATTTCCATTTGCTCTGTGAGTAATCCAGCTGGAATCAATAGGGGGATGAGCACAGCAAATCCTGGCTATGGGGACGTGGATAACTTCACTCATGTGACCAGGGCCATTTATTTAATTGGGATTGGTCACATGGGTAAAATTGCACGACCCACTGAGGTGCAGTTACCTGCAGTGAATAAGGCTTGAAGAATTTTTCCACGAGCCATTTACAGGAATCACTTCCTCCCATGCAGGAGTGTGACAGCAGCATGGTGTAACATCAATACCCATGTCATCCTTGCCCATCAGGCTTCTTCTGTGAGTTGTGACATTGTCTTTAAATGACCTCAGGACCACAATAAATCCAGCTCAGTCATTTCTCAGAGCAGGGAATTTCTGTCCCGATAATCTCATCTTCATTTTAAAAACAAAGTGATTTGAACTGCTTTACATCTCTGAAGCCTTCACAACAGCAGAACTTGCTCATTGCTGTTCTGGAGAAGTAGCTAAACTCATTGCATGCTGACCCTGTGCTTAGTGTGTGAACAACCTTCAGGGCTAAGTGCAGTAAAATGCTCTCCAAGGACATGGAAAGCTTTGAGCGGAGCTGTCACTGGCACTGCAATTAGAAATTAATGAGAAAGTGAAGCACAGGGGCTCTGCGTGTTCCCAGATCAGTCCCTATGGGATGCTGGTTGCTGCTGGACAGGAGAGCTGGTGCATGGAAGAAAATTGTTTTGCTAAGGCAATTACAGGAGACTTCCCCCCTCCTTTAATTAGATCAGTCCTCTCCAAAGTGCACAATGTGAAATATGGATGTGCTCAGAGACTGATAGCTAATAAATATCATCTAGCCATTACATCATGGTGCTCGCCTCCTTGCCAGGGCAAAACAAAGCTCCCAGCTCCCAGGGGAGTGCTATGGAGATTACAGCTCTGACATCCAGCCCCTGTCTGTGCAGGGGACCCAGAAAGGCTGGAAGTGTTTCCCAAACACCCACTGACAATCTGGCTAACATGTTCAGCAATGTCCCATCCAGAAACTGCCTTTATTCTCCTTTGCTGTCTGTGATCTGCAATGGCTGTGTGTAAATAAAGAGTTATTAGATGTACTGCTGTTCAAGGCCCTGCAATGGCTCTGTCTTGTCCCCTGAGAGTCTCTCACCTGTGGTGTATGGCAGTGATTAATGGCTCTGACCCTGTCCTTGTGCTGGTCAAACAACCCAGTGCTCTGTGCTTCCCTGAGGGCTGGTAGGGCTTTCTTCAAACTGCTGAGAAAGAAGGGGAAGACGTCTGGATTGACAGACACCAGGAACAGAGATGTTTATAAAACCTATACTGACTGTGATGAGGGGCTGGTGATGGGGAGCCTTCATTTAGGTTGAAAACAGTGGCTAAAACAGTATGGTTTGATATCAAGTTTATTGGATATGCGCTGATTCTGCAGTAAGGAACATTCAGCCTTGTTTGACCCATGTCGCTGCAGTACCTTCACCTTTACAGAAGCAGCTTGCAAAGGCAATGACAAAAAGAAAAAAAAAGAAAAAAAGAAGAAGACCAAAAAGAAAAAGAAAAAAACCCAGTCTGTCACAAAGTGTGCATGTATAGCTGCTATTTTTCCCTTCAGAAAAGGTCATGGCTAGGGGAGAAATGGATTTTAGCCCCAGCCATTGCCAGGACAATGGGGAATGGCTGTGAGTTTCAGCAAAGGAAATTTATACTGGTCATAACACAGAAATTTTTCTGAAAACATCTGAGCTCTTGTGTGGGTATCCGAATTGGTTTTGGAGTCTCTGTCCCTAGAGATATCCAAACTCACCTGGACAAGGCTGCAAGCAACCAGGTCTAACTTTGAAGTTGACTTCACTTTGAATGGATGGTTGAACAAGAGAGCCCCAGAGGTTCATTCCAACCTGAATTATTCCATGATTCTGTGTAATCAGTCACTTGTTAAATCCCTGAGGAGGCTTATTCCTATACCAGAGTGCAGGGCAAATCTGAATGACAATAATAAACCCAAAGCTATGCAGAAATGTGGGGTCAGTGACTCACCCAAGTCACACACAGGAAATCGGTGGCAGAGAAGGCACTCTCCGCACTCTTAGGAAACCACTCTTTCGTTGGTGGAAAAGGAAGAGGATTAAAACTCAGTTTCCGAGCATCGTTTGGGTCCCGTGTGCCCTGGCCAGGAGGTGTTTTGGGCACCCATTCAGTGCTGGGCAGCTGCTCAGAAGAGAAAGGTGGAGCCAGGCTCGCTGCGGGCAGCACACGCTGACAAGCCCACGGCACTGATTAGGAGCCGCAAACAATATCCGCGATTTCTCCACCCTCTGGAAAAGATGCGTAAAATCCCGCTGGTGGAAAACTTGTTCCCGATACCTGGGCAGCTGCCGGCAGGCTCCTCGGCTTGAGTTTGCATCCAGCGTGTGCAGCAGGAGGAGAGACTCACCCGGTCCCACCCCCAGCCGGACTCTGCCCTGCCCTGCCCGCCCGCGCTGCCGCTGTCCCGCTGGCCGCTCCTCGGAGCCCCGTGTGACACCGCCGGAGCTCCTGGATGAGCAGGGACCCCCGCAGGGGTGGCACGGCCCCCCCAGCCCTCCCGACGGCCGCCGAGCCCCAGGCTGGATCATGCAGTGCATCTGCAGGCAGCCCAAGCGCACCGCGTCCCAGGAGAACATCCTGCTGGAGCAGAGCCGCAGAGTGGCCGCGCTGAATGGCATCAGGCTGGGTAAGGGACAGGGACAGCGTGGGCACACCCGGCAGCCGCTTCCCTTCTCGCTTCCCTGCGCAGTTTAGTGCTCCGCCCAAAATCCAGCGTTATTTTTAAATTCCCAAGGTTTCCTTTGTTTTCGTTTGCTTGTAACCACACGCCAGATGTGTGAACAGCTTCGTTGGAGGCATCAAAATATGGGCAAAGGCTCCGTTCCCAAATCTCTTGGGTTTCTGCACTGATTGAGGGTGTTTGGGGAGGGCAGTGCCATTCTCCTGCCCGGTTTCAGCCCTCGTTGCTGTAAGAGCGCAGGGAAGCAGGCAGAGGCTGCCGATGAAAGAGGAAACCCGGGGAGTTTCATAACTTGTGTGCCTGGCTATGAACTCACTGCTGGTTCCTGCTCTCCGGAGGCACAGCCCGAGTGGATGCAAGTGGGAAATAGCCATTTACTCACCCGAGTTCCTTAGATTTTATAAGAAGGGCTTTCTGTCCTTTTAAACCAGCAAACTTGAGTTAAATCTGGTCTGTAAGCAGGCAGGAGGAGACTTGTTTTATAGCAACTATAATTAAGTTCTATCAGATCAGCAGATTTGTGAGAACAGTGCAACAATACAGTTGTTGCACTGACAGATTAACACTGCCATCCTAAGGAGCTCCTCAGTGAGCTCCTAGCATGACAGCTATTGTTTTATTGGGCTTCCTGCTTGCTGTAAACCTGAGCTACATAAGCCAAAGGTTAACATTTCTGATATCTCAGTGGCTGAAGCTTCCTAGTGCAGTGTATCAACACGATGGTTATTGTGGTGCTGTGTGTGCTCAAGGCACTCCTACCTTGGCCAAACATGATTTTTGCTGTGAACATCACTGTGTGCTGAATATATTCTGTTCAGAAAGTGTGTGATTGATGTTTTGTAACTAGGGGCGTCCTGACCCTTGAAAGGCGCTCTGGAATTTTGCATGCTAAGTGTGTATTTGGTATTTTACAGAGGATGCTAAGCAAGACACAGTCTTGCCACATGCTTCAGGCAGGATTTGCATGTCTATTTCAGTGCAGAGATTGTGCTTCTCCTGCTAAGTGCTGTTATATAGTTGGGAGTCAATATCCCTGTCCTGCTGCACAGTGTTCTTAACTTTTACATGATGCATGTGTACAATATGTATGAGTCTGATTTTCATTGCTGTGAGATGGAGCTCTGGACCACAAACCTCCTCAGCTTCAGGCTTTGAGCAGTCTGGTCTAGTGGAAGTGTCCCTGCCCATGGCAGAGGGGTAGAATGGGATGACCTGTAAGCTTCATTCCAACCCAAACCATTCCACGATTCTCCATGGGGTTATTAGGAAGAAATCTTCAGGTTTCTGCTGGGAAAAGGTGGTGTGTTTGGTGGTTTTTTTTTACTGGAAAGCAGTTTAAATAACCAGCTGAGAGTAATGTCCCACTGACACATCAGGGTGTGTTTGTGGTATCAGCAGATCAGAGTGTCTTATGCTGCACTATGGCCCAACAAAAAGCAGGTAGGAACACAGAAGTTAAGTGACTCACCCAAGGAAAGAGTCAGTGCCAGTGCTTGCTTGGGCATGGGAGGCAGAGCCTGAAGCACTGGGGAAGAAGAAGAGGAGTTTTGACCATGCTATTACACTGACTGAGCTGTGCTGCTGAACAGGATGAAGGGCCCTGAGCTCCAGCTTGTGTCTGAACTCTGTGGTTCAAACCTGGAGGAGAGGAATCTGCTCTTGGCCTCCACCTTTGCCCATCCAGATTTGTGTTTATTGCATTGGTGCAGCTCTTTGGGATGTCCTGGTAGCAGGACACATTACAGATGCTGCACACAGGGTCTGTGGAACAAAACATGCCCTGGTTAAATGGATTCCTCATTCCACACTTGCAAACATCAGCATCCAAAGGATTTGGTGGGTTTCCTGCTCTCCTTGTCATGCCACAACAGGATGACTTGTCCTCCTCCTAGTCCTGTAATGACTGAGAGTGGTTGGAATCTGAAGAAAAAGAAGGAATTGAGCTGGGAGCAGGGATAGATATGTGGGTGAATATGGAGAAGGGAGAAGTTGGTTTCCTCTCCAGGGATGTTAATGAGCTGCAGGCTGTGCACTTGGAGAACCTTTGCCTTAGAGCAGAGCTCTAAGCCAGCTCAGGAGACCAAGAACCTGTGAAGCTGTTGTGGTGTGTGTCCTTCCTCCAGATGATCTGGCCTCTCATCAACCCCTGGGAATGCTGTCCCAGGTCCCATAGCTGGCCTCACCTTGTCACCCTTCTGTGCTTTGCAGGATTCAGATTTTTTCCTTCTCTCCATTAATTTTTTCTGAGGTTTTCTGTGGGGGAATCATTAAAATTCCCCTCTTAGGAACCTCCAGACCACTCATGAGCTGGGGAGCCAAGGAGTGCTGTAGCAGGAAAGACATTTAATGAGATGTCTGTTTTAACTTTGAGGAGAGAGGCCAGAGCCACCTTTGCAGGATCTCCAGCTTCTGTTCTGATGCTTTCAACTCTGGATGTTTCAGCCTGGCTCAGCTCTGGGTGTGCTCCTTGAGCTCTGCAAAACCAATAAACGGTGTGAGCTGCTCACAAAGTGGACAATGGACACCCCTAATATTTACCTCTGATGTAAATCTCAGGCTTTGGCAGACTAAAGTGCTCTCTTTAGGCCAGTGTATCCCAGTTACAAACTCACAGCCTAAAATGCTCTCTTTAGGCCAGTGTATCCCAGTTACAAACTCACAGTGCTGGTTTTTGCTGCTGCCACCATGACCCACGCTGGTGCTTTGCAGCACCTGGCACTTCAGTTTCCTGTATGGAATGTCAGGAGACTGGAATTTGGCCACTTGGATCTCAGGGTTTTGTTTTCCAAGCAGGCCTGAAGTGATGCCTGGTAGTTTCTTGTCTTGCCTTGTTTAAAATCCAGTGTTTCAAAGCATCTGTGTCTCCCAGAGAAGAACCAGCCCAGTGTCACAGGGGACACTGCACTGAAAAAATGTTATTTGTGAGACTCTACATTATGTTTGTGTAATACTGAGGAATGTCCCTGGAGTTGAGTGTCTGGTGTCCAAGTGGCTCCCTGCACTGTCAAGGTGAGGTAAGAGCAGTTTCCTCTGAGTTGGGATGTGCATGGTCAGCTATGCAGAGTGAAATGCTGCTTCACCAGCTCTGAGCCAGCCTCTCATGCAGTGCCACAGAGCTGCAAGGTGCCTGTTGCAGACAGCCCAGGATGTGTTTCTTGTGTTCCATGCTCTCTCCCTTCTCAGCCTGCATGCTTCAGATCTGTAATTAATGGTTGGTTGGAGGGACAGATTCTCCAAGGTATTTAGGTATGTGGAAGTCATGCGCTGCTGGGACACTCAAAACCATGTAGAATGTCAAATCTGTTTTCAGAGTCTCAGTAGGTGTCTGTTTCCTCTCTAGATGTCTCAAGTGCCTTCCTAAATCTAGGCTAAGTTGTGAAATCTGAAGTTCCCACAACCAGAAGGTTTGGTTGTTATTACTTGACATTGCATTGGCCTCGTAGTTTAAGAAAGACAGAGACCCTTTGGATGGTTGAGCAATGAGGAGATCCTGGCTGCTCCTTACTGCTGTCTTAGTGATCTGCTGCTGCCTGTCACCAAACTAAGCTTCATCTGATCTGCAGAATTCCCACATGGATAGGAAGGCACTGCTTGCCAGAGCAGGATGAGAGATATCTTTGTGTATTCCTGTTTCCGCAAAGGAAATTTTGTTGCAGAAGAGATCTGAAATCACTTGAAAGTTCCTGACAGCATTCCAGTTACAAGTTATGCAATTTTCCTTTCTGTGCTTTTACTTCTCTGTTGTTGGTTTTGTTGTAGTTTTTTTGCATCCTAACAGTATTTTACCTTTGTAAAACACCTGAGAATTACAACACAAAGTATTCAGACGCAGTCTGAGAAGCACACAAGGCTTCAGCCTCTTTTGTGATCATGAAATGGTGTGGAGGATTTCTAGGTCTCTGCTCTGCTCTCCTCCCCAGACCTGGCTGCCCTTGTGGAAGGGAAAACTCTTTGAGCATCATTTCTTGAGCTGTCTCTTAAAACATTCCCGCTTTTGTTTCTCCACAGGCCTCAAAGATGACAAGGACCTGAAGTTCCTCCTGAAAGGCAGCCAGCTGCTAAAAGTGAAGTCAAGCTCCTGGAGAAAGGAGCGGTTCTATAAGCTCCAGGAGGACTGCAAAACCATATGGCAGGAGTCAAAGAAGGTGCTGAGATCCCCAGAGTCACAGATCTGTGAGTAAAGTTTGCTTTCTCAGAGGTGCCTGGGGTGAACCAGGACCATTATGTGGTGTGGAGGGAGGGTTTGGAGCATATGGAAACCCAGGGCACTGGGAATATTTCTGTGTCTGCTTTGGGGTGCCCTGACCCCCAGGGCAGCACTGACTTTGACCCTCACTCATGGAGAAAGTTTCCCAAACTCCAGAAAAGACTAGAATCCAAAAAGTGTGCAACAGATTATAGAGAGCAGTGTAGGTGTGTCATTTGGTGAGAAATTTAGGTTTTGGGATTTTTAGTGTGTTGTGGATGGCAGCAAGATGGAGGGCACAGTGTATCATCCTGGGTTTCCTCTTCATGCTTCTTCTTCCTCCTTCTCCATGGGTTTGGGTGGCATTTTGTAATTGGGCAGAAAAGTCCCCATTGCAGCTCTGTGGGATCAGTTATTGGGTTAAAAAGGGAAAATAATCCAGGTGTCAGTTCTTAATTGGATAGTTTAGTCTTAAAAGACCTTGTAAGAAAAGATTGTTGGCCATTTTGTGCCTTGCTGCCAAACTCATGGTTGTGAGACTGTTTTACCGATAAGGAATAATAAACATTTGAGTCTGAACATGAACAATTGTCTCAAGTGCCTTCAATCCAGACCCAGAGAAATCCAGAACTGGAACTGCCACAGGAGCAATGGGAGCAGGTCCCTCATTCCTCCTGTGACACACACACACTGAGTGATGCTGTCACCCCTGGGACAGCCAGGAGGAATCTGCCATGTCAGGAATGGTCACATTGCCCAAGCTCAGGAGCTGCAGCCTCAGGTGGTTCTGGGGTGGGCTCTGCTGGTCTCAGCAGCCCTGCCTGCCTTGTTTCCTTCCCACATTGTTCAGGTCACTCAGGTGCCTGAGCCCTGATGCTCAGTGTGAGCACTTGTGGTGTGGTGTGTGGCTGCTGCTCCTTTCCCGCCTGCAGCCCCAGGGAAAAATTGGCATTTCAGCCTCAAAAGGGAACAGCAGAGATGTGGAAATCCAAGGGCTGACAGGAGATGTCTCTGGGAAGGATAGCCTATTCTCATCCTTATCTTAGAAACCCAGGATCTGCCCTATTATAAAAAGTCCAGATACTACAATCACCATTATATGGCACAGGAAGAACCATTCTGTTCCAGCCACCCAGCTTGGCACCATAACTGGGACCCCAGTTGAACCCAATTGTGCAGTCAAAGTGGAATCAGGCAGGGTGTGTCTGTTTATATCTTTTTTTTAACTTTTCATTCCATGTTTTTCTGACACATTTCTCTATATTTTCTGACTTTTTCTCTCTTATTTCACTAATCATTGTGATGTTGTAAATCCAGGAGATAAATCAGCAACATGGAAGATGCTTTATGACATGTTGAAATATGTTAATGACACAGGTATTTTTTTTGTAATGATCACAATTAACTAAATGAAGGGTGGGTCTTTCAAAGTACCTCTCTTCCTCCCACAAGCAGTGATAAGATTTCCAGTAGGAGGAGTAAAGTAACAGGGTAAAATATGTTTGGTTTGTAACCAGAATTTTCTCACATGACCTTGGGCACCTCTGTGCATCCTTCTCCACACATTTTTGTTCTCTTCCCTCTAACTGTAAAAGGCTTTGGATCATAGAATCAGAAAGGTTTGGGCTGAAAGGGACATTAAAGATCATGGATCAGGGAGTTCCAACTCCCTGCCATGGGCAAGGACACCTGGACCATGTTGCTCCAAGCCCCATCCAGCCTGGCCTTGGACATTTCCAGGAATGGGGCATCCACAGCTTCCTTGAGCAACCTGTGCCAATGTCTTGTCACACTCTGAGTAAAGAATTTCATTCTAACATCTCATCTAAATCTCTCCTTTTTTAGTTTAAGACAGTTCCCCCTTGTCCATCACTATCTGCCCTTGTAAAAAGATTCTGTGGCTCCTATTTTACACAAGGGGAAGGCTGCAGTGAGACCTCTCCTGAGGCTTTGGGCTGCAGGCTGTCCCATCCTGGGTGTTTGGGTCTCAGCCTGGTGGGGTCCTGAGCTCAGCTGGGCTCTTCAGGTCCCCCAGGGCAATAACCCATCACAACAACAGCAAACAGAAAGTCCTCAGTGGATGTTTGCTCCCTGCTCTGCTGAGCTCTGTCCCATATAAAACCAAAGTCCTTTGCCACATAATATATATCTTTCTCTATATAATTTATCTTGCTAATATATCTCACTCTAAATCAAATAAAGGCGTGAGTTGAGAAGAATGACTTTCAGAGCTCCCTTTCCTGTGCTCTGAGCCAGCAGTTTCCAAATTATGGGGTCTGAGAGCCCCTACAGGAACAGTCCTGACCCCGACCCAGTCCTTGGAAGTGAATGGGAGGGATCCTTGGGCTGTGGCTCCAGGTATTCTGATGTTTGCCTGGAGGAGCCCTGGTGGATCCATGGCTGTGGAGCTGGCATGGAGAAGAGCTGCAACTGGGGTTGTTTTACAAAGAAGAGTGAGATAAATCCTTTGAGTGGGCTCTTCTTGGGGTCTGTAGCTGCTCAGAGTGACCCTGAGATACATCAGAAAGTCTCTTTTCCCAGCCCAGCAGTCGAAGAAGGAGTCAGAGCTCTTCATTTCTCAGTCTCAAGGTTGTTTATTGTTTCTTATCTATAAAATTCTTTCTCCTGCCCTGCCGAGGTCCATCCAGCAGGACAGTTCCAGGCACTCTGCCTGCCCTTGGGGCAGTGTTATGTCTTTATACTAAAAACTACATGTACAATATTTACAATCACTTTCCAATACCTGTCACCTATGTTAGACAGTGAGCTTATGCTCTAAACCAATCTGTAAGTGCCACCATCACAGCAGAAGATGGAGGCCAAGAAGAAGGAGAAAGGCTGGACACTCCCAGATCCCTCCATCTTGCCCCCTGAACCCCCATTCTAAAAACCCCAAAAATCTATTTTTCACCCCATGATAAATTCACTGTCATTCTACTTAAACTTTCATGGCTTGTAATCCTTCATCTAAGGTTGGTAATTGTTTTTTCCAAGGGCTAAATCAAGGGCACAGGGCTCTTGGGCTCTGTGCCAAGGTCTCTGAGCCCCCTGACAGAGTCTCACATTCTCCAGGGCAGCCAGAGGAATTCCCTGGGTTCCCACAGGCTCTGAGCACAGCCTGAGGGGGTGTGGATTTATAGCACTCTGATGCACTTTGGTAGCTGGACGCTGCCAGCATTGCCACACTGTGGTGCCAAGCTCTTGGCAGGGGTGGAGGGATACCTGCAGGTGCTCTGAACACATCTGAGCCTGGAAGTCAATGAGAGAGATGAGTAAAAAGTTCTCCGAAAAAGTCCTAACCCATGACATCAAAGAGGTCCATTTCCATAAAATCATAGAATGGTTTGGGTTGGAAGGGACTTGACCATTTCCAGGGATAGGGTAGCCATGGTTTCTGTGGCCAGCCTGTGCCAGGGCCTCACCACCCTCACTGTAAGGAATCCCTGCCTTGTAGCTGATCTAAACCTGCCTTTTGGCAGTGTGAAACCTTCCCCTGTTTCCCTTCACTCCAGGCCCTTTGACAAAAGTCCCTCCCCAGATCTCCTGAAGCACCTGTAGGTCTGGGAGAAGCTCTGATGTCTCCTGGAGCTTCTCTTCAGCTTGAGCACCCCCAGCTCCCCCAGCCTGTCCCCAGAGCAGAGGCTCCAGCCCTTGGAGCAGCTTTGTGGAATATCTTCATTTGTGGTGTCCTCTGGGCTTGCTCCAGCAGTTTCACATCCTTGGAGGCCCTGGAGCTGCAGTGCTGCAGGTGCTGATCATGAGAGCAGAGGAGAGGGACAAAATCACTTCCCTCAACCTTCTTGTCATGTTTCTCCTTGCCTTTCTCTTTTATTGATCCTCTGAGACCTTCCACTCATGAGCTTTCAGAGTGATTGTTGTGTTTGGGTTTCATTCTGGAGCTTTTGACTTCAGGCTGCTCTGGGTCCAGGTGCAGGGTGGGTTACCCCTGGCTCGTGCTGTGGTCTCTGGCAGGCTCTGTCACCCCATTTTTCTTCTCCCTTGGTCCAGTGATGGCTGTCACAGCAGAGGAGGAGTGCAGGATCACGATTTGAGACCCAAAATCAGGGTGAGTCTCTGCAGAGAGTCACCCTTCCTTGCTAACAGACACTGACTTTGCTCTCCAGGACAAAGCCCTTCCAAAGCTGCAGATAAATTCCCTTTTCAGGATGGAAAAAAGGATGAGCAGAATGGAAACTGGGAGGTTTAGCAGCAGGTTTAATCTTATCTGCAGCATTACTGACAGCAGTGGATGCACCTCAGAGGAGGAAAGTCTGGGTAATCTAAGGGTTATGGTTTTTTTTTGTTTGGATAATTTCTTGTTATTCCTGTTGTTATTCTTATGACCATGTGGAAAAGCTATTTGTAAACCATTGTGTGATGGAGTACAGTAGATAAAGCTGGGGACTGCCAGGGTTAGACAGGAGAATCTCAGATGTTTGAAGTTCAAAAAACCCCACTTATCAGGGTTGTGATGGGAACAGATGTTGCCTGGATCAGATACATGGGGTACAAGCAGTACCTTCCTCTGTTGTCTTTATTTTAAACAACTGGGAATTTAAATTAGATGCTGTCTTCATAGCTGCATCCCCCTTTGGGGACAAGCTGTCCTTCCAAAATGGTTTCTGATCTGGTAGAATAATCCATTTTCTCCTTATTGTAAATAATTCCTTATTTTTCAGTATGTTCCATTTAGGCCCCAGGGCAATCTTTTTCCCTCTCCCTCAAAAGCCCTTGAAGCATCTTAAGCCAGTTTTCCAGCAAGCATGTTGTGCCCTGTGTGTACTCTCTGGTTGCCTCTAGGCGTGCTGGGTACCAAGGGCAGCTCAAAATCACCTTTAAAAATCCATTTTTCACCACAAGTTGTTCCTTTCTGTGGCTGAGCTACAACCAGACCCACACACACACTGCTGCTCCCGTTATCCCAACTGATGTGTAGTGCCATGGGAGGGTGGAGGCTTCTTTGGCCCATGAGGCTTTCACAGTGCTTTCTCCCTGGCCTCCAGAAACAGAGTTAAAGTGGCTGGATTAACAGTTTTGGGGGCAAAGAAAAGATTTATGTGAGGGAGCTGGAAAACTGTTCATTCTGAGGCAGATCACTGTGGTGTGAGGGAGGATAGCCTGTCACAAGCACTGTCTAATTTAGCTGTGGTCAAATACCAGATCTCATGTAGGTGAAAAAAAGTAAAAGGAGCAAAAAGGCACTTGCTGCTTTCAGTGAAATTGATTTTTGAAAGCATTTTCTTAAACCAGCTGTAATCCCTAGTGTGAGCTCATTTAAGCCAGACTCAATCCCTTTAAAAACTCTCTCAACTTGGGGATTTGTGGGAATGGTTGAAAACTTTCCAGTGAATCATCCTTTTGAGCAGCTGGTGGAGAAACAGAGTGTTCAGAGGCAGAAGGAAAAGGCTGAATGAGTCTGTTAGGTTTAGGGGTGCTGCAGTGGGGCCCCAGAGGTGGGGCTTTGGTACCTCCTGCACTGTGTCTCTCCTGGAGGCCCAGGAGGTGATGTTTTCCATGAAAAGCTTCACACACTGGAGCAGGGATGATTCACTGGGGCTGTGCTGTTGAGTCACAAGCAGTGAAGTCAGGAGAGAACGTCAGGAGTTGTAGATGAAATGTTTCCCTTTCTGGCCAAAAGCTTTACGTAAGAACTTCTATTATTTCTTTTTCTGTTTTTTGATTAAAATAATCGGTTTTGGGAGGTGAGCTAAACTCAGTTGGACTACACTTGCAAGTGATGACTGTATTATTACTTAAAGTCATGAAATAGATCTTTTGATCTGATGATTAGTTAGTCTCCCTATTAAAAATGCACAGCATTTGCTTCTGTTCCTCTGGTTTCTGGCACAGTTATAGGATATTTTTTGCTTGGTTTAAACATAGTACAAAAAGTTTATGTTTATAGCCTAGTACCTGCTTTTGGCTTGCTGGGAAATCTATGAATATCCTTAAAATACCATGCAGTGAACATATCATACCACTTTTGTAGAAGAATAAATTATTGTCTCCATTGAATCAATGTCCTGAACTCACTTGCAGAAGAACAGGAAGGATGTAATAATTGTGTAATTTGTGTTTGCTGGAGTCACACAGCAAAAGCTTGAAATTGTTCCTGATAAGTGTCTAAAGTCAACAGAAACTCTCAGCAACCTGTGTGCACACAGCAGGTAGCTGGCTGCACCAGCTGCAGCTCCTTGAGGAATCATTGCTTTCGTGGTCAGACAGGTATTTATCCCTGGAAAAATATTTGCTGATGCCAATGCGTTATGCAAGGCAGCCGTCAGCTGTGAAAACAAAACTGTCTGTGGGTCCCATCAGTTTTTATCAGAATCACTCAAGCCATCAACCACACCATTTCAGATGCAGAGCTGCTGTTTCTTCGATTGAGTTTTCAATCAGGCCACCGCGGGCATTGCTGGGACAGTTTTCATCACAGGCTGACAAATATTGACCTTATTCTCCCTTGCATATGTTAAATGCAAAGGCAGAAGTGTTGAGAGCCTCAGATCCAAATTTAGCAGTGCTGTGATGGCAGGGCAAGTAGGAACCAGTCACCAAAATAGTTTGCAGGGCCCTGGTTGTGTGGAAGGAATGTAAATAGAGATCACTCTCTGCTTCAGTGCCCCAAGTCATGACGGGCAGACTGAAAAGCTGGGTAAAGACCTTATATGAAAGGGTATTTCCAAACAACCTGTAAAATTGCATGTGCATTGCATCACTGGTTGTCAGCTGGTAAACACACTCCAGCAGTGAGGGCAGGCCGCTGTGCAGCAGATCTTGAGTCAGAACAAGCTGCTGAGCATGTCTGTGGAGGGGAGAAGGGAATGGATGGGGAATCAGCAGCTGGGACCTGCCACAACTCACACACAGGGAGATGAAAGAGCAATGGCTGGGAGGGCATTGTCACAGACATATTTTATGAAAAATCCTTTCATTAGGATCTTTTCTTCTGAGAAGCTGAGAGGCTTCAGCTTCTCCATGTTTTGCTGCTTTGGAATGTGATTTGGAGAATTGTTTACCCAGCATGTGAAATTGTTTTTACTTGATGACCAATGACAGCCACCTGTGTCGAGGCTGGGAGCAGTCACAGGATTTGATCATCGTTCCATTCTTTCCATTCCTTGCTAGCCTTCTGATGAAATCCTTTATTCTATTCCTTTAGTATAGTTCTAATATATAATTTTCTTTTAATATAATATCTATCATAAAATAATAAATCAGCTTTCTGAAACATGGAGTCAAGATTCTCATCTCTTCCCTCATTATGGGACCCCTGTGAACACCACCACATTTGGTGAGCCCTGAGTGAGGAACATTACCACAGCAGGGCTCATGCTGAACCCACCCTGAGCCATGGTGTTAAAGTATCCCTCAGGGATCAGGGTGATGGATATCCTTTGGTATTCCCAGCCTGGGGGACTGACAGTGCTCCAGCTCCTGCTGCTCACAAAGGTCCTGATCCCAGCTTTGTGTGGCCATTAGCATCAGCCACCCCTGGTGAAAGCAAAATCAGCTGAACAGCTCTTGTCAGAACCCAGGAAATTCCTCTGACTGCCCTGGAGGACTTGAGACTCTGTCAGGGGGGCTCAGAGACCTTGGCACAGAGCCCAAGAGCCCTTGGAAAAAACAATTACCAACCTTTATATGAAGAATTACACGTCAAGAGAGTTTAAGCAGAATGATAGTGAATTTGTCACAGAGTGAAAAATAGATTTTTGAGGTTTTTAGAATGGGGGATTGGGGTCCCAAGATGGAGGAATTTGGGCATGTACGGTGTTCCTCCTTCTTCTTCCTAGCCTCCATCTTCTGGGTGATGTTGGCACTTTTAGATTGGTTTAGAGTAGAAACTCACTGTCTAATATAGGTGATAGGTATTGGGAAGTAATTGTAAATATTGTACACGTAGTTTTTAGTATAAAAAGATAACACTGCCCCAAGGACAGGCAGTGTGCCTCAACCCGACTGGCCAGACAGACCTCGGTGGGTCAGAGAAAGAATTTTATAAATAAGATACAATAAACAACCTTGAGGGGGAGAACAGAAAAGTCCTGACTCCTCCTTTGACTGCTGGGCTGGGAAAAAGAAGCATATCTCAGAGTCACTCTGACCAGCAGAGAATCAGAGAGGCTCCTGCTGGGGTGAAACCAGAGTGAGGAGCAGCACACAGGGCACGCTCAGGTGCTGTGAAATCCATGGAATGTCTCTGCAGGATGGTCCTGGGGTCAGCTTTCATCTGCTCCTCACAAGAAGCTGAGCTGAGGTGCAGCTGGTGAGAGTCTGGCCTCTCTGTAGATGTGCAGGATGGTCTGCAGGCTCTGCAGGGCTGAGCACGTTTCTCATCTGCATTTCTTGACAGTAAACAGAAGTGATTTACTGAGCTAATTAGAGTGGGATGGATTAATTCAATGTGACTGAATGCCACATGGCACAGGTCGCCTGTCACTGACAGGGGATGGGATAAGGAAGGGATCTGAGGCGTTCTTGGACTAACTCAAGGGAGGCTGTTTTGGCAGTGCCCACACAGTGACCCTCCTCTCCCCTTCATCAGCAAAGGCACAAGAAAGGAGAAACACCTGCCACTCCTTGTCCTTCACGTGCTCAGTAGTTTGCAGGAGGTGCAGGTTCAATTTCTTACTTTCTCTCTTGACAAATACTCTTGACAAAATGTCTCATCTCAAAGGCCTATCAAGCAGGAGGAAAACAAAGGGGTTGTTGTCTCCTTCATTCCTCCTTTCCCTTTATTCCTTAGGACTAGTAAAGAGTTTACTGCTCATGCTCCCAGCACGGTCTGGACATTTCAGTTGTGGAGCAGTGATGAGAGAAGAGATGGAGAGGCCAGGGCTCCTCTCTGACAAGTGCTTTCATCATTAGGAGTGTTGTCAGGCTCATCCTTCTGGCACTTCTGCACCAGAATCATAGAGTTGCTTGAGTTGGAAGGACCCTTAAAGATCATTCAGCTGATTTCTTTTAAGAGGTGTTCCTTCTGCATGAAGAGATGAGTTTGCAAATATAACACCAAGCTCCTTGAAAGCCATGAGGAGAGAAATCCAAATCAAGAGATATACCCAAAATTTACATGTTGGTTGCTTGAAAATACCATGGGCTGTCAAAAGAGTCCTGAGGGCCTGAGTCATCCCTGCCAGGAGTAAAAGAGGAGAAGGGTGCTGGGCTGAAAATCAGCAAGGGAGAAGCACAAGAGCAGGAGCCAGTGATGAAAACTGAAGGGAGGGCTAGAAAGAAAGTTCTCAACATCTCCCTGAGAGTGGTTCAGACAGGAGGAATTCCACTGGCTCCAGGGAAGGCTGCTGTACATCCGTGTCAGTGGGGAGCCTCTGGCTGTGTGAGCAGCATCCAGAGCAGCCAGGAAGGCTGACCAGGATGTAACCTGTGTGAGTTGGTGTCTGGAGGTCAGGAGGAACACAGGCTGCCTTGTGCTGCGCGTCATCTTTTGGGCTCTCTACAAACCACCTCCTCAGCAGACGCAAACACTCCGAAGGAGATGCAAACTTTCCAAATTCTCTTCTGCTTGTGGTTATCTCCCCGCTGTGGCGTGATGGGGAAGGAGCAGGGAGGCTGCAGGGAGCTGTGATTGATGGCTGTTTGCTGGGAGTGCTCCTCTGCTGTGAAACATCTCTGTGCCCCAGTTATTTTTGATTTCTCCTTGCAGATGCACACAGTTTGGGACTCCTAATAGAGTACAGTCACTGCCTGGGAGCAGCTGATAAAGTACTCATGCTGGGTTAAGATTTTCCAGAAAAGAGATAACTTTAGCAGATGGCTTGGGCTGAGTCCTTTGGCTTCAGCTTTTTTATTGATAGATAAAAACAGTACACACAACCAAGCTATGGAAAGCTATAAAAAGTGTCCTTCCTTACCCTGCTTTTTAACAGTTCCTGTGGTGATAGTTTCTCTCCTTCTCTCTTGTGTGACTACAATAGATATCAGTCGTGCTCTTCAGCCTTCCTTGTACCCTTTCTGTACTGAGCAGCTCTTTTATCTGCATCATCCTCTGAAAAGATCAAGGCAGCCCTTCCAGACACAGGTTTTCAATCTTTTTTTTCCTCCCACACAGCTCTCTTTTCCAGTGGATTCATGCAGCCACGTAATGGTTTCCAAAGAATCCATTCTAAATTTCCAATATTTAACATCAGATTTTCTGGTCTTGGAAACAGGAGGCTGTTGCCAGCCCCAAGTTTAGGGGCTGATTGCACAAGCAGACTGAGGAGCCATTCTGCAGGACAATAACTCTTGTGAGCCAAGCAGTGGTGAGCAGCTGGCAGGTGGAGAGGAATAACAGGATGATCCTTCCCACTTCACTGCCATAAGCACAAGAGATCTGGAGAGGAGGAGAATCCCACATTTAAGGACAGTCTGTATATGAGATGCCCAGATTGCACTTCCTTTCTGGTCAAGGGTCCACTGTAGCCATGGATTAAGGGTATAACTTATCCTGAATTTTTTGTTTGAATAGGACAGAACAGCTGTGTTCCAAAAGCTGTTTTATTTCCCACTGGCTATAAAATAAACCTAAATAAACTTTAGACTTTTTGATGGAACTGAATCTGGCCAAACATAATAAGATGCTTTACATTAAAGGTGAAGTTCCACCTTAGGCACAACCACTATAATTTGATTAATGTCCTGGTTAAAGGGCAAGATCACCAGGAAGGCCCAGCTGTGGGGGAATTGCAGCCCTTTTTAATCTGGTTTTAGTACTCAAACCCATAAACTTTCACTCAGAGGTAAATTGGCCAGATATCATAATTCCACAGCAGCCCATCCCAACCCAACCTTTTCCTCCCTTCCCCTCAGCTGATCAACTGTTGGCCTTTGCAAAGTGATAATCAAAGACCACACAGAGATAACAGCTCATAATTGTCAGGGAAGAGCTTTGCCAGCTCCAGGGAGCTCCTGGTGTGTTCTTGTATAGGAACCAAACCAGCAAAGTGCTCTGGAAGGTGTTTGACCCCCCCCAGCATCTGGTGAGAACTTGAAGCAAATGTGAAGTGTTGCTTTTGGAAAGTCACTGATTTTTGAAGACTGGAATTTTGGATGGTTTGTTGCAGTTTTTCCCCCCCAAGCAGCTGAGCATTATCATGACTGCTCTGGGAAAACAAGGAAAGTTTTCAAACCTCTAATGAGCATCTGATGAATTTTGAATAATCCCAAGGCAGCTATGCCAAAAATGTGCAGGTGGTTACTGAGTTGGGTCTTTCTACAGTGTTGACTTTGAATAAACTGGGCATTTTAATGGTGAGATGGATGTTTAAAGGCAATTTTCTCCTATTCAGCTAAACTTTGGGGGTATTTCATACTCATGCACTGTTTTTTTAACAAAGCTTCAGCTCAGGTTGCTCCAAGCCCCATCTAACAGGGCCTTGAATACTTCAGGGATGGGGCATCCACAACTCAGGGCAACCTGTGCCAGTGTTGTATGAAGTGGCCCATGAAAGACAAAAGAGGCTGTGGGTGCTGCTGGGAGCTCACCTGATTTCAGCCCAGTTTGAGGGCTCTGATTGCTCTCAAGAGCATTTTTAGGACTGTCTCTTGTTACTTGCATTTGTTTAATAAAAGTCTTGTCATGCACTGCTCCTTCTGGATTGCCTTGTTTGTGCACTTAGCAAGATTGGAGCAACTTCAGGGTTCATTTCCACCAGCTGAAGGGCAGAGATGGAAGTGGGGAAGGATGATCTTGAAAAGAGTGTTTTGATTTCTTACACCAAGGAGGATAAATTCTACCCTTGACAGAGGTCAGGATGGAGTATGGGTGATACCAGACTGCTGTGAAACTTTGGTCTTTGCCTCCTTCATTTGCACTACCGTGACTGAGAGGAATGGATGGGATCTTAAATTTTACCTTCTCACTACTTTTGCAACCTAAAGAAGGACAGTTTGTTCCTTATCCTCCTCTTATTGAAGTCACCTCTTAATTTGTCCAGAGGGACTGTGGACTTCTCATTCCTGGAATTGTTCAGGGCCAGCTGGATGGGGCTTGGAGCAACCTGATCTTGTGGAAGGCATCTCTGTCCATTTCAGGGGTTGGTCTTTAAGGTCCCTTCCAACCCAAAGCATTCAGTGCTTTTAGGATTTTCCTGTGGGGTGATGCTCACAGGGAGGCACAGCTCCACCCTCCCCGTTCTCAGGGGGAATGAGTCAAGGGATGCTCAAGTCAGGGATGCTCCAAGGACTTGGAACCAAATTCTTGGCTGTGATTTGTGGCTCATAAAGGGGACATCACAGCATGGCACCTATGGCATATTCTGTGTCTTTATTAAATAAAGAACATAGGGAAAGAGATTTTCTTTTTAATATTTCTTGCTCTTTCTAGCCCTTTTGAGTTGAGTTTTCTTTAGTACCAAAGCTTGGGGAAGGGGGAGGAGAGGAAGGGAACCTCCAGAGGCTTCATGAAAAGGAGAAAGAGTCATTTTTTTAATATCCCTCACCAAGGAGAGATAAGGCTGAGTGAACCCCTGCTGACAGCAGGCTCTGCTTTCTTTCCACAGTCTCCATTGAAGATATCCGGGATGTGAGGTCAGGCCATAAAACAGAAGGGATGGAAAAGTACGCCAAGGATGTCCCAGAGTATCGCTGCTTTTCCATCATCTTCAAAGACCAGAGGAAAAACCTGGACCTCATTGCGAGCTCAGAGGATGATGCCAACCACTGGATTGCTGGCCTTGGGAAAATCATAGCCCACAGCAACTCCATGAACCAGAAACAGAAACTCCAACAGTATCCTTTGCCTTATAAAGTGATTAATCACGGACAAAGATGCACTTGTCTTTCCATGTGGGTGGGGATAGTAGACTAACCTCCTTTTTTCCCTATTCTGGGTTTTCTCTTGCATTGATTTTGCACCCAGGCAAGCTCCCTGGTTTCCAGTGCTTTTCCCCCCTGTTTTACAATGATACCAGCAAGAGTGGAGTCAGGCTTAATGTGGCTCCTTAAGCAAAGAATTCCCTCTTTCATGGAGCTCCAGATAAAACAATCATTATTTTTTTGTGTTCTTCAGGGGTCTGTTTCACTTGCAATGCAGTAAACTCCAGGACAGGCACTTCTTGGCAAGGCATGAAAAGCCCTCTCTGTTTACAGTGTTTCTCAGTAATACAAGGAGAGGGAACTGATTCTCCTCTTCTCACTGCCAAATTTACTCCAGGGTAGCTCCACTGACTTGAGTGAAATTACTCCTTATTAGCCTCAGCATGGGAGGAAGTTTTGCCCTGAAAAAATCTGCATTTGTTCTAGTGACAATGCAGAGAGCAGAAAGGAAAAGGCACAGAGCAGGAAAGGAGAGTGAATTCATTATGAAATGGAGAGAGGGTGGTTATTGGGTGAAATCCTGGCTCTGTTGAATTCACAGGGAATTCTCCCTGAGGCTGCATTTCACTCAATAAGTTGCTTTGCAAGCAGAGGTCTCATGTATAAAGAGAGGATATCTGTGGGTGGAATTTTTGGGTGGATTTTCTTCAATCCCTGTGGAGACTCTGACCATGACATCTGAACCTGTTGGCTGATTTCACCCTGATTTGATAGAGATACAGTAATAGTAAAATATTAGGTTCCTTTAAGCTTCCCAAAGGGAGATATTCAGCTATCAGAGAGGAAAACAGATACCACCCTGGGGAGAGAAAGCTGCTTGGGCTTCATGGCTTGTTTGACACCAAACATCAGAGAGGAGGGGAGATGCAAAATCCTCAGCTGGGAAAAATCACAAAGCTGGAGCTCAAGTCTGAGAAGGCACCAGGAATGTTGCCCTCAGTTAAGTCTTCACTCCATGTGGGTTCTCTGTTGGGTAATAATGCACTGATGAAGAGGGAGATGGTGCATAAATGCTGAGCATTTCATCTTCTGTGGATTCTCTGAAGCCTGAGAAGCATTTTCACAGCCACAGTGCTGTTCACTTAAAGGAATCAGACTCCATTAGTTCTGATGTGCCTGGGATGTCCTGTTTATCTCCTGCATTATGAGTGTCTTTTGTTTGGATGGTTTTTCAAGCTCTGGGCTGTAAGGTCACTCCTCAGCCACCCCACAGTGTGCAGGGGAAAATCTGGGCTACAGAAAGTTGTCCCTGGAGCATATCAAGTTAAATATATTGCTGAAAAACTTGCCTGTAAGAAGAGACAAGATTTTTTAAGGGGGGGGAAATAACAATGACATTTGCAAAGGAAGAAAGCTGTAAATTTCCAGCATGGAAAAGTGCCTTTCTGTCTTTGGAAAGCAGAATTGAAGCTAAATAGGGTGGGTAGGCAAACCATATTTCTGGAAGAGTAATTACTGTGCAGTGCTGGCTTCCAATCTGGGCTTGTCTCAGGCCATTTAACGTAACCTGGAATTACAGAACAGCATGATTTCTCATTTGAAATTTGATGATGTTTAATTAAAGCCTGGGATTTTAAATTTAGTCTGCCTTCACTGGGTTTGCTTGGCAGCGTGGGCTTGCTCAGATCTTCCTTAAACCTCAGGAGTGTTCTCAGCATCTGTGAGCACAGAGGGGAAGAGTCAGGGCATGAGATGTGTGGTGTCCCCTGCCTGTCCCCCATTACTGGAGAGTTGCCCTGCAGGGTATCTTTTTCAGCCTCCCAAACCCTTGCAAAACAAGTAAGGAATGTGCAAGTTTTTAAAAACAAGGATTGAAAGCAAAAAACTCTGCTAGTTTCAGATGGGGCTCGTTCAGTTTGGAATTCAGTGGAGTGGCCTGTGATAGAAGGGGCTGGGATCAGTGTCTTATGTATTTTTCCAGTCCTATGTTCCTACACAGATAAAACTCCCACGTGCTTGATGAGCATGTCTGATGTTCTCATACACAGAGCTCTGTTCTAATAAGCCTCAGATTCAACCTTGTAGCAGGCTGGCATGGGTAGTTTAGCAAATATTGCAGGTATGTGTGCAGGGAAGGCTTCAGACCAGAAAACACAGAGGACTTTTCATTTGAGCAGGGTGGCACTGTCTGCTTCGGTTCTGGGGTTTATGTGTGAGCTTTTCTTCTGGTTTGAAAGCAATTACCAGAAGTTCTGCAGCATTTCTGTTCTGAGCACACTCATGGGATATCTGCCAGATAGAAACCAGAGAGGGATGACTGAAACTGAGAGAAAGCTGGTAGCCCTGGAGCTGGCACAGCCTTTAAGAACCAGAGGCTCTCCCTGGATGCACAAAAATGGGAGAAGCTTTCCCACAGAAATGGGAGCAGCTGCTGCCCAGTGCACTCAGCCCCACACAGGGGCACAGGGTGAAAAGAAAGACCACAGACAGGGCTGGAAAATGGTGTTTGTACCAGAAGAGAGGGCTTCCAGTTGAAGTGTTTTGTTCATCCAGCTCCTCCAAGCTCTCCCAAAGCTGAGGGGATGCAGATGGATGGGGAGTTAGGGTGTTTTGGGGGCAGAATGCTGCTGTTTACTGAGATTTCAGTTGTCTGTACCCTCCTTTTTCTCTCTTTGCTGCTTGCCCTTGCAGCAAGAGGACCCACTGTGTGTGCCTGGGCTTTTCCTGGGCTCTCTTATTTCCCTCCTGCATTTCTCAGCCTCCTGGAAAGGCATCTAAGAGAAAAACATCCTCCATAAACAGGTAGGACATGGGCATACTCTCTTGCAGATGCATTTACTGCCCACATTTTGCCTACCAGAGAGGACTTTGAGTACATGCATGACCTCTGGGTGCCCATTATCAGAGGAAATGATGCAGACTCTTAAAGAAATGTGGGGTTTTTTTGCAGTGGTCAGCACAAAACCAGTAATTTCTATGCTCAGAAGAGTAGTTTCTATACACCCCTCCTGCTCACCTCTGGCTGTGGCAGGCTGGATTTCCTCTTGTTCACCAGAGATGGGTTTTCCTCCTGCCTGTTGTTTTTAGGGAGGGTTGGGAAGAGGACCTGAGGTGCAGGGTCAGGTGCGACATTCTGACAGTCTCGTGTCAGTGTGACAGACCCTGTCTGGAGCAGAGCTGGTGGAAGGATGTCTCGGTTTGGAAAGACAGGAGTCTGCTAAGGAAGGCAGGAGCCTCCCCTGATATGGAGAATGTAAACCCCACCCCTCCAAAATGCTATAAATTTTAAATTAAGAGGCTCTCAGGCAAAAAATATGGGAGCAGGAAATAACAGTTCTTTAATAGGGAAAAGAAAAAAAATAAAAGCATAAAATAAGCAATGCAGTACACTAGAACAACACTGACAGAGTCAGAACCCAGCCTGACACCCTGTGGGTCAGGGTGTTGGTGGCAGTCCCATTGGAATTGTGGCTCAGCCCTCCTGCAGTGTCAGGGGTGGTTCTGCTGGAGCAGGGATCCTGTAGAGAAGGATGTATTCTTCCTCTGAAGATCCTGTGGAAGAAGAGGCAGCTGCTGTTCCTCTGGGGAATCCAGTGGAGAAGCCGTGCTGGTGTCTCAAAACCTCTGGATTATATCTGGGTAGGAATGCTTGGCTCCTCCCTCTGGGCTCACATCTCCCAATGGGATGCTGTAGTTCTTATCAGCCATGCAGTGACATTCAATAGCTGTTATCAGCAATGTCCCCTCCCGAGGGAGGTGTGAATGTGGTCACTCAGAGAGAGATAAGGCAAACTGCCCACTTGACAAAGGTAATCTGCCATACATAATTGAAAACATCTTGCATTGCAATCTTCAACAAGGGGTTGTTCTGCACCCCGGGGTGGGTGTGGTGAGCTCCCAGCACAGCATCCTCTGCTCATGGCAGCTTCATTACTCAAACTGGGTTTTCTGGGAAGAATCAGACCCTGGTTCAGGGCTCTGGAGTGTCCTTGGGAAATGCAGCCTCTCTTTATTTTGGTTTCCATGTCTAAAGAAGAGGAATATTAATATTACCAGGCTGAGACGGATGTGGGGTGAGGTCATTGCTTAGCACCTGCCAAGATTTTTAAAGTCAGAAAGTTCAAGTTTCCATGAGACAAACAATGCTCACTAACAGTTTACAGATATCTCCATCACTAGGAAATACTTCAGTGCAGGGTAGCTCTGGCAAACACTGTTTCAGGGTTATGTTTACAGCCCCTAAGGCTGTTAATGCCCTTTTCTGGGGTCATTTTAAAGGCCCAGTTTAAATGTTACAGCACTATATGCCTCAGCTGGTTTGGCTGATCCTGAGCTTTACTCTGATTAGCATTCAGAATGGGCATTTTTTTGGAAGTTTTTCTGGAATTTGGAAGCATTGTTTCCTATGTGAGACATGGAAGGTTATTATTGGAGATCAGATTCTTACTTTGATCATTATTTTTCCTGTTGAAAAGCAGATATTTTTCTGGATGACCTTTCTTATTTGACAGTAAAACAGATTAGACAGACAGTTCCATGATGCAAAAAGCAGGAATTTTTTTTTGGTGTTTAAAACTGCAGTGTGTCTCAACTGTCTGACATGATTTTAGAGACTGAAAGAAAATAGAAATCTCAGTTCAAAATATCTGACATCACATTAAGAAGATCATTCTTATAGCAGTTACTCCTGATTCATAGATTCACTAAAGTGATTAAAGCCCAAGCTGTTATGAAATATTATCACAGTGCAGCACAGTGACAGACCCTGTGCATTTCAGCTGGGGAAGAAGACAAGACCCACAAAGTTTGGTTGGATTCCACTCACAACAAATTCGTAGGAGATACAGGTAGAAATCCCTAAAAATATGCTGAAGGTGAGTTCAAAAATTATTATTGATCATTCTTTTGGAGTTCACTGCTCACCATGACACACCAAATATTGAGCAAATCCATGACAATGAGTTTACCAAGCTTCTCTTGGGAGCTCTTTTCCTTCTTTCCTTTATCCCCTTTTTAACCGTCTGGAGCAGAATGTACTTTCTGTCATAAAAGAGAAATCAAACTGTTTCTGGCTGTGGCCAGGAACTCCTACAGGGTAAAGAGAGCTGTTCCAGCCTTGGCCAGATGGTGAAAAGCTTCTCCCAGGTCACCATCAGTTGTATCCCAGCACATTTTCCTCCTGCCAAGGCTCCATTGTGCTCTGTGGGAACAGGAGGTGAGGTGGTGGCAGCTGCTCAGGGTGATTTACAGCAGCTGGAGAGGTGGCTCAGAGCCTTTAAAGAGGATTTCCCCCCTGCCATGTGCAGCAGAAGGTGTTTGGGTGTTCAGGCTAGGCAGTGACCTGGACAGGTTTCCTTACATCCCCCTGCAGCTGGATTCACACCTGCCTGCGCAAAGCTGACAAAAACAAGGACAACAAGATGAGCCTGAAGGAGCTCAAAGACTTCCTGAAAGAAGTGAACATTGAAGTGGATGACTACCATGCCAAGAAGATTTTCCAGGTAATGGGAGCAAGCAGAAACAGGGTTTGCTCATTGGTGAGGTCAGGGTGTCCCACAGCTTTCACCTCAATGTGAACTCCTGGCTCCTTTGCTTGCACCAAGGAAGGACTCTCAGATTTTGGTGCTCAGTAATTTATTGCCCAGAATAATTGATTCCCACTGAGTTAGGCCAGCACAATGCTTTTGATGAGGAGGTGTTAAGATCTTTCTTCATAATCAATGTCAAATTTTGCCACAAAGCAGAAAATGAGATGCAAACATGAATAGTGCAAGAAAAAGGGAAACAAAGTTGAAGTCCCAAGGGTCTTAGGAGTCTTGTGTGCCACAGCTGCATGTCAGTGCTTAAGTCTGGCTGAATGCTGTTTGGTTACAATTGTGAACCCAGATCCCCACCTTCTCAGAGGAGAGGGCTGCAAAATGTCAGGTATAAACAAACAAACAAACAAAAAATACAGTACAAATTAGGAAAAAAAACTTTCCAGATTCATGATAGATACACAACATTGCACCCAAGCCTGGACTAGTCTGATTGATTTAATACTCCCAAGGCACATTTAATCTGGTCAGGGATGTACACTTCTAAATTTGCAAGATTCAGCTTATTGGCTGAGCCTATCAAAAGATAAGAAAGGGATGAAAATTTCTCAGTTGTTAAGCTTTGGGTTTCTCTCTAGAGAATCCATCCTGCTGAGGTGAGATAAAAACATCTGGATAATTTCCAAACTTCCATCCTGTCTGAAGCAGGATTTGAATTAATGTGTGTGCAGTTTCAGAAATGTTTTTTTCTGATCAGTGGTAAACACGTGGGTGGTTTTGGGCAGGAGTTCTCCTGCTCCTCCATGTGGGCAGGCAGCCTTCCCCAAAGGAGGTCCAAATTTCCTTGTCTTTGCTTTTTAGACATCTCTCTACTCTTCAGGAATCAGGGGGAAGGTCATCAGCAGATCTTAAAGAATTTCAGCTCACAAAATATTCCAGTTGTCCTGTCTGCTCTGGCTGGTGGATCCCATCCTTTATTCCCAGGGAGGTCCTAGAAGAGTGGAAATAAGGCTGGGAATCCCCTGGTTGAGCTGCATGTGTCCACTGGAAGGAGTTGCCAACACTTCCTTTGCAGTCTGTGCAGGTGAAGCCAGTGGGGAGCAGGGTGTGAATCTCCTCACCCCAAAGGATACATCTCACATATAGGAGATGAAAAATTCCCACATCTTCACACATCAACAACCTGAAAAAAAGCAAAAATCACCCTTTTTTTCCAATTATTTTCCTTTTTTTTTATTTTAGAGGCACAGTCTCCTCTTATTTAATGAACCTCTTCTGCTGTCCCAGTAGTTACAAGGGAGCTTCAGGAGAGGAAACTTGATGAAATTAATCCTTTTTGCTTAAAGACTTCAAGTAATTGCTAAACCTTGATTCAACCCGTGGAAATGCAGGGAGTTAGTTGGAGTACCATCATTAAGCAAGTAATTTTAAAGTTTCCTGTATAGCCCCTGGAAAGAGAGGCTCTTTGGAGGTTAATTCAGATCTCCTGAGGGCTGATTTGCCTCCAGGAAGGGTCTGTCCTGCTCTTAAAGGAATTACATTTTCAATTTGCATCCTGCCTCAGCCTAGATGGACCAGGGCATTACAGCCCATTAAAGGGTGATCTTTTCTGTCTCACAGAGTTTTTCTTCATTTAGTCACAGGAAGGAAGGGTGAGCAGGGGCTCAAGTGGGGGCTGCAGGGCATGTTCTCGCATTATTTTTGCCTTTCCTCTCATGACTCTGTGTCCACATCCAGGTTTGGGACACTGGAGTAGAACATATTGCAATGCAACCAGAAATGATGCAAAGCTCCTGCCATTGCTCACTTCATTTTAACCTGAATATTCATTCTGATGCATCAGAAAGGTGTTTTTGCTGCCAGGCCAAGGGTCATGCAGGACTCATGGCTTGTGATGCATACATGGGAGGTAAAACACAGTATTTTGGGTTGAGATTCTCTAATTTGGACCTCTTGTGGCCAAAGCAGAAGGAACCCACTTTTATACTGAGCATCTGATGTGTCCTGGAGTTTGACTCTGGTGCTGTTGCTCTGTTTTCATCACAGCCTTTAATGGCAACTAATGAATAAACTTCCCCAGGCACACACCACTTAAAATGCCAGTTTTCTAGGAGGAATATCTTGTCATTTTCCCTGTCATGTCTTAAAGAAAAGAACATTTGTAATTCACAACATCCCTGCTGTCTCCACCAGCTGCTTTCCCTCTTTATATTCCTTTTGCAGTTGCTAAGCATCATGTTCAGCTCAGCTTGGGGGATCTGCCAGAGCCACAGAGCAGGATCACAGGCATGGGAGGCAGTGAGGAAAAGGCAGTTCTTGAACTCTCAAACCTATTTTGGAGGTGTTTGTAGTACTGAGCATGTCACAGGTTGTCCCATCCCTGAGATGAGCCTGTAGCTTCTGCCCAGCAGGTTCTGAAGTCAGGACAAGTTGAACTCTGTTTTTCTGTCGCTTCAATTTGTGAAATGCTAGGCATCATGATAATGTTCTTTGGCTTTATATGTGCTCCTTAAACAGATAGTGAAAGATTTGCAGGGGATGAAAGTCCCTCCTTATCGTCTTGGGACACTGCCAAAGCCACTGTGGCCATTGCTGAGATCACTGGCAGGGCTAGGCTGAGATTAGTGTGATTACTGGTTAAACTGAGACAGGCATTTTCTTCATAAAAGCCAGGAAAATAGCTCTGTCACAGGGGATCAAAGATGGAAAGCAATTAAATTCCTCTGGTTTGACAAGCTGAAGAATTCTGCTAGGAACAAACAACAAAATTAATATCGGGATCTGCCACAGGAAAAAAAAAAAAAGTTGTTTCTGATGAAAAATGGAACCTGGGAGTATTTAAAATAAACTAGAACAACTTGTTATTGGAAAAGCTGTGTCCTTGATGGAGACATTAACATGTCTATCTCAAGCTCCCCATCTTTCATGGTCAATCAAGTCCTTGGCTGTGGTGCTCTGTCACAGATGGTATCTACTGGAAAAGTTCAAACCCCAGAGGAAGATGGAGAACCTGAATTACAGCTCCTTGTGAGAAGATTATATCTGATTTGAAATCTGTGCGGATTTTGTTACCTGGCAGCTTTTGGATGAGAATGGAAAATTTCCATGGATAGGTGGATTTTTTCATACCTAAACATGTACATGTGGGGGTTTTAAGTTTGTTTTTGATGCCATCTTTGCAAACAGCCCTACTGTGAGTCTTGACAGCCTCTTGAGGTCTGAGCCACTAAGGTCAAAGGAAGGGTTCTTTTCACTTGATTTCCTGGGTTTTTGGCTATACTCTATCATAATTGAATAGAGTTAATTGTTTCCCTGAGATTAAGATTCTTTTGACGCTTGATTTGTGCTTGGATTATTTTGAGCTGTCCTGACTGAAGCCCACCAAATGATGGAACTCAAGGCTGGTTCTTTTGAGCTCACTGACAATGTATAAATACCAATAACTGTAATTTTTTTGACCATTGGCCTTGTCAATGAGAACCATTGTCATTGACCACGTGCTGGCCAGTAACTCTCTGCAATTATTTTGTGTTCTGCGTTGTGTAGCCCTGGTGCAGATTACGGCTGGCCTATGCCAGAAGGAAAGAAGGTTTTCACTCCTTCTCCCCTCTACGTTTACAGCACTGTGACAAGTCCAAAACAGAGGCTCTGGAGGATGATGAGATAGAGGAATTTTACAAGATACTGACAGAGAGAAAGGAAATAGACAGCATCTTCCAAATGTACTCGGACCCAGAGGGGTTCATGTCCTGCCAGAACCTGGTGAGGTTTCTCTATGAGGTGCAGCAGGAAGAAGATGCTGTTGTTGCTGCCCCTGCCTTAATTCAGAGATATGAGCCCAATGAAAGAGGTAAGTTGAAAACCCTGGCTGGTTTGCTTCAAAATCTTGCTTTTTTGATGAACTATGGATTGCATTGCTGTTGCTTTTTTTTTCTGCAGTCGTGTGCATTACTTTCTCCTCACAGCTGCTTCTAAAACACCACTCTCCTAGGGGGGCATTAACATATTTATTTATTAAAATGAAATTGAAGAGAGAGATTTCCCAGCCTCTCCTCTGCCCTCCCCTCCTAGAGATGCTAGGAGAGGAGGGCAGAGGAGAGGCTGGAAAATCTCTCTCTTCAGTTTTATTTTGGGTGCACTGAACAGCAGGAGGGGGATTGATACAGGTTTGACTGGAGGATGATGAAAACCCTGAGGGAAAGACTCAGATGGGTTATTCAGGTGCCCAGACCTCATGTGGCTTTTCAAGGCTGAGAATGGAGCAATATTTGTGTTCTCCAGAAGCTGGGGTGGAGGCAGATGTCCTTGATGGTGGGCACCTGTGAAGCCATCTGCAGATGGGATCTCTGAGGAGAGGCCAAGGGGGTGACAGCTGTTTAGGAGGCAGACACTGAGCTGTCTGTCTGCTCAGATTGTGGGTGAATCATCAGTCTGGAGCACCTTGGAGGATGGGTTCCAAGAGCCAGCTCAGAATCTTGGGCTGGTTTTCCACTATCCTGCTATTCCTTCAGGAGAGGGACAAGGCTTTGCAGCTGTCAGGCTTTAGGATTAGGCTGAGATCTAGTTCAGTCCCTCAAAATGGGGAGTAATTTTGTATTTCCTCTTTGCAAATTAAGTATTTAGTTGGATAATCTAGACAGGATTTATCTGGCTGTGTTTAGACATCTGGCAGCTTCTCTGGGTTGGTGCAAAGAAACCTTGAAATGCTCAAGCAGAGATTTTCGTGCTGTAAATCTCTGGAGACAGATGAGGTAAGGTCTGTCTTTGACACTTTTAAGATGTTATCAAGGACAAGTAAAGTGTAATAAAAAGCCACGTAAGTGTCATAAAAATCTGTGCTTGGGAAGGGCTTTAAAAGCATTTTCAGGCAGCTGAAGGTGTCATCCTTGTCTGGAGAATATCATGTCTTTGCTTTCACTGAATTCCTGGGGATCACATTTTGCCTCTGGGATCTCCTGGAGAGCACCATGGTGAAGGTGGCAGCACGGCCCGGTGGCATCTCATTTTCACTGTGGGGTGTTCTCTCTGTTTGTCTGACAGCCAAGAGGGGCAATGCCATGACCAAGGATGGCTTCCTGATGTACCTGCTGTCAGATGAGGGGAACATCTTCAACCCCTCCCACAGGAAAGTTTACCAGGACATGACCCAACCTCTCAGCCACTACCTGGTGTCATCCTCACACAACACCTATCTCATGGAAGACCAGATCACAGGGCCAAGCAGCACTGAGGCCTATATCAGGTAAAGAGAGTGGGTGTTTGTGTGTGTTTGGGAGTTAACCTCTTTCTTTCAGAAGACATGAGTGTCTGTGCTGATGGATGCAAGGATCAAGAAGCAATCTCCCACCAGAGCAGGTAATATGGTTTCCAGGGTGAGCTGTTTCCAAACCAGCTCCTTGTCACAGCTCTTTGACCTGAGTCTCATCTGGTGTCCACCTGAGTGTAGATGTATAATTACTACATTTGGAAGCAGTATAAAATATCTACAGTCACTGGAGGCTGGATTATAGCCCTCTGGCCTGGTGTTCTCTAAGCATGATGCTGAGGGGGTGTTGCATTCTCCAAAATACGGCACAAGAGAGTGCAAGGAGCTTACAAGATGGAAAGATTCCTCCTGGGATAGGGCTGCAGGTCTGGGAGAAGCCAAAATGATGCATTGTGCCCTGGTGCTTATGCTCTGTGCTGCCTTTTGGGAGAGGCCCATGGCAACAGGGACTGTCCCCTCAACCATGCTGGGGTTTATTTTGGAGAGTCCTCATTGGAGGTGGAATATGAGCAGGGGGAGTGATCAACAGAATTTACACCTGATGCCTTTTTATCATCTCAGATATTCCCACAGCACCCTTGCACTTTAGGTGTTCTTTAGAGCTTTAGGTGTTGCCTATGTCTGCCTTTAACAGCATCTGATGTCTCATGGCCAGATGGGTGCAGTGACCTTTAGTAATTTGCACACCCACAATACATTACTGCTTGTTTTTATCAGGTGAGACAGTGTTTCCTCATGAGCCAGTCAATGGCTGCAGTTCTGCCTTTGTTTATGACTTATCTCATTCTCAGGAGCAACCTGACTGGAGTCGCAAGGTCAAAAGTGTTGAGAGTGAAATCTGGCACGGGTTACTTCTCAGTAGCTCTTTGAATTCATCTTACACAGTCTTAAAATTATAAATGTATGTTTGGGTTGTACAAAAAAAAAATCCCATTATTCTGGAACAGGTTTCCCAGAGATGCTGTGGATGGTCCATCCCTGGAAGTGTTCAAGGCCAGGTTGGACAGGGCTCTGTCCCTTCCCATGGCAGGGGGTTGGAACTGGATGATCTTTAAGGTCCCTTCCAACCCAAACCATTCTGTGATTCTATTGCAATGAGTTAAAGGAATTGTGTGGTCTGAAATGTTTAGGGAATTACTGTAAAAGAGACAAGATCACTTCCTAGATAGATGTGAGGGAATCTACATTTGAAAATAAGTTTAAATGGAAGTATGGATATGTAGAGGAGGAATTTCACATGGAAATTCAGTCTGTAGACTTGGTTTAGGAAACTGGCCCTCAGCAGTCTCCTCAGCCACGGTGGAGTTCCCAAAACTCCCTCCTGGCCTTTCTCCCAGCTCTGAGGATTGATGTCATATCAGATCTAGATGAAGAAATCACATCATCTAAACTTTGAGACAGTCTTCTGACTGTCATTCTTCCACTTCACCCTCTCTTGATTTTCTCTTCACCATCTTTGGGGAAAGGCTTGGGGCACAGTATTCAGTGTCCTTTCTCATCTGACACTCACTCTGTCTTACTCTTTGGATAATTCTACCTTGGACTTTCACTACCTTATTTCTCAGATCCTTCTGTGCTTTCCTTGCTCAGCCTTGAGCTCTCCTTGCTGACACCGATTCCACCTGATCCCATCCTTTATCTGCTCTCCTGCTTTTCCAAGCTCCTTTCTTCTCCCTTGCTCCTGAACTTCCCTCCACTCTTCCCAGGCAGTGCCTGTGCCTGATGTAGCCTCACCTGGAGATGGAGCAGAAGGTGTGGAACCCAACCAGTCCCTTCTTTGTTTCCAGAGCCCTGACCAAAGGCTGTCGCTGTGTGGAGCTGGATTGCTGGGATGGCCCCAACTCGGAGCCCGTCATTTATCACGGCTACACCCTCACCTCCAAGATCCTCTTCAGTGATGTCATTAAGGCCATCAAGAACTATGCATTCCAAGTAAGGAGGAGGGACTTTGTCTCATATTGCACAAGCAGTAGAGCTCTTTCCTCCCAGCAGAAAGCACAAGCAATGACAGCTTCACCTCATGGGGACAAGAGAAATTCCTGCTCCTTCTGTCTGAGCATCCATGCTCTGCTTCCTGCAGAAATCCATCTGTAGGGGTTGTTGGACAGGGAGAGCACCATCCAGGGATGAGTTTGAACTTGTGCCAGCACAGCTGCATCCTGGACCATCCTGTGCATTTTCACTACAATGAAAATTATGCTCATAATCCTGAGCATACCTGGTGGGAAATGCCAGCAAGCCCATGATTTGTGTGGCTTTGATGTCTAAGGGTCTGTTTCTTGTTTAGAGGAACCCATGAGCATGTTTTGGACATGAAGGGCGGCTGCTTTTATTCTGCTTTAAAAGGGATGAACAGGGTTGGATTCTTGATTGACAGCAGGCTTCAGAAAATCTTAGGTCTGTCCAGCCTCACTGGACTCTGCTGTTTTCCTTCAGTGCGCTGGGGAGCTGGTGCCAAGTTTTGTTTGGGGCCATAAAGGAGTGACAGTGACAATAATGACAATGCCTTCAGCACACAAAATGACCTGGGGGGCACAGGGAACCAGACCAGGCCTATGCAGGAATGAAGGATTGATATCACTTAGGGGGTTTGAGCAAACCCTGTGATTTCAAAGCCCCTTCCCAGTCCCTCCTCTGAAGGTGGGTAGGAAGGTGCTCTGGCCCACAGTGGAGAATGGAGGCACAGGGGCTGTGAGGGGCAATCCTGACCCATCCTGGTGCCTTCTCCATTGGACCATCATCTCTGGAAGGCATCAGCACAGATCTGAATAACTGCTTTAACAAATTCAATTTTTAACAAATCCTTGCTTTAGGAGAATATCAGACCCTCCTGTTGACATCCCAGACACAGCAGCACTGGGGTTCATACCTGTTGCTGTAGACTGGTGAAAGCACAGGGTTCACTGATGGTGTGTGTTGCTCTCATGCTGTTCCAGACCTCCCCATACCCTGTCATCATCTCCCTGGAGAACCACTGCAGCGTGGAGCAGCAGAAGGTCATGGCCCAGCACCTGACCACCATCCTGCAGGACATGCTCTTGGTCGCCCCAGTCGATGGAAACAAGTCCCAGTTCCCCTCCCCAGAGGTAAGCAAGGCCACTCCAGCACTTTCTGCCTTTTGAGGGTTGGACAAGAGGGGAAGTTTTTCTTCCTGCTGAGTGCAAAGCTCAAAACTCAAGGGGAAAACCACTGCAAGGAGCCTGAAGTGTGTTAAACACAAAGTGTCCTGCCATTGAGAGTGTCCTGGGGGAGCCACTGGGAATGGCCTGGGTTGGTGGGGATGGAGATGTCCATGGAGGAAAAAGAAAAGGAGGAGGCTGCCTAGAGATGCCCCTTTTATTCCCAGGAATAAAATATTCCCTGCAGCTGACAGGCGGGGAGCTGAGCCCTGGCTTTGCAAGAGGAAAGAGATACACAGCACTCAACAGTGGTTCACCAGTATAAATCAGTAGAAATCATTAGCTGACAGAAAAAAACTGGAAATGGAATCTTGATATGGAAAATATGGCTCCGAAAGAGGAGCCAAAAGGAAACATTAATCTATTTCCACCCATGTGGTTTGTGCTTTCTGTCTTTCTCTCTGTCTTTCTCTCTGTCTTGTCTTTCTTGTCTGTCTTTCTTTCTTTCCTTTTGTCTTTCTTTCTGTCTGTCTGTCTGTTTTCCTTAGCACTTAGCAGAAACAGAATCCTGAAGGGTTAGCTGTAGGTTAGTTCCCTTTAAATTGCATTTCTTTGCTCATTCTCCAAAACTTGGATGAACATGCCTATTCAGAGCTGGAAGGAGTTTGTGGGTGAGATAAAGCTGGCAGTCAGCAGGGGAGAAAGGAGAGGAAAACAATCCACCCAGACTATTTTCTATATTATTTCCCCTTCTTCCTTTATCTCCTTTCTCTTTCTGACTTTCTCCTTTTCTTTAGGAGTGTCATGCCTCGTTTGATGCAATGCCTGGCACAGAGGGAAGCTGCTCTGGGCTGGTCCCTAAGCACCAGGGCAATAAATTAGGATGAATTGGAATTTTTACTGCTGCTGCTTCAGCAGGACCTTGGCTCTGGCACAGACAAGGTGCCTCCATGGGAGAAGTGACTCTGCCTGGGTGAGGACACTCCCAGCACAGAGATCAATCTTTGCAGGCTCTCACTGAGCTGGAAAAACACATCTTGAGTGTCCCCTCCTGACTTGTTATTTATCCTGGTGCAGGATCAGGAAAAGTGCTGATGGCTTTTCAGCTGATGGCAGTGATAGGATGAGAGCAAGGAGAAACACCAAGCGAAGCAATGTATGATTTGTGAGTGGAAGGGGATGACCCCAGCTTCCCAAAGATGTTTTTTCCATGCCTGTGCTCATCTAACCTGATTTTGATTGCCAAAAAGACACTTGGCCCCAGCTGAACACAGTGCCCAGATCCACCCTAGGGAATGGATTTGGGCTGATCTGCTCCATTGCAGGGATTGATCCATTTAGTTTAAACACAGAAATATTGCCAGTGTTGCAACAACACCTATCCTTTTCCTTCTGGTACTTTTCCTCTGCCTTCATGCTGTGTGAAGTAGGACAGTGCAAAAGGCTGAAATGCTGATTATTTGGGGGTGTAAAATACATTGAAACTGAAACATGAGGGAAAAACAAACAAACAAACCAGGAACCTCTTGGCTTTTCCCTCCCTTGTTGACAGGGGGAAGCCAGGGACAACAAGGGTATTTTTTATATCAGGAAAAGGGTGGGATCTGCCACTGGGCAAAGGGCTGCAGGCTGTAAACACAAACAGTCGAAGGATTGCTGCCGATTGTGTCAGCAGGGCAAGGTTAGTAATTAAAGGAAGATTGACACGATTTGGATTGGTGCTAACGATTCACACCACAGCCCGGGGCAGGAATCTGATTTATTCAGCTCCATTCAGGAGCAGTGTTGGAGTACACAGATTATCTAAATACCTCCCCCAAGCTGCTGTCTTTGGGTCCCAATAGTGAATTATGTGAAAAACCACAGACAGGCAGCACCAGGGTTGTAAGGAGGAGCTGCTGGTGGGTTCTTTTCCTTCTGTCCCATCCCATCCCACCCTCTTCACAGGGGTGTGCCAGGGCCCCTTGGCCTTGTCCCTACATCCCAGCTAGAAATGCTGCAAAGTCACAGTCCTAGAATGAGACTAACACTGCTCCCAGTGTTGGAACTATTCAGTGTATCCACGTGTCTGAAACCCCTGCAGTTCTGTGTCCCTGGAATTCCTTGTTTATGAGGACAGTGCCTGTGGGCATTACCCACACATTTTGTGTCACTGGCTTCAGGTCCATCTGCACATCTCTGTTTCTCCATCCTTAGCTCAGTTTGTCTGTGGTGCATCTTCTTGCCTGAAGTTCTTGAGCTGAGTTTCCTTCAATCCTTCAAAACCTCCTTCAGAAGTGTCCTTTTTTCCCCTTTCCTGGAGATTCTCTTCATCCTCTGGTGCTGCTCACTGCTGGTGCAACGCCTCAGTTTGCAGCTGAAGGACTTGCACAGATGGAGATGTGACACCAGGTAGTGCATCTGATTCTCCTCAGGAATGTGAACATGTTATTCCTCACAGCTTCCAGAAGTCTGCAAAGGTGGATATCCTTGTGAGGAAGATTAATCCTCAAACAGCAGAGGTTTATGTCCAAAAAGGAGACAGAGGAGTCCTTTTACTTTATTCCAATAAAGGGAGAGGCCATGGGGCATTCCCCTGGGATCTCTCAAATTTTTGGAGGATGCAGCCTCTCTTTTAATCCCGATTTCCTGGCGGCATTTCCCTTCTCTCTTTCCTCATTTCTGAGATACTTGAGAGGTACAGACTTCCCGATACACCTGATACCAGAGATTCCCCTCTAATGTACAACCCTCCCTTTTAATTTTTAATTCTTATGGAATTTAGGGATTTTTCTTCCCCATTGTTTCTTTCATCTTTCAATGTCTAATTTCATTTTTCAGCAAACCTAAATTTTATTTGTGAAAGCAAATATCTTTTTTCATTCATCAATCAGTGGAATCCTTCCCATTGTTTCTTTTATCTCCCAGTGTTGGTTTTATCTACCACAGCTTGTTTGTAAAGACAAATCCATGATTGCTCTCATCCTCATCCTGAGGGTGGGATGTCAGGAGGCAGTGCTGACCCTGTGTATCCATGTACCTCAGTTAGGGCTCCTTTGGAGAAACAGGAGTTGGAGGTGTGGTGCACCTCCTCCTCCTCCTCAGTGTTTGTCCAAACAGAGGAGGAATCACACCCTGGGAATGTTTGGTTTTCTCTGTTGACTCTAAAGGAGGTGCTGAAGCCACAGAAAGTTTGTTGAGATGGATCACTTTACAAATCCTCCATTTCCACTGAGATGAAAACTGGAGCTCAGACCCTGCTGTGGCTCTCAGGGTGCTCCTGGGGACAGGAAGCTTTCAGGTGGGATAAACCTGTGCATGCAGATCTTTTAAAATCCCCTGCTCCTTACAGCTCTGCTGCTTCTGGTAAAATCAGTGTTTCCTTTAAGATGGTTTCCATATCCCTGTGTTGTCAGAACCATTTCACCTGCAGAGCTGAGCTTGTTCTGTGTGCAGTGGAAGAGGTGGGAGAGCAGATGAGCTCCACTTCATGGGGACCAAGGAATGCCATTCATAGGGCAAGAGCTGCATCTGCTCCAGCAGCCACTCCACTGTGTGTTCTCAGTGCAGTCCAATGTCCTTGTAGCCCTTCCTGAGGTTGTACTCCACCTTGGGCTTCCCACAGACAGCTGGAATGGCTTTATGGTCCACTTGGAGAACATTTATTGGGTATTTCAGCTATTGCTTCCTCCTAAGACAAGGGATCTGCTCAGCAGAGCTGAACTGATGAGCTGAGTGTGTTCTCCCTCAGGCTAGAAATACTTAATATCACATGAAGGGGAACCAGGAGAGATGGAGCAAGGGCACTGTGTGTTTGTGACTGTCTATATCAGCTTATTTAAAACCTCAGTAAAGAAGATAAACTTTCAGATTTAGGACTTTACTTCCTCTGCAGGGGGAATTCACTGCAGTGCTGCTACAGGATAGCAGCTTTTGCAGGAAATGGGGATGAAAATGCCTCTCTTTGGGGTGAGACTCACCCTTTCTTCTGACAAATGGATCTCCTCTGAGTTAGGTGGCACATGGCCTGCTCTCCCTTGCAGGCATAGGAGCAGGTGCTGTGCCCATGGGGAGCATCTGCCCCATATCCAAGGTTTCCCAGAGGAACCAGAGGCTGGATAGGATAAACAGCAGCACTGAGGACCTGCTGCTGGCAGCCCTGGAATGGGTTGTGGTGAGGAGACAAGGTGGAGGCTGTGTTGCTGTGCCTTCCCTCATGATGTTCTTCAGCCATGTGGGGTTGGTCTGTGCCAGGAATTGCACCTCCCACTTGTGTGCAGGCTGAATTAGAAGGTTGACCTGGAACAGAGCCTACACAGAGCTAAAGAGTAAATTAGGTATTTATTAAATGGCCTCAATGGATCCACCTTGGGCAGCACAAGAGCCCAGCCCACAGTGAACCAAAATGGTCACAAAATGCACGAGCGCTGCTTGGGTCTCTCACTTTGATCAGTTCTGCTCCATTTGCGTCTTGCAGTTCATTGTCCCATTCCAGCTTTAGCCCATGAAGTCCCATCCTTATTTTCTCTCTTCAGTTCACGCTGTTGGTGCTCTTGGGCCTGAAACTTGTATTGATTGTCCTTGGTTCCCACCTAGAGCAGGGATTGTTTTGTCTCCCTACTCTGTGCAGAGAGCTCACCATCCCCTAATATGAAGCTCAGAACTACACACTGAAGCAGTACAGAATCTGAAAAACATGGAAGCTAAAACTTACAGCATCATTTCCCCCCTTCAGGGGCTTGACAAGATTTAAAAAAGCTTAATTACCTGCTGGTAATTACAAATCAAGTGGGCTGACCCAAATACCTTATCCTTAGTTCTCCACTGCTGAGCTGTTTGGGGAGGCAGTAACATTTCTTGTGGGACATTAGAAAGCAGAGACAGATAAAACATTAAATACCAGGATGGTATCTGCAGCCTGCAGTGGACAAGAGGGGCTGCTCTCAACCTCTCCTGATGCCTTGTGAAGGCTGGCCTAGAACAGACACTAGATAGAGTTAAATTATAAAATAGGGATTTATTAAAAGGCCTCCATGGATGCACCTTGGGCAGCACGAGAGCCCAGCCAGGGCTGCACCCAAGATGAACCAAAATGGCCCCAAAATGCACGAGCGCTCCCGGGCTCTCTCCCTGGGATCAGTTCTGCTCCATTTGCACCTTGCAGTTCATTGTCCCATTCCAGCTTTAGCCCAGGCAGTCCCACCCTGCTTGTTTTTCTCTCTCCACCCCACGGTGTTTGTGCTCTTGGGCTGAGATTTGGATCATTTGTCCTTGATGCTCAGCTGGAGCAGGAATTGTTTTGTCTCCCTGCTCTCTGCACAGAGCTCACCATGCCCTGATAGGAAGCTTAGAACTGCACACTAAAGCAGCACAGAATCTGAAAAATAGAAAAGCTAAAACTTCTAGGCATCACTTCTTACTGTCCCCAATGCAATCCTTCCAGGCTTGTCCATCCCAAGTGCTGAGCAGAGCCCAAAAGCTCACCCAGAACTGGATTTTGTGGTGGAAGAACAGAGAAGACCTGGGTGTTGAGGCAGGAGGGTGGGACAAGAGAGCAGCAGGCTGAAGTCAGGCACTGAAGCTGGGCCAGCTCATCTCCCAGCCATGGATGTGGAGAAGCAGAGCACAGCCCTGCCTGGGAGGGTGGGGTGGGGATGGGGAGGAGAATTTTCCTGTGCTCTGAGTGCTCCTTTTGAGTGACAGGGGAAGTGCCCCACTGTGAACAGCTCATTTATAGCTGAATAAAAATGCTCTCAGCTGCTGCCTCAGGGGCCAGGGTTGGATTTCTGCTCAAGCCCAGCTTCACCCACAGCTTTGCCAGGTGCTGAGGAGTGGGGCTGCTCTCTGTAAGGACATGATGCAATTTGCCTGAACCCACAAAGGGTGCAAAGGGGGAATTGTGTCCTTTGAAAAAGATTCAAATTTCCCCTGTGTTCTTTCATAAAAGATTCTTGGTTTTTCACAGTCCTGTCATTTGAATGTGGTGGGGTTTTGTTGCTTTTACTGTTGCAGAAGAGGTAAATATAGGGTGTTGCTGAGGAAAGGGAAACGTGCTACACAGACTTGAGGGGCTGTACTGCCTAATTCCAATATAGCATTTTTCTGGAATAACTCATACCTTCCAAAGCCTGGAGTACCAAACACATCCAGGTGGCAGCAAATCTCTGTTCCTGAGCTGCCAGGCCCAGTGGTGCTCTTGATTTTGAGGCATAACCCACACCTGGAGATCACCCCCAGTCACCTTTTCCCCAATACTTCTCCCTGTCCCAAGCCTTGCTGCTGCCTTGTTGGGGCTCTGTCATCCCTGCCCAGGCTCCAGCCTTCCTCCCACAGCCAGGGCTTGTGCAAAGGATACATCAGTGGTGAGGGGCTGTGGATTCTTTGCTTCTTTTTTTGCCAAGGTCAGGATTAAATGTGTGAGATGGTATTTCTTGTTGGCACTCAGATGTTTATCAGTTCTTATCTGTGTCACAGTCTCACAAACCCTTGAGTTCTACAGCACTTCACTCCAACAAACTAAAAATGGAGCCCCATCTCTCTCTCTGCAAGGCCTTTGAAGGATCAACTGTCCAATTAAGAAATGACACCTCAATTATTTTTACTTTTAACCCAATAACCAACCACCCATGGCCTGCAATGTGGACTTTTTTATCCAGTTACACAAAACCACCCAAACCCATGGAGAAGAAGGTGAAGAAGATGAAGAAGGAGGAGGAGGAGAAAGAGAAGAAGAAGAAGAAGGAGAAGGAGAAGGAGAAGAAGGAGAAGAACAAGAACAAGAAGAACAAGAAGACGAACAAGGACCAGCCTCCACCCCAAACCTCCATCTTGCTTTATATCCATTACTATATTCTAAACCCTTAAACTCTGAGTTTCCCACACTGTGGTATCAAACACTTCTATCCAAACTCCACACCCACAATCCCAGTTCTACCATTCCATTTTGGAAGCTTCTTCATCGCCTCAGGTCAATGCAGTGTTCTCTTGGGAGTCAGTGCCTGGCAGCACAGAAATCTGAAATTCTCAGCATCCAGGGTTCCAACAAGGGCTTTCATGTGAACCTTGAAAGAGGCTGGAGAGAATTAATTCAGCTCCCCGGACTCCCTGTGCACCCAGCTGTGGTGCACTGGCCCATGCTGCTGCTTGTGTTCCGTGTTGTACCATCAGAGCAGGGGCAGGAGAAGCTGTTCCTGAAGAGGAGTAACTTTGGAAAGGGTCTGGAAATTCTCCTGAGGCTGTCAGCATCCTAAGGCTTCACATGCAGAATGACAAACGTAATAAAATTCCATGTCTGTTGTGCATGAAGGCACCTGTCCCGAACTCACTGGAGCTCCCTGCCCATTAAAATGTCTGTGGAGCAGTGGCTGCAGTGCCTCAGTCCCTGCTTGGATCTCAAACAGTTTCCAGAGTTTGAGATCCAGATTCCAGAGTTCCAGTGCACAGGTTTATAGCCACACACTGCAGAGTGAGGGGTGATTCATAAATTTATTAATAATTTTATGAAATAAATTATAATTAATAAATATATGAAATAACAGGCCACACTGAGGGGCAAAAATGGTGCCACAAATTTCTTCCAGCAGCTCAGACCTCCAGGCTCAGCCTTGTTTGCTGAGCAACATTTCAGTCTTGGGGGTGGGGAAAGAAGGCTATTTTAATTGTCTTTAACAGCACAACTGTTTAAGTTATCTGGTTGAGGGGATGGTCAGGTCTATAGAAGAGGAGAATCACTGGGCTCTCTGGGGTTTTCAGACTCATGGCTTGTGGTCTTAGAGGCTGGGCAGGGCCCCAGTGTAAAAACAGACTTATTTTTATCTGTGTCTCTGGGTAATAACCAGTCACTGATGCAACTGTCAAAGCACTGGTTACTGAGGGGCTTTTTCAGGGTGGGCCAGAATCTTCTCTAACCACCAGGTATTTTGTCCACTTCTCCTTGTGCAGCAATTGAAAGGGAAGATCCTGGTGAAAGGCAAGAAGCTGAGCAGGCAGGAGGACCCCACCAATGGGAACAACAACCTGGAGGCTGAGGATGTCTCTGATGAAGATGAAGCAGCTGAAATTGAAGATGAGTCTGTGAAGACCAAGGTAGAGCAGAAGGGAAAGGTGAGTGAAAGAAGAAATCACTGAGAAATCACTTTTTAGATGGGTTTTGTACCACACCTAAAAAAATAAAAAAAGAAAAGCAGTTGAAATACAAATTTTCATGTGTTCCCAGCCAAGACAGGTCTCAGTGTGGTTTCAGCTACTCAGCTGGGGATATGTAAGGGTGAATTGTTGAAGTTGCTGGGGCTGAGGATCCTGGTGCTTGCCCAGCTTAATGATCTCTGTCCCAAGCACAAACAGAGATCTTGCAGAGCCAGCCAAGCACAAAGCTTGGCTTCTTTCTCTAAAATGAGACTGGAGGACCTTGCAGCAAGGGCAGACTGTGGAAGCAGTGGAAAGGCACATGTTCAATCTTTGTCTTATTTCCAGAAATCTGTTTGTCATGGGACAGTCATGACTTTGGCTTTTCCAGTCACATTTTGGGATATGCCTGCAGCCTCACTGGCTGTTTGTTTCTGACATGGAGGAGGCAGAGAGGGAGGGAGGATCTATGGGGAAGGGGTGGCCAGTTACTAAAGCAATTTGTATGATGATTGCTGGAAGGAAAGGCTGACCTTTACACAAGTGTTCTGCCCCCTCATGTGAGGAAATGGATTTTTCCAGCATGCAGGTCCTTGTGAAGACCATATCTGTCATGGGGTGGCTTCACAGGTGACAGACACATTCAGCCCCTCTGAAAGCAAAGATGTTTGGTATTGCCTCTGTATCAGGACTGATCTATATTTCCCTTTGATGAGCTGCTCACTCTTTGCAGATCTTATTTATTTCTCTGTTCTCTAGTCAGTAATGTGTACATTATTTTGACATTCTGACACCTTTTGACTTTCTTTTCTTGCCCCTGATGGGAGCTGGGGACTCTCACTTGCACCAATTAATGTGGCTGTGGAGTTGGAGTCATCAAAGCATTGTGACAACTTCCTGATTCAAAGGGAAGAAAAGCCCAAGCTCTGTGGAGGCCAAAACACCCTTTTATTCCCTTTATTTCCAGGTTGGCATGCCTGGGACCAGGACAGTATGGAAAAGTCATTGCTAAGGCTCTGCTGTAAACTTTAGCACCTGGAGACAGATGTGGGTGCTGAAATAAAAATGATCCTGCAGGGAGCAGCAAGGAAAGGTGTCCCACCAACAAAGAGGGAATCCTTTTCCAGCCTTTCCTGCACAGGGTGACACAGAGGGCACAGCAGCAGCCACTGAGAGTGTGCATCTTTTCCTGGTGGAAGTGGTGGAAAAGAGAAGCCTCATGGGTCCTATAGGGAAAACACAATTAGCACTTTTGAGCACGACAGCAAAACCTCCCCACAAACCTCTCGCTGTCCTGTTTTTAGAGTGACACCTTGAAGCTGGCCAAGGAGCTGTCGGACACAGTTGTCTACTGCAAGAGTGTCCACTTTGAGGGCTTTGATGACCCCAGCCATCCTCGGGCTTTCTATGAGATGTCATCGTTCTCGGAGAGCAAAGCTCTGAAACTGGCCCAGGAGTCTGGTGAGTGTGTCCTGCCCTCCTCTGTCCCTGCTCCCCAGAAAGGGACAGCTGCTGGTGGAAAAGGCAGCCCAAAGACATGGGTTATGGTCTCTTTGGTCAAGCATGTCACTGAGAAAAGTGGGAAGAACTTAATATCCTCAAGGAGGGCATTTTTGCAGGTGGTTCCCATTCAGCCAGACTTGCCAGGTAGAGGGGAACACACAGCAGCAGCAAGAAGAGATAAAAGTAGCCCCACCACTGAAAGGGATGGGGATAAAAAATTCTGGTTTTTTTCCCTGTCTCTGTAGGAACCAGTTTTATCCATCACAACATCAGGCACCTGAGCCGTATCTACCCCGCAGGCTGGAGGACGGATTCTTCCAACTACAGCCCCGTGGACCTGTGGAATGTTGGCTGCCAGATTGGTGGGTGTCTCTGGGGCTGGAGGGGGTCACCTGGCTGGGGAGGGGCTCCAGGTGAGGCAGAATCTCAAGCCCTTTGCAGCCAGAGGCTCAGCAGCCACTGGGAGACACCAGTTTTCCAAATAATGCCCAGTGTTGTGAGGTCCCCAGGATGAGGTGAGAGATGAGAATTTGATTCTATTTTGACTCTCAGAAGGCTGATTTATTATTTTATTATATGATATTAAAAGAAAATTATATACTAAAACTATACTAAACTATAGAGAAAGGATACAGACAGAAGACTAAAAAAAATGATAATGAAAACTCATGACTCAGGGAGTGTGACACAGCTGGCTGTGATTGATCATTAAATTAAAACAATTCACATGCTGGGTAAACAGTTCTCCAAATCACATTCCAAAGCAGCAAAGTGGGGAGAAGCTGAAGCTTCTCATCTTGCCATGAGAAGAAATCCTGTCCAAGGGATTTTTCATAAAATATCACGGTGATACAGTGACTTCCCATGGACCATGTTCTGTCTCACAAATCCATCAGGAGAGGTTTTCCTGCACATTAATGTGCAAATCCCTGCAGTTTCACTGTCAGCAGAGTTATTGCCATGTAACAAAGGAGGAGGGAGCATGAGCTCCATGGGTCCTGCAGCCATGGTAGCAGCCCTTGTGCTGTCTGGCCTCAGGACAGTCCTTGGGAGGCACCATCAGTTCCCTTGGAGTACAGGAAGGCCAGACCTGAATCCACTATCTGGGTACTCAAAATAAGGTTTTCTAGAAGCCCTGAACACCTTCAGCTGCCAGGAAAACCAGTGTGCTGCAGTTATCAAAGTCTTGCTGCAGGTGGAAAAATAGGGAAGGGCCTTAAAATGCTCTCAGCCTTCAAGCATGACCAGGTATGAAGGACATGCAACCAGAATAAATTTCTGTGTCTTAAGAGATGTCTTAGGTGTTGCTAAAGAGTTTAAAATCATCCTTGAGGAAATCAAGGGATCACTGAGGAGCTGCTGGGTCCATGTGCACTCCCTGTGTGGTATCACTGAGGCTGTTCCAGGTTTTACATCAATGCCTTTAAAAAAAGATATTGACAAATTGGGAGAAATACAAGGAATGTGCCTGGTGTTAGGACAGCAGTGAGGCTTAATCTATTTTGGGCAGTAGACAGTAAAGAGGTGATTTAATCACAGCTTCTGTGCTGCCACCTGAGGAGTTCAGACAATGAGGAGCTCTCCAGTCCAAACAGCAGAGGCATCAATGCCCCTCAGGATGGCAAATGAAAACAGGCAGCTCTGGGCTGGAAAGGAGATTTTATAATGAGGCTGAGTAGCCAGAGAAATGATCTGAGATGGATTTGCTGGCTTCACTGCAGGAGAGAGCTCCTTCAGCATAGAAATGAAGAGGTTTATTTAAAAGCTGTACTTGTTCTAGGTGGCAGAAATTCCTTGCAGGACAATTTTTGATCATGGGAAGAGCAGGATGGCTGCAATGGCTCCTCCTGTCTCTGTCATCTCTGAATGCAAGAAATCCTCAGGGCTAGCAGGCTGTGAGGGTCAGAGTTTACCACTGCTCTTTGAAGCGTGGAAAAGCCAATGTTTATGTCCATGAAGTGCAGTTTCATGTGAACAGAATTAGCATGAAAAGATTCCTATTGATTTCACTGAGTGACTGAAGTTATTTATTTATGTTGCAGTTGCCCTGAATTTCCAGACAGCAGGCACAGAAATGGATGTGTACCAGGGCCGCTTCCAGGACAATGGGTTTTCTGGCTATGTCCTAAAGCCAGAATTCCTCCGGGATGAACAAACCAAATTCAATCCAAAATCCATCACAGAAGGAACTTGGGGGACAAAGAAGAAGCTGCTGCTTAGAGTAAGAATAGAAATTGGGAAATATCTCAGTAACATCCACTTTTGGGGGGGTGTGTAGATTGTACCTTCTCCTTCTTCTGGTCCTACCTTCAGTGTTGTCTAACCCTACTGACTTCCCACATCTGGGGGCTCTCATGGACTTGGATCCTCCAGGGATCTGCTCACATGTTTAATGTCAGGTGTGACGGTGTTCACAGGGGTCCAAGGATGAGGGAAGAGAGAGGATATGACTCCATGTTTCAGAAGGCTGATTTATTATTTTATGATATATATTACATTAAAACTATACTACAAGAATAGAAGAAAGGGTTTCATCAGAAGGCTAGCTAAGAATAGAATAGGAAAGAATGGTAACAAAGGCTTGTGGCTCAGAGAGTCCAAGCCAGCTGTGATTGGCCATTAATTAGAAACAACCAACATGAGCCAATCTCAGATCCACCTGTTGCATTCCACAGCAGCAGATAATCATTGTTTACATTTTGTTCCTGAGGCCTCCCAGCTTCTCAGGAGGAAAAATCCTAAGGAAAGGATTTTTCATAAAAGATGTCTGTGACAGTTGGGTTAACAGGTTAATGCCAACATTTGCTGTTGTTCCAGAACTGTGCAGGCAGGCATGCAGCCACCTCTGGTGTTTCCAAGCACCAGCTGAGCACTGGGGACACTCAGAAAAGTTGTCTGTCCCCAAGGCAGCTGGCTGGGCTGCAGCAAGGTTCCTTAGGTGCTTTAGCTCATGACAGCTTCCTCTGGAGGATGTCACAGCAGCAGCTCTGAAAGGGCAGCACCAGCATTCACAGCATATCCTTCACTCCTGGGGAAGGAGAGGGAATCCTCCAGGGAGCCCCCTCTCCTGGTGGTGTCCTGATCTCCTCCCCTGTTTCCTCCACAGATAATCTCTGGCCAGCAGCTGCCAAAGGTGAACAAAAGCAAGAACTCCATTGTGGATCCCAAGGTGACGATAGAGATCCACGGGGTCCAGCAGGACAACAACAAGAAGCAGACCAAAGTCATCGAGAACAATGGTGAGAGGGTTTCCTCCCAGCTCTGCTCCCATGAGCAGGAACCTTTTCTGGTCCTTGGCAAGGCTGCTGCCCTGTGGGCAGACCCACCCAGGGCACCCAATCCTGCCCACACTAAGCAGATACTTGAGGTGTTGCTATTCTTCTGTTTGGAGACAGAAATTCCCTGTAAAACAGCATCAGCCATGTGGGTTGTTTGGGGCAGGCTGCCAGATTTGCAGAGCTAGAGCTTTGGAAGTGCTCTTTACCTCTATGCATTTGGGTTTGACCTGGTGTGCAGGGGTTCTCATCAGGATCTTCCCAGAGGAAGCTTCTTGTCTTGTGAGGCTGCGTGTACCCCAAAAGTGTCACAAACTCACAAAAGATTGATGCAAGGAAGTTCAGAGGTGTCTGCTCCAGCCTCTGCCTAAAGTAGGGCCACACAGAGTTTACTCAAGCTGCTCAGGGTATTGCCCAGATGAATTTTGAGTATCTCAGAAGCTGAAGAACCATTTCTTACCAGTCAGACATGGCTGTGACTTCCCTCTGTGCACTGAGGGTTTGATATCATGGCCTTCTGCACAAACACACACACTCTGCTTTTCTGTGTGGAGTAAGAGCCAAGCACTGGAAAGCTGGTGCATATTTTCCTGCCTGCTAACAATGTTTTCCTTTTCCTCTTTCCTGTTTGAATAAATCTGGCCTGCCTCCTAAAGCTCGTGGCCATTTCCGTCACCTACAATAATTTTTACGGCCTGTCAAGTGAAAGTTGTGTAGGGAACATTTCAGCCCTGCCAGGCCTTTTCCTCAGGGCTGCTGAGCACTCCCAGCCCCTTGGCCAGCCCTTCCCTAGCTGGAACAATACTGGAATGATGCTGAAATTATAAGTGCTGCCTTGTGGAAAGCAGATCAAACAATAAAGACACCCCAGGCCCATCTCAGCACCTCCACATGAAAGATCCCTTTCTCCTGCTGAATTCCTCACAAACCCTGCAGGACCAGCGAGCTCCAGGTGACATTTTGCTGTCCTTGGTCTCTGCTCTGCACAGGCAGCAGGGTTTTTAACAGGATCTCCTCTCCTGTTTGCTCCTGGGGAGTGGTTTATTGACACTGCACCGCCATGGCCTGGAGAGAGGGCGCTGAGCTTGCTCTGCATTTCATGTGTGTGGGTCTCAGCTTTGTTTGCTTTGTGATTCTGGACCACATGACCCTTATCCAGACTTGATTATGCTTTTTGTAATCAGACACTCCTCATTAACTTTTCTTGCAGACAGGGAAATTGGGGCACAGAGTGGTGCTTAGATGGATTATCTCAAGCAGTTGGAGAGGCTTAAGGCCCCAGAAGGCTGTCTCAACACAAAAGCACAGCTTTCCTCTCTTTCCTCCCCTGGTTTAGGGCTATAAAAGTTTGCATCTAGTCTGATGGCAACCAAAGACATCCATGCACCACCCAGCAAGAGCCTGTGGAGCAGAGCTGAGTTCCTCCCCTGTCCTGATCCTCACTCCTTGCTAGGACCAAGGTCTGCAGTGAACAGCACAGGCTGAAGGATTTATTAATTCCAGGCAGCAAATCACAGTATCAAAGCTGGGAACAAGGCTCTTTGCACCTCCTCAGAGCCTTGGTCTGGGTCAGATTAGATTGATAGGCAGGAAAAGTCTCCATCCATGTGCAAACACCTCAGGCCACCATTACTGCTGACATCTCTGACCTCCATCCTTGTCTGTGTTGCCCAGGCTTTAACCCAAACTGGAATGAAGAGTTTACATTTGACATAGAGATCCCTGCACTCGCCCTGGTCCGGTTTGTGGTGGAGGACTTTGACATGTCGACCAAGAATGACTTCATTGGGCAGTACACCCTTCCCTTCACGAGTCTGAAGCAAGGTAAGGCCCTGCTGCTTGCTCCTCACAGCCCTCTGAGAAGCTCCAGTGTCCTGGATGAGTGATCCAGATCCATCAGAGCGGAGGTCAGAGTGGATTTTTTGGGCACCTGTTGTCACCAGAGGCTTTGGGCATGTTGTGTTACCCATGCTCAGAGCTGTGCCTCTGGACCTGCCTGTTCAGCACCCTGTGGGAAATGGGGACAAAATGCTCTGAGACAGGGAGGTGTTTGTGCAGGGTCTTGGCAAACATGAGCAAACATTTTTCCAGATGGACTAAAGGCCATTTTCCATCTGTGTCTCTGCTCCCAGGTTATCGCCACATCCATCTCCTGACCAAGAATGGAGACCCCTACTCCTCCTCCACCCTCTTTGTCTTCGTCAACATCCAGGACTGTGAGTAGCAGCCTGGCTCCCCCAGGCCACAGAGAGCCTCCCTACAGACCTGGAAGGAATTCAGTGTGTGAGAGCCCTGCCAGTGCCAGGGTCAGTCCCCAGCACCTGCCCTGGAGCAGCACTCGGTGCTCCATAGGATCCCTGGTGTGAGACAGCCATCGACCTTCTCCCTGCTGCTGGAAACATCCTGATGCTGCTGATGAGATTAATCCTTTTGTACCTGTTCAACCGATCCAGCTGTGGTTTTAGTTCACTTTATTTCCATGTTTTTAACGTTGCTTTTAGCGAGAGGACAGGGACTCCTTTTTTAGCGAAGTACAGCTCTTGGGTTGGGCTCGGCCAGGCATCTGGGCACAGCACCCAACATCTGTGCAAGGAAAAGTCTCCCTCAGCACTGCAATCAGTGGCCAGGTGCCAGGTGGCTCCTTGCAACTGCAGGTGTCACCCATCTTTCACCATATGAAGCCCTAAACGGGGACACCATTCCCCTCCTTTCTGTTACAGATTAAAAAAGAAAGCTGCACTACAAAGCCCCGTGTTATGTAACCCGAGTTTCCTTTTGTGTTGTAATAAAAAATACATGAGCACTACTCTGCCTGTGTGCCTGGCTCCCAGCCAGGCCACTTTGCATTCAAAGCCTTGCTCTCATCCTGTGAAGGAGAAAGAAGCTGCCGAACAGCAGATTTCCCTCTGACCCAAAGTGAAACCCACTCAAAGGGACCTCAGAGAAGGTCTTGTGCCAAAGACAGAGGGAGCAGGCTCAACTGCCAGCAGGGCTTGTTTTGTTTTGTTTTGTTTTTTAAATACAGTAAAACTTTGTGTTTTTACAGAAAAATGTCATTTTTTAACAGACAGGAAGTAGATGTTGGTCCCAGTTGCACTGTAGAGGTAACCCAGCATGAGAATGTTTTGAGAACAACACAGTATTTATGGCAATGAGTGATTTGTCTTCAAGTAGAGCTACAGAGTTAAGGGAATATTGTTGAAATAAAATAATATATATTTTGAAGTGCCAGCTGTGTTGCTAACAGTATGTTAGACTATTAAAAGTTTAAAATGAATTCTGGAAGGGTTCAATTACTTGTCACTATTTGCCTCTTTGTCCTACTTGAATGCAACATACATGAATTTGGAGCTAGACCTGCTTGATTTCCTAAATTATCAGGATTCCTGGCAGTTCTGATCCCTGGTGGTGAAGATGATACCAAAGATGTTAATGTCCTTTTAAACATACTCTGGTCATCTTATTTTTTAGTCCAAAACAGCCTGGATTTAGTGATTTTTAGGCCCTCTGCAAAGCTGGGATTCTTTTAGCCCTCCCTGGAGTTTGTTATGCTGCAGTAAACATTGGACACATTGATTTTTCCTCTTGACTACAATACTGTGTGATGCTGTAAACCATTGCCAGATTAAATGTGAATTAAACCCACACCTCAAGGGCTGATATTGCATTAACCACCAGCCAGCTGGAAGAGCTCAGGAGTGGCCAGTGAGGCAGAGCAGTGACACAGTCTCTCCAGGTCACCTCTGGGATGGGGCACATTGCTGGGGACACATTTGAAGGCCAGGGATGGAACATCCTGGACTCCCACCCAGGGACAGCCTGAGTTTGGTCCCTGCTCTCTCAGCACTTTGTTTTAGGGAGCCATGGGATGAAAAGCAGAGGTGAAGGTGATAAATGCTCCTGCCCCCTCACTTGCACCAACACCAGCTCTTGTAGGGCAAATTAGAAAGAAATTCTTGCCTGTGAGGGCAGTGAGGCACTGGAAGAGGTTTCCCAGAGAAGCTGTGGATGCCCCATCGATGGGAATGTTCAAGACCACTTCTGGGGCTCTGAGCAGCCTGGGACAGTGGAAGGTGTCCCTGTCCATGGCAGGAGGTTGGAACTGGATGATCTTTAAGGTCCCTCCCAATGCAAACCATTCTGTGATTCTGTTCCTCTGTGAGGTCAGATCAGCCTGCTGGGTTGGCTGTGAACTTATTACTTGCATTTTTTGGGTGGCAAGGTTAGATTTCAGTTGGATTATTGAGCTAAAGCCTGCTGTGGCCAGCATCAGAGAAGTGGGAGACCAGGTGGCCAGGGTCAGGGTGGGCTTGGATGGATTGCACACAGAGAAGTTGAGGTTTCCCCTGCTTGTTTTGCATTTAGAGGTAGGCAAGATCTATGGGATGAAAAAACATCCTTTATCAAATAGGAACAGCTGGGGAAAGCTGCTAGAGCCAGGTAGGAAAGAAGCTGAGATGGAGATGGGGTGGGCAGAGCATGATGACAATGCTGCAAGGTCTCTCTCCCCAAAGGAAGGGACATGCCCATGTTGTTACCACTTGAGCTTATCTCTGAACAGATCAGGAAGTGCTGGAGCCCCACAGGAGGGAAGAGCTGCAGAAACAGGACATGGCCACTGACATCACAGCAAAAGGCACCAAAGGGAGGAGTGGGAGAGGATCTTTCAGCAATCAGAGGTGGGGAGTAAAAGCAACTCCCCCATGAGGAGTGCAGCAGCAGCAGTTTTCATCAGATCAGGTATCAGAAAGCTCTGTGGTCTGTGAAATCCCAGGCTGGTTCCTGAGTGCTGGCAGGAGCACTCCACTCATGCTGGTGAGCATGGTGGCCACAGGAATTTAAGCAATTTGTGGCAAACTGGCCTAATCTCTATAATCTGACTGTATTTTGGCTGGTCTTCATCTGACTGTGTGGAGCTGGTCAGGCCCACAGGTAGGTGGCATTCCTGCATCTTACTGAGGAGCACATGCAATTCTTCAATTTGGGAGCTGGCAGCAGCACTCCTCAGCAAGGCAAGGCAAATATTGCTGATTCCAGCAGGGCCAACAGAGGTTGAAATGTGGGTAATGTGCACTGATTGCATCTCTTGTGAACACAACAGGAGCAATCACACAGGTAATTCAGCTGATTTGTGTCTCTGCTTGATGCTTAACTTACTCTGCACAGGGAGTTCCAGAGGGTTTTGGGCTGTGCCCTCAAGCAGAAATGGGATGAAGTGGTGGTAGGAACAGGGAGAAAACAATGGGGTTGGGGTTTATTTGAGTTAACTACCAATTCTTAAACACAAAGTTCTCCAGCCCAGCCAGATTCTGACACTTCTGCAGAATTATGTGGTCCTGGATGTTGAGTGAGAGCTCTTTGACACTTCTGCACCATGATGTGGTCCTGGATGTGAATGAAAGCTCTTTGCCCCTCAGTCCACAGCCTGGAGCTCCCCAGCTCCATCCCACATTCCTGCAGCAGGGCAGGGCAGTCAGGCCAGGTACTGCTGCTCACTGCCAGTGGGGGCTTCAGGAGCAGGGTACATGGGCATGGGGGACAAATGGCCTGAGCTACTTGGAGCTTGGAGACAGAAGGGGCTCCACCTCCTCAGTTTTTTCTTTTCAAAAAAATCCAAAATTCCATTGATGACCAGGTGTTTGAAGGATCTGTGGCCCTGCAGAGCTTTTATCTGCTGCCATCCTAACCCCCCATGCTGATCACAGACACTTACAGGGCTGCTGCTGGATGTTTATTTGGAATCACTGATCAGGTTGGAAATGGAGTAAAGCTGCAAACCCACATTGTCTGAGTTTTTAAGGTGGTGTTTCTTCCTTTAGTTTACAGTTTTATCCTGTAGTCACTGATTGCTCACATTTCCCACTGCCCTCCCCAGCCAGACTGATCCCACAGTGTGGAACCAGCACTCTCATGGACATCACAGGGATGGAGCCTGATAAAAGCTTCAGTAGGACACCCTCTGCCTCAGGTCACACCCAAACCCCTCCTGGCTTCCTCAAGCCTCTGCTCTGTGGCCAGGTGGACTCTGACATTCACCTGGCCACAGTCAGGGAGGCCAGGTGAGATTGCAGATTGCTGTCTAAATGAGGAAAAAAATAGAGTCTTGTATGGCAGTCAAAAATCAATATTTGTGTCTAGCCTTCAGTGTCATCATCCTCTGGAAACATCAGCTAATAAATATGCTCATAATAAGTGCTTTTATCCCCCAAACCAGGTTCTCATGTGTTTTACCTGCCCTGGGCTATGCATGTTAATCTGGAACTGATTCTTGCTGTTTTTTGTGAGAAGGGGCAGAAATGTCTGGTGTCACTCACAGAGTACCTCATCAGGCATCTGGCTTGTTCCTGACCTCAAGGCTCCTCCTCCATCCTCTGAGGGCTTCCCGCTCCTCTCCCCACCCAGAACTCACACAGCAGCTGCAAATGGCCTTTGTCTTGACTATCTTTAAACTTCTACAAATGAAGGAAGATCATGGCCTAGTGCATGTGGCAATTTGCAAAAGGGAGAGGAAAGATGAGGCTACAATGCAGTTGTGTGGCACACACTTGTCTTCATGGCTATCAGCAATAAAGTGTCAGGAAGAGGCAAAAAACATCTTGTCAAGAAGCTGTTCTTGAAAAAGGTTTTTCCTCCTGGGGTTCTGGGTCTGCAGGGAGAAAGAAGCCATCCCCTGAACAGTGGCTGCTGGAATAACTGAGCTGGACTGGGGAGCTGGGTTGGGATCACTGAGGAACTGCCTGCACTTCTTTCCTGCAGCTCCTAAGGGAGCAGGGGCTGGTCCCAGAGTCATCAGATGCCCCCTGCAGTCTCAGAAGAGTCCAAATTGCTTCTTCTCATTCTGCTGCTTCCATTTGGGCATCTGGTAGAACTCGTCCTTGGACTTCCCGAAGATATCGTGGAAATCGGCATCGGAGAGATAGCACTGCAGTGAGGAGAGAGAAAGGACAGGTCAGCTTTGGTTTTTGCAGAGCCTGGGGCACCCCCATGGCTGCATCCCCTCCCCACTGTGCCAGAGCTGACCTCTGACTCCAGACCAACAGCTCCTGCTCAGCTCCCTGTCCTTGTGCTGGGAAATGCAACATCCCAGCCCACTGCTCCTCATCCCACTTCCCAAAGCACCAGGGGAATAAAAGCCCCCCAGAACAAAGAGATGTTCCAGTTTTGAGGAGTTAGCATGCTCAGGCTGGAATTTAGCCCCTGCTGATCATACTGTGGCCAGGACAATTTATGGCCCACCAGGGAAGCTCTGCTGGCCAGAGTTTTGGGCAGTGATTCACAGTGAAAGCATCTCCCCCTGCTCAGTCCCTTCCCCTAAAATATTCACTGGAAATGTTCACTCCCATTGCTGGAAAGAAGGGTTTGCAGAAAGAGGGCTCATCAGAGATGCTGACAAAGGTCCTGTGGGAATGGGAGGTTGAGTTTTTGTTTTTTTCCTGGTATTTTGGGTAGAAGAACCCATGTAGAGCCCAGCTGTGGGTCATGGCTCTGGCCATGGGTGCTGGCCTTTGCCATATCTGTTGGGCAAGACATTGGTCAAACAAGGATTACAGGGAATAGAGGGAATCAATCCTCTGTCCCCCCCATCAGCTTGCTTGGATTCAGCTGCAGACACTGCCAAAATCCTTGGGCTGACTGGAAATCTGGGATGCGTAATTTCTTCTGAAATTGAAAATTGCTGAAATGCAAGGTTTCTGACAATTAAAAAAAAAAATCATTTCTTCTGGGAGGAGTTTCAAATGAAAACATACACCTACAGCTCAAGTAAAATGCAAATTCTGGCTTAGTTCTCAGCTGTGTCACCTTGTCCCCCTGGGTGGCAGAGCAAAACAATTCCACCAGAAGAAAACATTTTTTAAAAATTACTACTTAAATTTTTTTTTCTGCCACAGAAACCCCATAATTACTTCAACTAGGCTAAAACCACCACAAGGTGTCCCTGTCCACAGCAGGGGGTTGGAACTAGACCATCATTAAGCTCCCTTCCAACCCAACCATTCTATGGTCCTATGAACTTCCTCACACAGAGCTCCTGCTTTTGGTGACACCTGGTTGTCACAGACATCTTTGCATGAAAAATCCTTTCCTTACGATTTTTCCTACTGAGAAGCTGAGAGGCCTCAGGAACAAAATGCAAACAATGATTATCTGCTGCTGTGGAATGCAACAGGTGCATCTTTGATTGGTCTCTAATGGCCAATCACAGTCAGCTGGCTCAGACTCTGTCCGAGACAGAAGCTTTGTTATCATTCTTTGCTATTCTTAACTGGCCTTCTGATGAAACCTTTTCTTCTATTCTTTTAGTATAGTTTTAATAGAATATATATAATAAAATAATAAATCAAGCCTTCTGAAACATGGAGTCAGATCCTCCCTCATCCAAGAACCCCTGTGAACACCGTCACACCTGTGTGTCCTGCCAGTGTCCCATTGAGTCTGAGCAGGACTTGGCGGTCTAAAGCCCACTTAGCCAGCTGCAGGTTAAGTTAGAAAGGTATCAATGCTGTCACCTCTTTTTTAGTGGGATCCACGCCTTCGGGAAGCTCATCCACGGTTCTGTGCATCAGCACCTCTCGGGAGTAAATCCCTTCCCCATTGGGCACCATGGCAGGGCTGCTGTGGCTGTTGTTGCTGTTGTAGTTGTTGCTGTTGCTGTTGTAGTTGTTGCTGTAGCTGTTGCTGTTGCTGTCACTGTGGCTGAAGTGAGATTTGTACTCCGAGGAGGCATTGGCTGCAGCTGAACCAGCCAGGTTGGTGGTGCTGAGCGTTCTCTTGTTCAGGCTGAGGTTGTTCAGGTCCTGCCAAACAGAGGAAAACATGTCATGAGGAGATGTTCTGGCAGAGCAAGTTGGGGATGATGCCAGGATCTTTCTGCTGGGGTTGTGGGGGACTATTTCTGGCACAGGCTATCTGTAGCTCCAAAGCAGCAAGGGGAAAGTCCCAAGTGAAGTGTTAGTGCAGTGCCTCCATAAATGCTACCCCTCGGTGTTAGGACTGCTAAAAGCACACACTAGTGAGAGCTCTTACAAAGAACTGAGGATACTTACAGCAGTCTCATTCTTCGCAAGATAACATCAGGGGAAGGCACATGTGGGATGACAGAAGGTGAGGTTAGATGTCTACCATGTCTAAAACACCTAAATTACCTGCACACCCCTCCCTGATGAGCCATCTCTCCTCACCCAAACCTGCCACTTCCTTCCAGCCTTCATCCTGACCCTGCCCAGGGCAGAACTGACCCTGTGACAATGACATTTGGGACTGCTGGGACATCATTAACTTGGTAGGATCCCCCACTGGGCCATGCCCTTCCTGACCAGGGGACCCTTGTTTGAGTTCTCAGGGACTACACCACTGTAAACTATCCACAAAACACTTAACTACACCCTCTTAGAGCTGCACACACCTTAATTTGTACTCCATTAGAGCAGCTGGACAATGTCCTGCTCCCAGATGCCTCTGGGCAGGACTGGAAAAGGCCCAGGAGGTCTGGGTGTATTTATGGGTAATTCATCACATCTCCCTCTGCTCCCACAGAGCAGCACAGCTCTGATGCTGGCAGCCTGAGGTTCCCATGCCTGCCCTGGTCCTGGTGTCCCCTCCTTGGTGCAAACAGGCTGGGGGATGTGGAGGTGTGTGAACCCAGGGGTTTCCTATGGCATGGCCAAGACACAACTCACCACTTTGATCTCCGATATGGCTGACACATCTCCCAAGCTGTTCTTCATTTCCTCATAGGATTTGCCATCCTAAAGGGAAAGAGAGAGCTGTGAGAGCCATGGGCTGCCTTTAGTCCACACTCCTGGTTTCTAACCCACACTCCTGGGTGTTAAGTCCACACTCCTGGGTCATGAGATCCTGAATTTTAAAGCCCAGTGATGGCCACTGATATGGCAGCTCCTGCAAACCTCAGCCCCTGCAGTCAGAAAAATCCGAGCTTTCACTTGAAAACAAAGAAAAAAAAAATAATGGACTTCAGCCTTTGCAGTTGTACAGTAACAGGTGAAACCAGGAAATTTAAAGACTTTGCACCAGAAGGAAAATGAAGAGAAATAATATTTACTGCTGGTTTAAAATTTTACATTTTGTTGAATCTTGCAATGCCTGAAAGTACTCCTTTTTTCCAACCTTCCTACTTCATTTAGATAAAACAAAATATTTTTTCAAAGCCTCAAGTCCTTCCTTCTTGTAATTAGGTGCCATGTATTACCAGATACCTCTAATTTTGTATTAAAAAAGAAATGGAAGATGCTAGATAAATTGGCAAAGCTCATGACTGTGTTTTCCTAAGCAGCCAGGAGATGTCAGTTCTTAACAGAAACATCCAACAAAGTTTCCCAACAAGAACAAGCAACATAAACACATGGACTGCGGAGAAAACAGATTTAGACCCAAAACTGAGCAAAGAACACACACCAGATGTTTCTGGGATGTCAACAGTTTGGATGGCTTGTCTGTAGTTGCTGAAGCTGCCTACAGGGGATATTTTTAGAGGCACATATTTTATGAGCTGTATCCTTGTTTTTCAGCAGTTCCTCGGGGAAAAAAAAATAAAACAAACCCACAAGTTTTGACCTTTGTTCTAAGCATCAACATATTTTAAGGGTCACTGTGAGTTGCTGTCTTATCTCTGCAGATCCAGCTGTCAAGACTGGATCCACCACCACATGGATTGGGAAGAAAGACAATGCAAACTCAGATACAGGAAATAAAATATCTCTGTAAGAGTCTTCCTGCAGTGTGGAGTCCTGAGGAAAGAGGGAAGAAAGGAATTTTTCCTTCCCAGTCATCTCTTGGAGCAGGTTTCCATTTCTACATGGGGAGGAGCTGGTATTTGTAACTGTGATTTGAAGGCTGGTGTGCAGGGACCAAGGGTGACCTTGCTCAGGAGCTCCTGAGCTCTGATGGGCTTTCCACAAACCTGAACATCAGACCTGTCTGCTCACATCTTTCATTTCACCACAGTTTGCCCTTAAAGCTGGCTCATAAATTTGCCTCTGTGGCTGCACTTTCAACAAAGAACTTCTGTTGCTTTGGTTTGTTTTTTTTTTTCCCTTTATGATGTGGGTGGGTCTTTTTTCCCTTGGAACTTGATTTTTACTACTCATAGTCCCCACCTCTTTCTGGCTGAAATCAAAAACTTGATTTGGAACCCAATATTTATGAAAATATGAATATTGTGAATTCAAGCACATTTGCAGAAGCCTCTGCTTCACCAATCAGGTGCTTTTTTATTGGTGAAGGAGCAGAAGCTGTTTCAGACAGCACCAAGAACTCATGTCCTCATATTTTGAAGGACCCTGCACATGGCAGGGGGTTGGAACTGGATGATCTTTAAGGCTCCTTCCAACCTAAACCATTCCATGATTCTGTGAAGCTCAGGACACTTCCTAGTGAGGTTTCACTCCATGCACCCTATATTCACTGACAACAACACCCTCCAGGCCCCCCTGAGTAGCCTCAGGGCTTTTCCAACAACTTACACTCCATTTGTAGGGGTCCCAGGCATTGAACCACCCTGTGAAGTTGAGGGGTTCATAGCCCTGCTTCACCAGGATGATGGGAGTTGCCAGGTCCCTCCCAGCTGGATGGGTCTTGAGATACTCCTTGGCTGAGGCAATGGCCTCGTTCCTCTCCTGTGCGTTGGAGGCTTTGCCAACCCAAAGGAAAATCTGCAAGGGGAGAAGGAGTTGAAGGTCAGCGAGACATCAGAACCTGTGCAGACACAGCTGTTTTTTCTCCCCTCCAGTGGAAGCAAAGACAAGACTGGAAATGTGTTTTCCCAACAGTCCTCTGTGATTCTGAGCCCAAATTTACACCCAAACAAGGAAGATTTTGCTTTTGAGACAGGCATGGAGCATAAATATTTCTGGGGTAAACTCTGAAAGGTGACACCTCTTGTACGTTTCAAGGTAGCTGAACCCAGCCACCGGCCAAGACCCAACTCAATAACCACCAACAAAAGCCATAATCTGATTTAAAACATGTCTGAGGAGAAGGGGAGGAGGCTTTTTCTGACCTCTTCCCATGTGTCCAGCAGCATGACATCATCTTCATCCAGGTCCTCCTGGCAGAACCCGACCACCTCCGTCATGATGAACCGACCCGTCTGGTTGGAGCACTCAAAGAGGCGAGGCTGGTAGTGTGTGACCTGCTCCTGGAACCTGCCTCGTGCATGGCAGGGGAGGGAAAAGCAAGAAATGTGGAAATCTTTCCCTCCTGGCTTACTGCAGGGCCCTGAAGGTGCTTGTTGTGGCCTTGAGGAGAGAGGTGGAACATGGCAGCACCAATCTAAAGGCCTGGAAGCCAGCAATGTTAGGTATCAGGGGATTCTCGGACTATTTTAATGCTTTTCAAAGGTAATTTTTTTTTCTCCACCCAAAAAGGCAAAAGCAGAACACTTCCATCATTGTGGCAATGAGCTTGATGTCAGGTGAAAGCCACACCAGATCACTTTTTGCAGAGGAAACCATCACCAGCCCAGAGGGCTGGGGAAATCCATGTTGTCCAAAAGCAGATTTAGTCTCATGATTCTCCTGGGGCTGCTGCTGGTAATGGCTGGAAATGGAGCACATGGTTCCTGCAGGCCCCAGGACAAGATAATGGGATAGTTTTACTGGGGAGAAAGGAGGATGTAGCACACCCTTGTCTTCAGGCTTTGGACCCGTAGCTCCCACTTCAGGAGAACTCCTGGCTCAAAAGCCAGGAAAGAAACACCTTGGTGTGGTTTCTGATCAAGACCTTGGTTATATTCTGGCCTCGTGCTCCCTTTATTGATGACACAAAATATTCACTTTCCTGCAAAGTTTTGCTCCCTTGCCTAATGTCCCCTGGTCACAGGAACCAGCAGGTCACTATTACCTCTTTTCACTGGCATAAGGTGCTTTGCCTCCCAGAGCTTCCCAGAACTCTGCAGGCTCCTGTCCTTCCAGGATGGTGTGTTTGTCCCGTCTGGAAACGATGTCAGCCACCATTTTTGCCATCTCCCGCTCATCTCCGCTGCATCCCTGTGTCCAGGATAAAAGATTGAGGTGCAGTTAGGGGCAGACTGGCAGAAATTATCCGTGGGGAAAAGCTGGCTTGGTCCTCTGGAGAGCTTCAGACCTGCTTGAGTGCTTTTGAGCTGATCACTCATGATCAAAATAATTTCTAGTCCTTGAAGGGACATTTAGTGCAGCCAATGGCACCTAGAGCAAACCTCACAGAATGACAGAGTGATTTGGGTTAGGAGGGACTTTAAAGATTATCAGGAACACCTTCCACTTGAACAGGATGCTCCAAGCTATATCCAACATGGCTCTGAACACTTCCAGGGATGGGACATTGACAACTTCTCTGCTTTGGTTTGATCTACCATCTTATCCTGACACACAACTGACACAAGATACATGAATTTGCTCTCATCCTGGCTGATTTCTTACAGCTGGAAAATCCAGGATTATTTATTTATCTGAATGAAAGCTGTATGAACACCTACAATGAGGTGAGGTGAACCCCAACATGGGTTACTTTTGTAGAGAAGGTTTTTACTGCTGACCCACAGACAGAGGGTCTGACCCTTTCCTCACAGAATCATTGAATCATTAAGGTTGAAAAAGACCTTTAAAATCATGTAGTCAAACCATCAGCCCAGCACCACTAAATCATGTCATCAAGTGCCACATCCACACATTTTTAAAATATTTTTGACTCCACCATTGCCCTGGGCTGCCTGTTCCAGTGCTTGACATCCCCTTCTGTGATGAAAATTTTTTTAGTATGTTGTATTAACCTCCCCTGGCACAACTTGAAGCTGTTTCTCCACTGAATTAATGGGCCACCTACCCAAGGATTCATCTCCATGACCTAGCAGAGGCAGGAAACTCAAGCAGACCTGTCTGGTGCCCATGTCTCACTGCAGACTCACCTTCCCACACCACAGGTAGCAGACCTGGCTGGTGCTCAGCAGGAAGACATCGTTGGAGTTGAGGGAAGAGGCTCGGGCTGGCACCTCTGTGGCCTTGGTGTTCACCTCATCCGTGCCCCTCACTTGGAAGAGGCGGATTGCCGGCTCGGGGCTGCTCTGCTGAGCCCGGCTGGTGCCGCCCTGCAGGGAGAGAGGGAAGGGCAGCTGTTGTGTTGTGATTCCAGGGTTTACCCCAGAACCTCGGGTCCCTCCCTGATAATTCCCTGCCAAGTGTGTCAGTCACCAGTCACCCTTCCAGCACTGTCTGTCAGTCCTGGAATTCCAGAAGGGCGTCAAGTGATTGGCAGAATTCAAAAGATGCCCTCCACCCCTGAGGGGACATTGGGCCATCCAGGTATCCTTTGCCCCTTAGGATCTCCTCTCCCATACCTGGTTGGTGGCTCTCTACCCCTTCCCTCCCCTCTCCCTGGGGTTAAAAGGCAACCATGAGGTTCAGGGAGTTCTGTTGGAAGAATTGCTGGATTCTGAGGCCTGTGGGCCAGTATAAACCTCTGGATCAAAACCCTCCATCAGAACCCACTCTTTTCCTTCACCATCACCTTAAAGCTTCTCCACGAGAGGTAAATCTGAGCTCCTGCAAGCCTGGACTTGCCCCCAAGCCCCCAGCTGCAGCATCCAGCCAGCCAAAGGTGTCTCTGGGGTGAAAACACCACAGTTGCTGCTATTTGGGTTCAGCACCAAGGGCCAGACAAACTCAGGCTCATCCTGTCCAGCTATATTGGGATTATTCCAATAGGTAGCACTGAGAGGTGAGGAGGACACACAGATCCAGGGTGTGACTGATCTGAGGAAGGCTCTGGGCTCTCAGCCCTGCCCACTGCTGTAATAATGTGTTACTGTCACATTTTCTGAAAAATCCCTTCACCACGATTTCTTCTCCTGGGAAGCTGAGAAGCCTCAGAGAAAAATGAAAACAATATTATCTCATCTGCTTCTCCTGTGTTTTGCTGCTTTGGAAAGTGGTCTGGAGATTGTTTATCGAAAAGGTGGTTGTTTAATTGGTTTCATGTGAATTGTTTTTACTTAACCACCAATCACAGCCAGCTGTGTCAGGACTTTGGAAGAGAGAGTCACGAGTTTTCATTATTCATTCTTTGTTAAGCCTTCTGTCTGTATCTTTTCTCTATTCTATAGTATAGTTTTAGTATAGCATTCTATACTATAATATACTATACTATAATATAATTATGATATAATTAATATAATATAATATAATATAATATAATATAATATAATATAATATAATATAATATAATATATCATAATAAATTAGCCTTCTAAGAACATGGAATCAGATTCATCATTCCTCCCCTCGTCAGGGTTGCTTACAAATTCAACAATAATGAACCATAGTTCTGCACTGAGCAGGTAAGGAAATACAAGTATCTTCTGATTCCAGGTCAGAACAAAACCTACATGGCACCAGTCCCACATTTCTCCCTGATCATGGAGTCCTGACCAGCTCCCATCAAGATGCTCAAGGTCCATGTGACCAGATCATGGTGTCTGTAGAGGATTTGCCAGGCAAACTCTGCAGGGCATCTGTACCCTGATTTCCAGCTGTGCTCATCTTAACTGAACACCTGCCATGGAAACCATATAGTGGGACCAACCCCGAGAGGTCAATTCCCCTCTCCCAAAGCCACAGGTAGAATTTCTCCACCACATATGTCAGCAGGCAAGGCAGCAAGTGAAGTGGGTTGGTAGTTATGTGATGTGATTCAGGCAAGGACAATGCAAATCTTGTTTGTATGATATTTTGAATGACCCTCTCTGGATAGCAGCACTGGTAATTCACTGGATGACTGCCTTACTCTAACTCTGCAAAATATTTTGGGACAGAGTCGTAATGAACTCCATACATCACTGCTGAAGCTCAGGGGTGGAGCTCAGTTGAGTTGGGTTAGTCCAGGGCTGTGTTTACTACAACAGTGCTCAGACTGCTTGAGGAGTACTAGAATGTTCAGTCTGCCAGTCTGGGCAGGGCTGGCAGGCTCCTTTCCTGAATATCAGCCCATTTTTATTGGGCTATTTCCACTGCAGCTGCCAAGCCACCGTTGGTGCTCCCACCTCCCAAAGGCAGGTTGTTGGAACCCAGGACATTCCTCTGACTGCCCTGGAGGACTCGAGACTCTGGCAGGGGGCTCAGAGACCTTGGCACAGAGTCACAAACACCTGTGCCTTTGATTGTAGCCCATGGAAACAATTACCAACTTTGTGTGAGGATTTACAAGCCACAAGGGTTTGAATAGAATGATGGTGAATTTATCACAGGGTGAAAAAGTAGAATTTGGGGGATTTAGAATGGGGGTTCAGGAGGCAAGATGGAGGGATCTGGATGTGTCCTGTCCTTCTTCTCCTTCTTCTTGCCCTCCATCTTCTGCTGTGATGGTGACACCTCTGGATTGGTTTAGAGTAGAGACAGACTGTCTAACATATGTGATAGGTACTGGAAAATTATTGTAAATAAAGTGCACGTAGGCTTTAGTATAAAAAACTAACACCATCCCAAGGGTGGTCAGTGTGCCACAACCCGACCTGCTGGACAGACCTCAGCAGGTCAGAGAAAGAATGTATTAGATAAGAGAAAATAAACAGCCTTGAAAACCACAGCTGAGGAATCCCAACTTCTTTGGTCAGAGGGCTGGGAAAAAAGACTCTTTAATACCTGGGGTGACATTTCAGCAACACAAAACCTGAGAGCAGGTTACCTCGTAGATGACCAGCTTGCCCTTGAAGATGGCCAGGAAGTGCCTGGGCTCCTTGCCCATGGTCACCCGCACCTGCACGGCCTCGTCCCCGTATTTCCTGTCCAGCTCGATGGCATTGAGGGCACAGGCAGTGATCTCATCCACGGAGGCGTGGCGGCCCTGGGGGACAGGGGGGTGACACACACAGCGTGATGAGAACAGGGGTACAAACCTACAAACCTCTTCACAATTCAACACCTGCCAGTTCCAAAGTGTGTCATATCATGACATCAAAGTTAAAACTTCCAGATATTTAAATTTCACTGGCATTCTGGTTTTGCAGACTTCAGAGTCCCATTTTGGAGCTTCTCTCTGCATGAAGATATACCTTAAAAAGGAAAGCAGAGATATCCATATAACCACAAAACTCTAAGAACTGAGGCTTTAAGGGACAATCCAGCTCCAGACTTTGACCTCAGCACTGTAAGCCCCACCATTCTTCACTCTTTCTGTCTTTTGCTGATGCTCAGCCTGATGCCAGTTTGGGATCAGTGTCCATGCTACCTACAAAGGATAGCTTGGGATATTTGAAATTGATGAGCAAAGTGTGTCTGAGTTCTTCTGGGTGCTTCGGTAGGGATTTTTGTGTGCAATTGCCTCTTTCAGCTTTAGGCTTGTACAGCAGGCACAGCACAGTGCCCTCTTCTCTGCTTTGACCTACCTGCCACATGTAGATGATGTAGTGGGGTCTGCCTGACCTCAGGTAGGTGTACAGGACCAGGTAGCAATCACCCCCATAGAACTGCCCATACATCTTGGGATTCACTGGCTGCATTTCCAAGTTCTCAATCCTCCACACCTAGGGAACAAAAAACATCTTGGTTAATAGCTGTGAAGTCAAAGTGAGGACAGAGCACAACTTTTTGGCTACCACTGAGCTTCAGGTGTTCACTCAGGTCCCACAACTGGATGGAAGAGATCAGTGCCTGCCCCTCGTGAGGAAGGTCTGAAGTGCCATGAGGTCCATCCTCCGCCTCCTCCAAGCTGAACAAACCAAGAAATGCTTGGAAAGAGGCTGATCACTGCACCCTCTGCCAGCCAAAGGAGCTGTCTCACCTCGATCTCCCCGGAGGCATCATCGACCATCCTCTGCTCAGCCGCGAGCTCAGGCCTGGCGTGGAGCTGGGTGGTGTCAAACTTCACCTGCTCCACCTTGGCTGCGTCAAACAAAACAAAAACAAGAACAAAAACAGAATAAAAACAAGAATCCAGTGACTGCACCACACAAACCCTTCCCATCCTCACCCACAACCACCGTACAGCAAGTAAAACCCAGTCCAGGTTTGCAAAAAGCCACTCCTGCCCCCAGTAAACCAATGCTGATTTTGGAATATGCAAAAGCAAACCCACTTCAGTGTTGACCTGTGACAGGCTGGAATTGGCCACACAGCATGTTCCAGTGACAGCTAGCTGGTAAAAATATTACTAGTCTCCTGACTGAAAAATCTTAATTTTTTTCCAAATCCATAAATATTTTCCCATTTTTAAAATGCTGATTTCAGAAATAAAATGCCTACATTTCTCCAGCTCATGCCAAAGAAAGGGAGTATTTACAGACAGCACAGAGAGAAACAGAGATGGAGAGAAAAGAGAGAACTTGCAAGGGAAAGAGATTTGTGGCTCTCAGGCTGTTATTGATGGAGATGTTCAGCATCTCTGTCACCTTGCAATCATTCATCAACAAGTTCTCTCTCTTTGGAATTGTTTAGTCTTTGGGGTTAATGCATTGTAATATTCCCTTCAGCAGTGTGATAAATACACCATTTACACCCTGTGTAAATACAGCATCACTCCACTGACGTCAGGAGGGGACTGGATGGATGCCAGTGTAAATGAAAGCAGAGCTCTTTATCAGGCTCAGCATTAGCCCTTCATAAAGGAAATTTGGGAGATCTGGAAGTGAGAGATTTTGCATGCAATTCTTCAGAGAGGAGTGACTCTCTGACAACATTTATATTCAGAGTAAGTGGCAATTTGGTTCATATAAGAAAATTCAGCAGAGCTGAATGTCCTTCAGTTCATGAATCCTTTCCATCAACTGAAGAAGATGGAAAATAGAAGGCACTAGCAGAGTGTACATTAGATTTTTGAGATCCTGAAGGCAGGAGACAGTTGATGTGAATGATGCTTCCTCAGCTATTGCTTAGCACAGGTAGGAAAGACAAACCCAGGACCAACATGCTCACCAATTTTGCCTGTAGTGTAGACCTTGCCCAGCCCTTGTGTTTCATTCTTTTCTGTCCACCTCTGGAAGAGCTGTTTGAACATGGCTGACTCTGCTCCGTCATTGATCACCTCCACGTTGGTGGATGAAGGATAGCCTTTGGCTTGGATAAAACCCTGGTGGGGTTCACAAAGGCCATTAGTGAGCTTTTTGCTTTTTACAGACATGATAAGAGGGGTGTGGACCTGGACCGGCCTGAAGAGTGTCCCTCACTGAACACAGGGTGGAATTCAGTCCAAGATTAGCATTTGAACTAATCAGAAGTAACTGAAGACTCTTGCTGTAGTATGATGTTTACTTCTGTCTTTAGGGGACTGAACCCTACTCCTATCTCTTTTCTCCAAACTTTTTGTCCCTCTCTAAGCCAGGAAAACTGCTCTGCCTGGTAGAGAGCATAGGAGTGAAGGGGTGGATGCAGCTCAGCACGCCCAGAGCATGAAGTCTGTTTTGAAGGGACTCACAAACATTTTTTCTTCTTTTTTTCTATTTCTTTCCTTAAACCTGCATTATTTCTTTCTAATAGTGCTACCATCAAGTTAAAAGACTATTTCAACAGAGGTGCTTGATACAATATGAGTGAGAAGAAAACATTCTGTGTTCTGCCACAATGCCAAAACCCTCGTTCAGTTTTGGGAACTGCTCCCGTGTTTATCTCAGAAGGCTCCAGGATGACCCGAGGTGCAGTGCTGGCAGCTGTGGGAAGGAGCCTGATTGTGGCTTTCTGAGCATCCAACTTGTGCTGTAAAAGCTGCAGCCACACACTGCCCTCAGGGAAAAGCAGAGCAGATGGTTCTCCCGTCCCTCCCACCTGCCACACTGAAAGACAGACATATCTTTTGTTCTACATGTGTAGCTCAGGGCCAGAATTTGCAGAGATGATTGCCTACTGAAATGAGTCTGAGTCAAGCTCTTGAAAGGAGCACAGAGGACAGTGAGATAAGTTTTAAGGCATTTTTAAGCTTTTTTCTCTGAGACAATAGATGCAATCCTATTGAGGCTGGAGTCTCCAGGTGGGACCTTACTGAAGGTGGACCCACTGAAGTTCAGGATCTCCTTGTTAGATCTCATGGAAGATGAAGCCATTTATGGTCTTCCCATAAGTAAATGTCTAATTAAAAGCCGTGTTCCCTCATAGTCTTTACTTCAACATGCTAACTTGTAAAAAAATACCAAATTCCTTACTTGCTCAGGCTCCCTTGAGGCTAATTTTTTTCTGAGAGGAAGAGCTGGCAAATGCTCTGACGGAAAATAGCACATGGATATCAGACCCCCTTTATTATCTGTTTATGAACCTTTTTTGGTTGAATTCTTGACCCTGCTGATTCTCTCTGACTCCACCATCCCTTGAACCAACAGTTCCCAGAAGTTCACTATTTACCATGTAGAAAAGTATTTTCTTTTATACTTGATTTTCTTTATCCATTTTTTTCTTAGTTTTAGTGGCAGGTCTTAGTCCTAGCACAATTTGATGACTAACAATTTTGTATTTATGTCATCATGCCTCCCCTAGACACTCAACTTCTCTGTTATTACAGAGGCCAAGAGCTCCCCAAGAGCTACACTTAATTGTAATTAGTGGTCAGATCTAGATCAGCACGTATCAACCGCCCACGACATCGTTTGCACTCTATTACAACTCACCACAGCTCGAGTGAATGCTGCTTTTTTCTCTTCTGGGCTGGAGGCTTTTCCTCTCCAGACATAAATTTTGAAGCCACCTTGGTCTAAAATGTAGCAGTCCTGAGGTTAAACCAAAAAAACAGGAAACAGAAAAAACCAAATGTGAAAAACTCTGTGCAGGAAATGCTCATCATTTGTAGCTCAATCAGGTGGATCCTTGTTGAAGATTTAAGATAGAAGCATATCCAGCTCATTTCTGAGCCTTGCAGAGCTCTAACCCTGGTGCAGACATTACCAGAGGTGACAGAGAATTAATTTCTTGGTTTAGAAATGGAGTACAACTATTAATTAATTAATTTCCATGGTTTATAAATGCAGTACAACTACCACCAACCCCACTGGGCAGGTTTCACAGGTGTGGGCACACCAAGCCCAGGCTGCTGATTTATAATTTGAACTAGTAAAGTATGTATTTTTCTTAGGCATTGCTCAAAACTGTCTATTACCAAAACTGTCTAACACCTCAAAGGAGGTGTTCTCAAACCAAAAACACCACCAGCTCCAAAAGGGGCCAGGAGAAGTGTACACTGAAATATCTACCCTACCCTGCTGCTCCCTGCATTTATGCCCAAATCTGAATCTAAAGGAGCAGGAAAGGTCCAAGTTAGACATGTTCTGCATGAATATTTTGTCCTCATTGATATCCCTGATCTGAAGCTCAGTGTTGCATTGCTGTGAAGGAAGCAGGATCCCGAACCCAAAGGGAATGAGGGGTGTGCTGAGACCGTCCCCATGCAGACAGCTGGTGCTCCAAACACACTGTGGGACCAAAGGCTGCTCCTTTTGCAAACTGAACTATGAAAGAAGAAAAAGGGCTTCACGTGTCTGCAAAGGGAGGCTGAGATTTTAACAAGGCTGACATCAGGATGCAAAGGGGAGCGGGAGCCTTGCGGCGCAGTGCTGTGCTGGAATAGGCTGGTCTGCACTGCAGAGAATTAAGGATGAGCAATTCTCTGCCAAATTTCAGTCAGAGGAAAAGCCTCTGTTTTCTGAAAAACTCTGCACAGAGGGTCTGTCAGGAAATCTCCTTCCAGGGTGGGTCACTGAGACCAGCCACTTGCTGTGGCAGGAAAACAAATCTCCCTGGTTTCGTGAGCAGAGTATTTATTTGCTCTGGAGTCAGCAGAGGGAAGGCTATCCTTGCTCATCAGGTATTAAGAAGCCTTCATTCCATCTGGAATTTATTCCTGGTATGCAGCTCTCCCTCACTGTGATTGCCAAGCTAATATAATCCTTGGCTCAGAGCACCAATTTGCCATCTCTTCTTGGAACAGCTTCAGCACACCACCTACCTCCGGCTGCTGAGATTGTAGCAGGGCTAAGCTGTCCTAACCTAACAGCAGGGCTGAGCTCTCCTAGTGATGGAAGGCCTGATAATTTTCAGGAAACAGGTGCTCAGCTGAAAACAAAGTGAGCCACAGCCTCCTTTTCTGGCTGGAAAGGCCAGTCTGGCTTTGTCTCACCTCGTGCTGCAGCAGATCCTGTGTCAGGGGCCGGGTGGCGATCTCCTGCACCACCAGGTCATTGTCCTTCTCATAGACACTGCAAGACAGAGCCACCGAGCTGAGTTAGACCCCACAGAGCCCCCTGTGACAAGGGACAGGGTTGGGAGCACAGGACTCACTGGTAGAGCCTGACGTTGGCTTTCTGCAGCTCGTCGGCTTTGGTGTCGGGGACGGCGTCGCGGAGCTCCCCGCGCCTCTCGCCCAGCACCATCCTCATGATCTGCATCAGGTCTGGTGAGTCCCTCTCGTTGTCAATGATGCCAATCTGAGCACGGCCGCCCCTCTCGCTGTCCCTGATGCTCCGAGCCAGAGCAAGACCCTGCACAAGGACCCACAGGGGTAAGTCCTGACACACACCCCACACCCAGCAAGCCCCAAGCAGTGACTGAGAGCCAACAGCCCCAGCCAGGTTACCACAGCTCCCTGAAGCACCTAGTGCCTTCCAAATTTAGCTATTAAAGAAGCAGATATGTTTGTAATGCCTGATTATTAATTAACTCGTAGGAAAATACTGCTAATTGCAGTCACTGCTGATGCTGCTCCCGCAGGGCACATGGGAGGAGGCACATGGGAGCCACAGGTATGTGGGAGCCACAATAGGCACTGCCTGCATGTGACTGTGCTCCAGCAGGTCCAGTGGTCCCCTGGGATGGTCTGGGGGACAGATGAACACATGCTGAGGCCAACGAGGCAGGATGCTGCAGAGCTGCAGGACCCCGGCCGCCCCACGGTGGCATTTTACATTTAAATGTTTCAAGTGTTCAAAAAACGTGGATGTCTTCTGTGAAAAAAGCAGCATGAAATGTCAAGCAGCTAATTAGGCTGAAATCTCCATCTTCAATTGATTTTTTTTTTTTTTGTTCCCATGACTCCTACTGCAATAGCTTTGAAAGACTCCTCTCTTTATCTCCTGTCTCTTTATCAGACATAGGAGATGACCTGCTTGAGGCCTGAGATGAACCCAGCAGCCACGAACCTGCTCCCCCTCCCGTGTTGAGGATTGCTTTGTACCTTCTTCAGCACCAAGAGGATCTCCACTGTGCCCCAAAAATGGCATTCCCTGGGGAGATTCCCTCTCTCCCAGTTCATCAGGGGACACCACACACAGGGCAGACCCATCTGCCTTTTAATATTATAATGACCACAAGCTTGGCCACCAGCTTTGCTGATAACCTGTTGCTGTATCTTGCTTTACTAGATCTCTGTATCTTGGTTCCTGTATCAGTAAAATAAGGGTAATGATCCCTTTGCAAAGTGCGTTAACAGCTATAGATGTGACCTATCAGCTTGTCTCATACTGACCAAGCCAGAATTCCCTGTTGATGTTGTAAACAAAAAATTAAAATTAATCTACCCTGGGGTGGTTACTGAAGCTAAACCTACTGGAGCTGCTGACTTTCTAATCCTATGCCATGCAAACAACAGGGCACAGAGGGATGGAGATGAGCTCCAGAGGGAGCTGGATGACTTTCGGGGGCTGGAACTAGAGAGATGCCCTTGGCTGCCTGTGAAATGCAACCTGAGGCCAGGTCTGAAGTGGAGCAAAGCAATTCCATGGGCCTCTAAAACCAACAGATGGGCAAGTAGAAAATTTATGATTATTTGATCATATCTATGTTGTTGATCATAAGATTTTCACTGTGAAAACACTATGAATTTTTAATTTTTTTTTCCCTAGGCATCAAAAAAAAGCCAGATTAAGCCAAGTGTCTTTTGCCTGTACTCACCCTGGATTTCTCAGCAATGCTGCAGCTGGGTCCATTCCACTGGATCAGCACTTTACCAAGGTCCAGCAAGAACACATCTCCCTTGTTGAAGCTGTCCCAGGAGAGCGCTACCTGTCACAGGGAAATGAGAGAGTTTGGCAAAGTGGGGAGGATGAGGAGAGCTGCAGGTGACAAGTCCCAGCCATGGCAAACCTGTCCCTGGGGATGTAAGAACAGGTTTGCAGAGACTCCTCATTCTGCTGGCACTCAGCTCCTCACTGAGCACAGTGCTAACACCAAACCCTTAAGTGAGGACTTGAAAACTGTCCTGAAATACAAGTTCTTGAGCAGAAATGAGATACCCACCAATAAATCTGCTCAAAAATGAGAGTAGGAGCAGGAGAGGGAAGGAGAAATGATCCATAAGAAGAGCAAGGTCTTCCTCTTACCTCTGTGGCTGACACGTGCTTCTTGCCCTTGACGTGAAGGAGACGCTTGATGTTGTACATGTTGGTCTCCACATGCTTAAATCCTGAAGCCACTCCTCCTTTCTTGTAGCTGTTGTGCAGCAGAGAATAAAGAGTTAGAGCTGGTTAGAAAATACCTTCCCCTCTATCCTCTGAGAACATCCCAAGATTTTGGTGGCAACTGAAAAATCTGGAGGCAAAATAATCTCAAAGTCCTAAAATTGCAGTGGCAAATACTGTGCTCCTCACTGCTGTTGATGGTCCTTATCAAGGTGTCTGTCTGCCTCTTATGGGCATTGTGTTGCTGCTGTGCACACAATTATAGAATCATCAAACCATTTAGGTTGGACAAGACTTTCATGATCATTGATTCCAAGCATTAAACATCCTGGGAGAAGATGAACAGGCAGGTCAGGAATGGAAATGGAATTGTATCACAACCAAACTGAAAATCCCATTGACCATGGCAGTGGCATCCCAAAGTTGAAATATTCCATAAGCATTCAATTAGAATATAAAACAAACTTGGCAGAAAACAAACTTCCTGCTAAAATTTTGTTTTCTTCAAAATAGCTGTTTTATTAAAAGCAGCCTAGACAGGAAACTGTGGCCAGAAGCAGAACAAAACTGTAAACACATACAGGACACTGTGTTTCTCTCAGATTTTACCTCACAATTTTTTTTCTTCCATCCCTGAATACACACTGTGCAGCAGCCACTCTCAGCACTGTCATCACTTCATGTCACAATGTCATCCCCTCTCTTGGGACAACTTTGCACAACCATGAGAGGGCACAACCCCCCACAGAAGTTCCACAGCATTTTTAATGTTTTTTGGGTGAGTCTAATCCACTCTTACATATCCTAGACCATTTTAGAGAACAGATCCCTTGTTCACACTGCAGTAATAACTGACACAATGCTATTTAGGGGGAAAAAGGGGACAATTGTTGATTGCCGTTTTTGCCATGTGGGTAATTGATATATTTTAGGTGGAAGGGTACTGGCTATTGTAGGTGGAAACTTTCCACTATTTTAGGTGGAAAGGTACTGGCTAATGTGGTCAGAAATGTGACTCACAGCACTCTAGACTTGTTTGGCCCAGCTTAAGATACCCACAGAAGGATGCTGTGGTGATGAGTCCACCTGCCAAGATGTGGAAAGAGCTTCCTTTTATTTCTCATTCTGCCTCATACTTCCTCACTGACCGCAGGGATGTGGTTTAGACCCAGATGAATTCTAATCCATGCTGATTTCAGAGGAAGATAGGTTTCCAGACAGACTGGTTTTAAGGGTCTGATTTTCAGTCCTTCATTGTCCCCTACTCATCTTCAAGATGAGGCTAAAAGCACTTTTCTCTCTCAGAAAAGTTCTGAGGAGATTCATGAGAGGTTGTTGAGATGCACAAGACAGAGACATCCAGCCAGACTGGGATGGAGAATATTGACCCAGGATCATCTGAGTTTCCTTCAGCTGTTTGAAACCAAAGCACTCAGGCTGTTTATCGCCAATGAAGACCTCCCTTGGAGGAAGCAATTGGAGTCCTTCCAAAAACCCCAGAGTGAGCAAAGACCCTGGGATTGGATTCAACATATCAACATATCATATATTCAACAGTATCTTTTGGATGACAAAAGTTCAGTCACTTTTTCCTTCCACTTCAGGAATATTACACCCACTATGAGCCAAATCAGCACTTCACTGCAAGGTGGATATTAGTCTGAAGTGCTCTGAATGGGCACTTGAAAGTCTGTGGAGGAGAGGAATGAAGACCCAGAGGTGAACAAAAGGGATGTTAAGATTCATTTACTGCAAAAATCTGGGAAAATGACCAATGGAACAGAATGCCACGGCTCCAGACTGAATAAGTAATTCCTTCAAAATGGGAATTCTTTGTTCTGAATTTTAACCACCACCAGTGCTGATCCAGGGAGGTCATTCTGTCCCTCTACCTGGCATTGGTGAGGTCCCACCTCGAGTGCTGTGCCCAGCTCTGGCCCCTCAGCTTGGGAAGGACCTTGGGACACTGAGCACATCCAGAGGGGACAGCGAGGCTGGAGAGGGGCTGGGAACACAAACACTGTGAGGAACCCCTGAGGGAGCTGGGGGTGCTCAGCCTGGAGAAAAGGAGACTCAGGGGTTGTCAGAACCCAGGACATTCCTCTGGCTGTCCTGGAGGACTGGAGACCCTGGCAGGGGGCTCAGAGACCTTGGCATGGAGTCACAGACACCTGTGTTTTTGATTTCAACCCATGGAAACAATTACCAACTTTGTGTGAGGAGTTACAAGCCACAAGGGTTTGAGTAGAATGATGGTGAATTTATCACAGGGTGAAAAAGTAGAATTTTGGGTATTTAGAATGGGGGTTCAAGAGGCAAGATGGAGGAGGAATCTAGGTATGTCCTGTCCTCCTTCTTCTTCTTCTTCTTCTTGTCCTCCATCTTCTGCTGTGATGGTGGCACTTTTGGATTGGTTTAGAGTAGAGACAGACTGTCTAACATAGGTGATAGGTATTGGAAAATTATTGTAAATTAAGTACACGTAGTTTTAGTAGAAAAAGCCAACACCACCCCAAGGGCGGTCAGTGCGCCACAACCCAACCTGCTGGACAGACCTCAGCAGGTCAGAAAGACAATGCATTAGATAAGAGAAAATAAACAGCTTTGAGAATGAGAGCTGAGGAATCTTGTCTTCTTCTTTGGTCTCGGGACTGGGAAAAGAGACTTTCTAACACCTCAAGGTCATCTTGACACCAGAGACCTCATCAAGGGGTGACCTCATCACTCTCTACAGCTCCTGAAAGGTGCCTGTGCTCAGCTGGGGCTGGGCTCTTTCTGTAGCAGCACTGACACAACCAGAGCACACAGCCTCAATCTGCACCAAGGGAAATACAGGTTGGATAGTAGGAAAAGAAAGAGTGATAAAGTTCTGGAATGGCTGCCCGGGGAGGTGGTGGAGTCCCCATCCCTGGGTGTGTTTAACAAAGCCTGGATGTGGGGATATGGTTTAGTTGAGCTGTTGGGGCTGGGTTGGACTTGATGATCTTGAAGGTCTCTTCCAACCCACTCATTCTGCGCATTCTGTATTTCTCACATTTTTGAGATATGGATGTCTCTGAGACTTAGAGAGAAGCAGAGGGAACCCCAGGGGCCACAGCCCACCTCGCTGAGGGTCACTTGGCACCACTCACATGATGCCGTGTCGGAAGTAGCTCTGGAAGGTCTCGGACTCGTGTCCCTGCACCTCGCGGTGCTGCACGGGGCTGCCCCCGAGCGCCGCGTCCAGCTGTGTCACGTACACGGCTGCAGCGCCCTGCTCGTCCTGCGAGGAGTCCTGGCCAATCCAGTAGTGCAGATCCACAGCGGTGCCACGGGAGCTCCTTTTGGTCTGCAAGAGAGGGGAAGGACAAGTCCAGGTGAAGGCACAGCCCATTTTTGTGTTGGAAAACAGAGTGACCATGGAAATTCCCAGTTCTGCCTTTCTCCTGGCCAAGGGAGAGAGGACAGAGCCTCAGGTACTCCCTGGGAGCTCAGCCTGGAGCTCTCCTTATTCAGCAGAGCAATTTATGGGTTTGATAAACTGAACTGAAGGACGTTTCTGTCTGATATTCTTTTATAACTCCTGTTATCAAGGAAAACTGAGTGCCCATCCCTGAGAACATTTTTGTGTCAGAAAACCAAGTGACCATGGAGTCCTTTCCCAGTTCTGCCTTTCTCCTGGGCAAGAGGAGAGAGGACAGAGCTTCAGGTACTCCCTGGGAGCTCAACCTGGAGCTCTCCTCATCCAGCAGAGCAATTTATGGTTTTTTTAAACTGAACTGAAGGATGTTTCTGTTTTATATTCTTTTACAACTCCCATTATCAAGGAAAACTGAGCGCACGTGCAATTAATGTGTTCAGCTTGTTCTACAATGAAAACATTTTTGTGTTGGGAAACATTTTTGTGTCGGAAAACAAAATGACCACAGAGCTCTTTCCCAGTTCTGCCTTTCTCCTGGGCAAGAGCAGAGAGGACAGAGCCTCAGATACTCCCTGCTCTCCTCATTCAGCAGAGCAATTCATGGGTTTTATAAACCAAACTGAAGGATGTTTCTGTTTAATATTCTTTTATAACTCCTATTATCAGGGAAAACTGAGCGCATGTGCAAATAATGTGTTCAGCTTGTTCTGCTGTCGTACATTTTGATATTAAGACTTTAAGCAGATTCTTCTCATAGGATATCTTTTGAAATACAATGCATACTGCTATTTATTTGCCTGGAGATGCTACCCTTGCTTTCTTGTTGTTGTTCTCACAGCACATGACAGAGCAGCACAAACTGCCTCAGAATTCCTGCTGACTTGTAAAATAGACATAACTCCAAATGAAGCTGAGCCAGTGTGTGCATGCTGGGATTCATCTTATTACAGAAAACCCCAGCAGCCTAAAAAAAGGAGGCAAGCAGGCTGAGAAGAAGGTGTGCTCGGTGTTATTTGAGTTGTGCCAGTTATTCTTCTGCACCCACTGTGTTAAATCCCATTGTGGACACCTGGGAAAGGTAATAAAAGCTCATTTTATAAGCTGGATTTGACGCTAAATTCTGTTTATTTGCTTTGTGCAGTGATACCACAGTGAAACACAGCAGAAGGAGTTGAATAAAATGCAGCTCTGTTCCTCAGGCACAGATAATTAATTTGTGGAAAAATCACTCAATTTAATACATCGCTATTGAAGATGATCAAAGTCCCATTGTCCCACGGACAATCATTATTTGGAAAGGCTCCAATAAAGAAGCAGAATGCACAGATGAGTGTTTTTACCCTCCTGTCTTCCAGGGAAAAGGAGAATAGTGGGCTGATGAAGGGCTCTTCTGCCTGGGGAAGTTGTTGTAACAGAAGTTGAGCATCAAAATCCATATTTACACTGCCAGCTCCCTGCAAGGACTCCAATATTCTGTTCTAAACTCTAGTTTAGACTCTAGTATTCTGTTCTGTTCATGGGCCTGTAACTCAGGCTTTCAGCACTCTGAAGGGACCCTAGAGGCATGTGTGTGGGGCATTTGAGCAGGAGACACATCCTGTGCTGATATCCCAGCCTGCTTTCCCATCCTGGCACACAGAGGATGTGCAGCTGGGCACTGTGGGGCACTGGAGGTGTTGCTGCCTCTCCACCGACAGAGATGTTTGCAGGAGGCACACTCAGACCCAGGAAGTGGGAAAATGCCTCTGGTCTCCACCCTATGATGGGTTTGGGTTCAATGGGACCTAGGTTGCTTCATGCAGGTGAAGAGATTTGCAAGGGATTTTAGGAGGTGAGTGTAACACATCATCCTCCTGCCAAAATCTGAGACCACGAGGCAGTTTGCACAGAGCACAGCTGGTTCTCAGCACTCCTTCACAACCAGCTCAGGTAGCTCTGCACCAAATTTGGGTGGGGCTGAAGTGTCCTTATGGGGACATGGGATGGGCTGCAGAGCCTCTGCTGCTTACGTGACACACGACATGGAGCATCCTCATGGCCCACATCACCTGCTAAAAATGAGACTCTCCAGCTGGTCACATCCCACATCCCCCAAGGACTCCCACAAATCATTTAAATGTGGTCCTTGATTGAGTTTTCCAGGAATGTACTGGTCATTTTGCCATGCCTGGGCATGACTCAGTTGATTGGAAGATAAACACTTTTAATGAATTACTAAGTTAACTGCTCCTCTGAACTTCTGATTTACTAAACAGGCAGTGTTGTCACAACAGCCACGTGAAATTCATCATCAGATCCATGATTAGATGGTGAGCACATATGCAAAACCACTTCAACAGTGCTTTTTCCACAGGACAGGTAGCTAGGAACCAAGGCAAATCTAAATAAAAAGGGTTGAGCCAGTTGCCCAACAGAGAGCAGTGTTTGCTGTCTTACTTACATGCAAAATGATGTAACAGTCTCCTTCAAAAAAAGTCCCATAAGCTTTTTCAGGTACAGGAACCATCTTCATGTTCTGTAAGGAAATCAGAGTTGGGGTCACTGCTAAAAGTGAAGAGCCAGCAGTTGGTGTCTATGAAACAGGACAGGCTGGGCTGCACAAAGCACTGAGGTGACAAATCAGGGTTTGGAGGAGGAAGAATCAGGGCTGAGTTTCTGAGCAGGGAAAAGCCACTTATGGAGGAAATATTCAAAGTACTAAGGAATGAGAATGGAAAATGATCATTTTGCTTGGACAGCCTGCAAGTATGTTGTAGTGTCCTTGCCCTTGTGCAATCCTGTAGATCTACACCTGGGGTCCAGGCTGAAGTGCTCCAGAGCTTGCATTTGTAGGGAATTTCCCTACTTTTTTTTGGGGGGGTTACAAATGTTATTTATTTTAATTTCCCTACAAATTTTTAATTTGTAGGGAGTCTCTCAGGAGAGTGAACACATCTCATCCTAGATTTAGTTGTGGGCACAGTTCTTTGCTCAGTGCCCATGAGTTTTCCTCAAACTTTCAGCACTTTATAAGGATAACCCCTCTGCTAGGGGCTCAGGGCAACCAGCTGAGAAAAGACAGAGCTGAGGACACTGCTGGTCCCTCATCCCTCCAGACCCTAATTGCAGATTTCCTCTGGCACAAGTGCATAATTAACCATGCATAATTAGCCGTGCCTGCCCAGCACAGGTGCCTGGCTGTGCCACCCAGCAGTCCCCACGCAGCTCCTGGGCTAGAGCTGGCTCTGAGGTTCCCTGAAATTAGAGCCATGCATTCTTCTGCTGGCCTGACTTGTCTCCCAGCATACCAGCCTGACCCCTGTGAACCCACACAGCTCTAATTACAGATCCTCTGGAAGCAGCACAGCGCAGTGCTTTGCAGAGAAATGGAAAGGTGAAGGCTCTGTGATATTTGGAATATGGTTGTGACCTGTTGAATATCACTTGGAGATGTTGGAGCCTCTTCCCACTGCTCCCCTGAGGGGATTCTGCACCTCAGTCTAAACCCACTCTCATTGCAGGGGAATGATTTTGGTGAATTGGGGCAGAAAAGGCAGAGCTGAGCACAGCTTGGGTGCAATCCAAAATCAGATACCACCACCAGCAAAAAGGCAAAATCACAAGCTGCAGGATCTCTCCTTAAAGTGACACAGAGTAGGAAAGGCAAGGAAGAAGTACAAATAGGCAGAAAGAAAGAAGTACAAATAGACTCCATGGAATGCCTTTGCTGCAAAAATCTGTGTCTTCCCCATGGCATCTGCTGGTGTGGACTAAGGATCACCCATCTTGGTGAAACAGGGATTTTCTCTGTGTTAAAGCAGCCTTGCACTGACTCCAAAAAGGGGTGAGAAAAGCCTCCAGTGCTGGAGGAATGACTTCAGTCCCACCACATTCCTGTTTCCTTTGTAAACATTATCATCTCTGTTTTACAGAGCAGGAAACCACAACAATAACACATTGAACATTTCATGGGGAAATACTCAGTCTGTTTCCCGCTCTATCTTATCTTTAGGACCCTCTTTTCTCACACAGATTACTGCAAGAATTAATCTTCCTTGAAACATAAACACACATATGTGCAGAGGAACATGTGCCATGACTGTGACAGAGGACATGTGCCATCCCTCTAGTCCTACCTCTATGCCCCATATCTGCAGTCCCAGCTTCCTCTCGATGCTTGGGAGGTTTGTGTCACCTTCTGTCATCCTGCAGGCTGAGCTAGAAGGCAAAGGAAGAAGAAAATCCAAAATAATTATATAATTAGATACAACAGTGAGTGTGCTGGGTTCCTCTTGCCATCAGAGCAGGTTTAACACAGAAAAATCCATGTTTTGAAGTGTCTCTGTCTCTGCTATTAACACTTAGGTGGGATGAACCCCCATTCCCAGCTATCCATGGTCATGAAGGGCCAAGCAAAGTGCAGGATCCCAGCCCAGCAAACACTGATAGGACAGCGTGGTTTGGGTGGGGGATTATTTTCCCTGGATTTGAACACATGGAAAGGATCCATTTGGGATCATGTTGCCTGGATTTGAAGAGGTGGAAAGGATCCATTGGGGATTATTTTCCCTGGATTTGAAGAGGTAGAAAGGATCAACTGGGCTGTTGGACCTGACACCAGTACTGGTTTGTTCCCACCATGGCACGAGGAGTGGAGGAGACACAAGAGGACCTCCAGGAATCCTGTGCCCCCCTGGGCCAGTCACTGCAGGTCAGGTCAGGTGAGGTCTCCTGGCCTTGGGGGAGCCCAAGGAATGAAGCCCTTCCACTTCAAGCCAATATTCAGGTGTAAATTCAGACAGGGATCTCAGGGCAGGGCACCAGGCACACAGAGTGAGCCAATCAATAAGCAGAATGTCTATTTTACACAAATCCCAGCCTCTCCCTAAGCTCTGCTGCCTCCATGGGGAAGCAGCAGGTTTCAGGTTGCCCACACAAAGGTGTCTGAGGATATTTGAGGCAGTTTTTGTGTCTTCAGCTGCCCCTCTGATGGGTGGAGGCCTCTTATCCATCCTCTATCATACCCACCAGTTGTGGGGGAAAAAAATGACCATCCTTTAACTATGTTCCCTGATCCTACTGCTGAGCTTTTTGCCCAAGAAACAGCTTTAGAACCCAGCTTGTTTACTGGGAAACTTCCAGAAAGAAATTAAATCCCAAAGCAATGTCCATAAAAACTTGGAGTTGGATCCTATTGGAGCCAGCTCCACTGCAGTAGCCACGGGACAGGCTGTGCTTGTGCAGGGCCACAACCCACACCAGCCTTTCTGTGAGCCAGTCCTGCTCACAAATCCAGGCCCAGCCTCCAGAGAAAACACAGCTCAGTGTTCTCCTGAAGGTGGGGAAGAGCAGAGCTGTGATCCCTGTCAGAAGGTTTTTATTGCTCGCATTACGAGCAACAAGTGCTGGTTACCCTGAAGAGGTTGAACACTCAGGAAGAGCACAAAAAATGCACAAAAAATGCCACAGGCAGGAACATTGGTCCATCCAGACATCCCAGACCCTGGCTCAGGCAGCAGGGAGGTGCAGGTGTTTCTGGGGGTGTTTTGAGCACAGACCCAGCACCTCTGCCACCTGAGCAGGCACAGCCTGGCAGGGCTCAGCAGCAGGAGTCAGAAGTGCTCATTCCTTCCTGAACACACAAGGACTGCTGGAGACTGAGTCCATGAGGCCTCAGGAACACATTCAGCAACTTTCAGCTCCCTCTCTGGTCCTCCAGAGAGCTTCCAGGCAGGAAAACAAACAGCAAGGACAAAATAAGATATTTTTCACTTCAATTCCCAGAAAGGTGATTGACACCCACGCAGATTAAAAGCCAGATCCAGCAAGATATTTCAGTGTCCACAGAGGAGACAGACACTGCTCTAAATGGTGTCCTGACTCACCTACAGCCCTGAAGTACAGGGCTATCAGGAACTAAATGAAAAACATGGTCTTAGTTCAGATCTTTAGTTAAAAACCTCTCCTTTCTTTTAATATCATATTCGAAAGTTCCCTATCAAAGAAAATCCCAAATGAAGCCTCCTTCCCTCAGCTATCTTTTCAATTTATTTAGGGGTTTTTCAAAACAGGAAGAAACTGAAACCAAAGCCAGAAAAGACATTTTTATTTGAGGGCAGTGGAGTTTTTTAGCACTGCTGACACTTCTCCCTGTGGAAGGCAGCAGGCATCTTCCTCTCCTGCTCACAGCTCAGGAAAGCAGCAGCTGGCCAGCTGTGAGACACAGCTGGATTCCTGCTTCTCTCAGCATCCCAACCTCTCCTGGAAAAATTAACCCAAAGGACACTGAGATTCCTCTGACAGCCAGCAGTGCTCCACAGATAACAAACCAAACATGTCTGACTGAAAATGAGGATCTCGGATCTCCTTCACTCCTGGAGATCCTTTCTCCATCTGAAAGCTCATAATCAGTGCTGAGTCCCCACTTTTCTGAGAAATGGTGTCCCTCCCTTCCTCCTAAGAGCTTTAGCTGGGGGAGTGTGAATCACAGACAAGGCTGGCTGTTTCTTCGGAATTTCCAGCTTCTTTCAGCCAGTGGCCAAGTTAGAAATAATAGGAATATGACTTATATAATCAAGCAGCTCATTTCATTAATGATTTAATGTGGAGCTTTAATCAGATGATCCCATAATTCAGCTCCTGTCCAGACATGAAATCTGGTATTTATGGAGTGAAATCTTCCCATCTGTGCTGAAATTATGAAGGGCAGAAACTTTTAGAATTTAAAAAAGAAGAAAAAGGGGATGTTAAGAGTCTTGGGGCATTCACTGTGGGGTTTCAACAGCAGTGTCTGGGGCAGCCCTTATCTCAGTCAAACCAGTTTTGCCCAGCATTAGGTGAAATGCAAATTGGCAAGAAGTGTGAGTCAACCACCTCAGGGGCAGGAATTCACCAGGGAAAATCACTGGTTATGGGATGGATTTGCCTCCTTGGGCAGACACAGCTCTACCTGTGAGGGGAGGAGAGAAGCACTTCTAGCTCATCTCTCTGCTCCCACATTAATACCATGCAACTACTCAATTTCCACCTCCAGGGCCAGCCTCTCCCATTGCCATCATTTCCAGGGAAATCTTCCTCTCTGCATGGGAAGAGGAGAAAAGTTCATCCCTTGAAAGTGGGCTGGGAGGTGGCCACAGCATAGCAAAGGCAGCTTCTGGCTTGGAGCTGCTCTCTAGGTCATCCCCACTTGTTAAGGTGCTATAAATGAAATTGCAAAGGTATCCTAAGTTGACTATATGATGCTTTTATCCCAAATCATCTCATTCTGTCATGTTGAATAATAAGTTTTGCACCTTTAAGACTTGTTCCAGAGAGTGAAGGGGGGACAAAAGAAGCACAGTGTGTTTTCAGACACTGCACTCACTCCTCCACATTGCTGCTCCTGGGCTGTGTTGTCTGTGGATGGACAGACAGCGGGACAGAGCTCTCCTTTGCTTTTAGTTAGTTTAGCTAGCTGAGGCAAAGAAGTTCCCTGGACTGAGGTTTTTTCCGTTTTCTCTGGCCCTGTTTAACCTGTTCTGGACTGAACACCCAGGGGAGCACCGGCAGCTGCACCTGAGGCCCACCAGGCCGGGCCTGGCCTGCGACATTTCCAGCACTGAGGGACTGATCAGAGACTGAGTGAGCTGAGCTGCAACCCAGGGAGGGACTTTCTCAGTTTGTCATCTCTTTTGGAGTGGCAAGGGGGTTTATTGTTTAATATTGTTTAGGTTTTTTTCCACTTTTCTCCAAGGAGGTATCTTCTCCCGGGCCAGTTTCTGAATCTGCTTTCCTAGAGAAGCCCCTTTAGGGGTTCTCTCCCAAATTTGCCCTGAACCAGGACAAATGGTCAAATGCTGCTCTTGACTGAGGGCAGAGAACCTGGAAACCCAACATCAGTGGCTGGCCCTTGAGTGGATGTTACAGCCAGGAGCACCTGGAGCCTCCAGAGCTAAAATCAAAGCTTTTCCTGGCACAACCCAGGCAGCAAAGCTGGTGGGTGAAGGCAGATGGGTCTCCCTTACACCCACTGCCCTTTGTGCACTGCCAAAATTGCTACTATAGGACACGAAACAACATAAGTGCACACACCACTGCTCTCAAGGTGAAGAAAACTCTAACATTTATAGTTTTCCAAAAGTGACAGTGGATTGGAAGGTGAAAGTGCCACTGGAAAAACCAACAGTCCATGAAATTTTTCTTCCTCTATAAAAGAATGTAAAACAATAAGTTATTTATATAAAGTGTGTGAGACAGTTTGCTACAAGAATGTAAACATCAGAAGGCTTAGAAAATCTTAAAAAATCAGGGTGACACAAAACCACAGCAGCACTCCTGCTTGCTAAATCCAGCCCTCATCCCCTCTCCAAGCAGCACAGCACAAGGAAAAGCTTCACCTTCAGGAAGGACTTCATGACTAATTGAGTGTCAAGGTCACTCCCAAGGCTGGTTAATGATTAATGGCTGGGGTGGCAGTGCCACCATCCCTGGGTCAGCTCAGTCCATGATGGAACCCAGACCCTGCCGGACATTGCTCCAGGCAGTCCTGGGCTGTTTGGGTGGGGAGGAAAAAGCCAGGACTCAGAAAGGGGACAGGGGAGCATTTCCAGCTCCTGAAGCACATTCTGAATCCAGGCTGCTTTGGCTGGCCTGGGTTCTGGCTGTAGTCACAGTAATAAAACAGCCCCAGTTAAATGACTAATGCTCTGTACAGCTCTGGGAAAATAGGAAGCAGCTGTGGCTCCAGCCTTTCCAGGCTGAAAGGCCTAATTATTGGGAATACTTGGACTGGCATTAGATGAGGTAAAGCAGGGGCTGTTGAATTGCTTTCATTGTCTCCACTACAGTTGGGGATCTGGGCCCAAGTAGGTGCCATTTTTTGTTTGAGGACAGTGGTTGACTCTTGTTTTGCCCAGAGGAGTGAAATTCAACACTGGAGTTCCCTCCTGTGGCTCACCAGCTACAGCTCAGGAACAGTGACTGTCCAAAAGTTCAGCACTCAGCCTGGATAAGCTGTCTTTTATTTCTCTGTTCCAAGAGGAGAAAAAGCAGCTTTTATACCACAGGAAAATCATGGCTAGGGAGGGCCAGCTACGGGGCTTGTCTGGTCTCTCATGTTGTCACATTTAGAGCTGTAAGACCTTTCTCCAAGCCATGCTGGATGTGCTGGAGCCTGGTGGGGAGGGCAAGGAACAGGATATGAATGGTGGGGATGGGAAAAGAGGAAAAAGCACAGCTCAGCTAATCCTCCTGCTCCAAGTCCTGTGAGATCCAGGGTCAGGAGCTCAGTGTAGCCCCCAGTCCAGGGCCAGGGCTCTGCCCAGACACGCCTGGGTGACCACAGAGAGCACTTCAGCCTTCTTGGAAAGAGCTGTTGCCTGGCAGCTAAAATTACGTAAAGCAGGCCTTGAAATAAGATGCTATTTCTGATCATGGTGGGCAATTAAACATTGGAACAGCTTATTAGGGAAGCTGGCAGGCTTGGCTTTACTTAATGTCTTTGAAATGAGATGGGTGAGTGGCTGGGCTCAGCTCCTCAGGCTCTGTGGCCAGGAGCTGCTGCTCAGGTGCTGCATTTCCAGCAAGCTGCTCCTTCCCATGGCTTTGGCAATAAAACAAATATTGGAGCGGCCCTTGTGCTTCAGCCATCTCCACCAGTCAGAAAAGATCCCCTGTCCATGCTATAGGATCATCAGGATGGATCCAGAAATGGTTTTAAGGGTTTTTTAGACTTCAGTAGTGCTGGCTCAAAACCTGAGATGGGGCATTGGATGGGTGAGCTGAGATTGGGCTCCTCTCCTCGGGGCTGGAGACAAGGGGACTTCACTGGTTCAAGTGGGGCAGGATTTCCCCTTTTTCCATGAATGGCTGCCAGGGATCCCCACACCAGGAGCTGCCTGACACCACAGCAGACTGGAGTTTTCTGTTCTTTGCTCATGGGCTGGGATGCTGAAGTTAATGTGAGTGAGGATGAAAGGGCATGGGATGAAGAGAGGGTTTAATGTTAATGATGGCCTCTCAAACTGTAAGTGCTCTGCAGCCCAGGAGAGGTTTCAATTCCCTATTCAGTGCATTTAAAGGATGCAGAAAGCTGGATTCACCTAGCCAAGGAATCCCTCAGGCTCTGAAAGAGCAATAACCATTTTGCCCTGTCTGAAAAGAAGCTGACCAGTGTTTCTGGGACCCAGCTGCTCTGTCTCTTTGTGGGATCTCAGCACCTCAGGACTGAGGTGCCGAGTCACCGAGACCACCCTTGGGGGGCTCGGGAGTCCTGGAATGTTGCCAGAAGTGTCTGGTGGCTGGACTTTGATCCTACACGGGAGACGACACCTGTATGAGGATAGGAGGGTTTCACTGGGGTGAATGGTGAAGGGATTAGTTAATTAGAGGGTGAAACACAGGGTTTAGGATTTCTGTACAGGGGGGTTTAGAGAAGTAAGATGGAGGAATTGGGGCGTGTCCTGTCCTTCTTCTTCTTCTTCTCCTCCATCTTCTGTGGTGATGGTGGCACTTTGGGATTGGTCATTACTAAAAGTGCACCGGGCAATAAGGGTGAAAGGTATTGGGGAAAAATGATAAATATTGTATACGCAACTTTGGGTATAAAGATAGGTGACCGCCCGGAGGGGAGGGGAGTGTGCTCATGGCTGGCTGCTGAGCAGACCTCTGTCGGGCCGAAAGAAAATCTTTTAGATAAACAATTAATAAACACAGAGACCGAAAGAAGAACTGAAGCCTCTTCTGTTCCTTTGAAACGCGGGCTGCCCCAAGGCCACCCCGGGCCTTTCCATGCCATCCAAACAGCCGAAAACCGGACATCTCTTGAACCCTGGAAATTTACCCCATCTCCAACCACCAACCCAGGCCCTACAAGAAACAAACCTCTGGCTTAGTGTGACTTCTCACAACCTGTGCCTTCATCTCCTGGCCACTTCTGGCATCTCAGACTTAGAGGCTGATACTTGGTCATTCCCAGAAAAGCACTGAGGCTGTGAGCTTCACGTTTCAGCTCCTCCTGAGGATGGACTTTGCACTAATCCTCCAGTCCCCCCATTGTTCCTAACATAAAAGCAAAGAGCACAAGGAAATACCAGGCTGCTGGGAAATAGCCACCTTCACAGCTGCACCAGCCCTCAGTCTGGATCTCATCTCCCTCTTCAAATTCCTGCTGATTTAGAAGGGAAGGCATCTCATGATTTATCTCCTCTGACTTTGACTGCAGCTGTATTTCCACCTGCCATAAATTCTAGCTCAACACCTCACTCCATCGAGGGAATGCTGTTCATCCCTCCACACCTCTCTTCATGATCCCCCTTGTCCCCCTCTGTTTATCTCACTGCTGGTGCAGTTCCAGCACCCTGATCTTTAAGCAGATGGTCTTGGGAATCTGATTTGTAAGAGCAGATTGTTTTTCTTTCCCTCAAACTGCTGCTATTTCTGAGTATCCCCTCTAAAATTTTACCAGCTGAGTGCTTGTCCTGGGAACGATGGAGCTGCATTGTCCCAGCAAACTTCTCACAATGCTGGAACAATGCACTGACAATTAAATCAGAACTTTGACTTCAGCCCCAGCTCCCAAGTCATGTGGTCTGAGTTTCCACATTCATCAGGCTGGCTGTGGAGCCCAGAGCTCAGCTCTGGCCAAGGTGGGGCTGGCAGGGTCCCCTTGGTGTCCTACAAAATGTCACAGCACCCACGCAGATCCTGCTGAATTCTTTCCCAGCAAATCCCTTCTTCCCCAGGATGTCTTGGAAAGCAGGAGGCTCTTGCAGGCAGGCAGGCAGGATCTCTGCAGGCTGAGGGCAGCCCTGAAAGACTCAAAGCATTCCCAAGCAGCTGCAGGAAGCTCTCCCTGAGATCAGCCCCTGTGACCGATAACAAACTCATTGCTGTGCAAACCCACCTCTCTGAAGATCCATGAGAAAGAAAAAAAACAGGCACAAGAAGCTGTTAAAAACTTTCTGCATTGTGCTGGTGTGCTGCCAGGTGCATTTTTGCCAAATAATAAATTTCAGCTTGGTGCACACCTCCTTCAGAGGTATCCATTGCACCTCCAGCCCCTCTCCGTGGGGTTTGTGAGTCAGCAGCAGCACGGAGCCATCCCAAGGGAAAGGTGAGCAGGCAGCTTGCCAATTCATCAGGAATAAATCTCCCCTTTCTTTTAGATCTTTCTCCTCATGAAAGGGAGAGATTCCTGGCTCAGGACCAGCCCTGCATCCAAAGGCAGGGCTTCACGTAGGAGATGGACACAGAAGGAAAGCAAAGCCATTTTAATTGCTCTTCCTGGTTTCCAGGGAAGGGGTTCAGGTTCTAACTAACTCCTAATTACTCACCACCTCCACAAAAAAAAAAAAAATTACCACCCTCTTCCACATCAGCATTTTAACAGAGCATTGTTTAACCCCATGGCTGCAGGTTAAATAAAACCAGAGCTGAGACATCAGGGAGGAAAGTATGTTTGTTCACAAGGGAGCCCCTGCTCTTCAAAAGCTTACAGAAAGGAGAAAACCTCAAAAAAATTACATTTTCCCAGGTGAAACTGCAGGAAAGGCCACAGCGGCTTCCAGTGCAGAGCCTGGAGGAAGGGGAGGAGAGGGGGTTAGAGACTGGGATTTATCCACCTTCTCCTGGGTGTCAGCTGCATAAATCTGAGCAGGGCATCCCCTGGGTGGTTCCCCTCATCCTGGTGCTTGCTCTAGGGCAGATCCAGTGAATCTTGGACAGGAAGGACTTGCTGTTCCCTTGGCCTAACAGGAAAACCCCTGGGGAAGAGCCCAGCTTGCCACTCTTCCCTCCTGCTCCCCCAGAGTTTGGGGCTCAGTCCCATCCACTGTGCCACAACATTCTGCCAGCATGAACTGAGACAAATGCCATAAATAAAATCTCCTTTAAACCCAGCTGCCAGTGCCCACCAGGCCCATCCTTCTCAAAAACAAGCCTGAGAGTTAGAGTTCTTGCTGCTGCACGCTAACAGTTTTATATTTATTGTATGAATTCACACGTGCGTATGTGTGGAAGATCAAAAGCAGCTTTTTCCTGGTGCACAGTTTAATGAGTGCACTTGAATAAGCCCTTAGGACCTTTTTTGGTGGTGATGGAGCAGGGGAGATGCTCTGCCTCCACTCAGACCAGCTGGAGAACTGGTTCCAGAGCATTGGCTTCCCAGTGGAAAGTGGAAGCAGGTTTCAGTTTTGTCCCAGTTCAGATCTGCAAACATGACATCAAGCTTGGGAAGAGAAGCCCAGGACTTCATTAAAAAACAAAACCAAAACCCCAAGCAGGTTTCCATTTTGGATTGCAAATGAAAAGCCCTGGACCTCAGCAGGTGCTCTGTGGGTGACTCTGCCCTTCCATCTCTGGCCCAGTGAGGTGGAAAAGGTTTATTCAGGCGGAAGTTTTGTTTCTCAAGCAGCAAAGGGAAGCTCATCCCTTGTGAGTGCTGGCTGGCACAACTCTAACTAAAGACAGCTGACCTGTGTCAGAACAGAAGGGGACCAACTAACCAGCCCAAAATTCCACTGGGATGGGTGCTGGGCCAGCTGTGAGTTGCCTCTTCTGAGCTTTAAGGTCACAGAATCACGCATCCGGGACAACCTTTCTCACCTGAAGCTGCCAAGAGGAGTTTTGTGTGAGCACCAGCAAGGGAACCAGGCATCTGACAGCCTGGGATGGGTGGGATAGCAGCAAAGGGCAGTAATTCAGGCTCTGCACACTCCCAAAGGAAAGATGGGTACCCAGACAGTCTCTCTAACCCAAAAAAGAACACAATTTCCAGCCCTGCCTGTTTCCTACCCTGTGCAGCTGTTTTTGTAAGAAGTTTTAAATAAAAGGCCAGGCACAAACCTCTCCTTTCATCCCAGGGCATGGCAATAGGACATTTTTAGGTAGAAGAGGTCAACTGCTGTGAATAGCTTCTTCCACAGGAGCTGCCCAGGATGGAGCCCAACCATGCAATTTAAGGTCAGTGTCACATCCCTGATGTGGATATAAGGTAATAACAAGTTCCACTGTCACTGTACCCAGCTCTGCCTCAGATAAGCCTGAAGAGGCTCAGATAAAGGCAGATAACAAATGAGAGGGTTTCTGTTACAACCAGAGATCCTTGGAAATCAAGGCAACTGAATTGGATGCACATCACCTGATGTGCCTGGACTTTCCAGAGTGAAAGATGCCAAAGACTTTAAATGATAATATTCTCCCCTTAAATCATAGTATTCACCCTTTTCTGCATCCCTTTCACACCCAGAATGGGTGGAAATACAGTAGAAATGTTTAATCAGCCAGGATAAACCATAATTAGGCCCATTTCCAGGGTTGTATTGTATGGAGAGCTCATGAGAGGAGAGGTTTTACTGAGTTGTGGGAGAGTGTTTCCCTTTGTGACTGAAGGATCTGCTCCTCTGAGGGGACAACAGAGGATGAAGAATAAATGTGAATAAACAAAGAGATATTTTGGGTGTGGTGTGGCTATCCTGGGGTCCTTCCTTGGGCAGATGGACATTTCACATTGGGAAAGCCCAACCTGAGCCTTGTGTCAGCCCAGTGAGAGCCTCACAAGGCTGACACAAAAATGTCCTGAAGGAGGGGCCTTGAGGAGGGTCAGTGGTGGCACAAGCGCTCCCCAGGGGTGACCAAAAAGCAGCTGGGGCAGCACCAAGGTTTTGGCTGTGCCCTGAGCTCCCTTCACTGCTCTGAGCATTTCAGGGCTCTGCTTCCAAGTGGGTCACAACATATTTAACTCTGTGGAAACTGAGGGAGGGCTTTTGGTCCAGTAGGATGTGCCCAGCACACAGCAGAGCCCCAAGCATGGGCCAGGTGTCCAAGCTCCAAGCCAGCCTCCTCCTTAGCTGGAGATGGATCACCACAGGATGGGTGCTCCATAACAGCAGAGACAACAACTTCCATGTGCAAAGTGCAGAAAAACTTGCACAGCTCTGTGGAAAAGGCCAGGAAAACACTGTGAACATCTTCAGCATCCCTGGCCATGCAAGAGCAGGGATTTGTTGACTCAACCTAAGCAGAAGATACAGGAGGAGGCAGGAGATCAGGGTGGCACTGCTCACAGCCATGGCACAAAACCTTTGCTCCCAGCTGGGCGACTTTGGCAAGTGCTGCCTCAAAGTCGTGCCTGGGAAAAAAACATCATGAGACCTCTGTGTCTGCTGGAGGAGGATAAAGGCATCCTGTTTGTGCAGGGAGGAGGAGGAGGAGGAGGGGAGGCTCACCTGGCTGTGTCAGGAGGAAGGTGAGGCAATTCGGTTTTTTCTGATTTGCCTGTCCTTGCATTGCCTTCCACCTGGCATCGCGGGGGAACGGTAAAACCCCGCGGAAGAGGAAAGCCAGTGCCCTCTGATTGTCTAATCTGCACTTTGCAGGCTCTAATCAGCCCATTTCGCTCACTGTGTAAAAAGCACCTGAATGATTCACCATCTCAGCGCTGCTCTGGCGGGGCCAGTTTGCTTCAGCTGCTCTAACACTTGTTTACATCTGCGTTAGGGCAGCCTTGAATAAGCGTGAACCTCCCACAGATGCTAATTCATATCAGCTCTCCTTTGTGTTAAATATTTATGTTCCTAATAGGCACGCCTAAGAAAAATACTGGCAAGTGAGCCTGCAGCTCAACTGCATTACAACTCAATTTTATCTCAGTGCAGCTCGCATCTGGAACGAGCAGGATCAGAAAACATTCTATTTGCAGAGCACAGCAGCCTGGCCATTAGCAATCTGTCGATGAGATGACAATAAAACCCATCCATGAGAACTTCCAAAGACTTTCCGTGGCTGCCTGGACCCATAACTGCACCCCAAAGGCAGCAGAGCTTTTGGAAATCCCCACGGCAGCAAAACACAAAACAATCCAGGCCCAGACAAAGGTTATGCACGAAATCAAAGCCAGGCTGTGCAGAGGCTGAAGGAAAAGTTTTGTCCTCAGAGCTGACAGGGAGCCCGGACGGGTTCTTGGCAAGCTCAGAGCTGCTTGTTCCATCCCCAAACGATGTAAATCAGGGTGGGCTCCTTCCAGCAGACACATCCTGCTTTGTAACAGGGCAGGATCTTTAATTTTTTTTTTTTAATTATGAAACATTAATTTTTTTTGTTACCATCCCACATACAAAGTCATCAAACAGTTCTGGCCTCATTAAAACCAGCAAGGGTGCAGGAGCTCGCTTACCTTGCTGCAAAGTGCGCGCTGTCCTCGCAGGTGTCCCCTCTCCACCGAGCCCAGCGCCTCCTTCTCCTCCCCGCCGAGCTTCAAGGCACTTTTGTTCACTGTTCTGCTACCTTGTCAGCCGGGAACAGCACTGTTCGGAAATTCAATCCTCTACTTAACCGCAGAGACACTCCTACCCGGAGATCACACCCATTCCCAGGCTCACAGAGGGACAAAGAGGGAGCCGGTCCGGGAGAGTTTCAACCAACTCTGTTTGCATCCAATATCCCCTGCTCTGAATTCCCTGAATGGTGATTAAGTGCTGCTTTCATTAAAAACCTGTTTTGTCCAGGTTAGGAGGGCACAGGAGGATTTTTTTCCTCTTTTCTCGGTCTCTGCAGGACAAAGCAAGGTGTGGTGCTGCTCAGTGTTAACCCTTGGGGACAAAGAGTTCCAGCTCCACTCTCTGGCTCTGACTGTCCCCAGAATTCTGAATTCTGAAGTCCCGAATTTTCGCAAAACTGTTCCAAGGGGAAAAGTGCTCGGGGAAGATCCCTGCTCTTCTTCTCCCTGCAAGGCCGAGCTGGGTGAGGATTGCCCCCAGGTTTAGGGATGTAACAGAGCATTGGAGTGTTTAACTGGGCTGCCCTCCCAGGAGAGCAGTAATGATCAACCAGGCAGCCCCAGCAGGGTTTGCTGAGCCACTTTCAGCAGCACAAAGCTCTGTGTGTGGACACTTACAGCTCATTGCTGAGAAAAAATTTACCTGTGAAGGATGGCTGTAATATCACAGCCACTGAATGCTGGCTGATTCACTGGCTGGGGATTAGCTGAGGAAAAATCATCTCCTGGCATTCCCAGCTGCTCCTCCCTGCCATGTGCAGGGTGCTGCTGATGGAGGAACATCCCTGTCTGGAGAGGGAACCATGTGGTACCTTGTCATCAGCCACCAGCTCTGCTTTGGGGGCACCCAGGGCTGTGTCCAGGAGATATCTGAGGATGGAGACCTTTGGGACACCCAGGGCTGTGCCCAGCTGTGCTCTGCATATCTCTGAGGAAGGAGATTTTTGGGGAGCCAGGGTTGTGTCCAGCTGTGCTCTGCACATCTCTGAGGATGGAGATTTTTGGGGGAGCCAGGGCTGTGTCCAGCTGTGCTCTGCACATCTCTGAGGATGGAAACTACACAAAACCTCTCAGGACTGGCAGCTGTCCAAGGCCTTCCCTTCAGATACATTTTTCCCTTGTCACTTCCTGAATTTTCTAGATTAGCCCCCACAATCTGAAACTAAATATGAATCAGCTAAACCAGGTGGCTGAATAGCTTTAAACCACAGATCCCACAGGTCCCATCCACTGGCCACTGTCAGACCTCAGGGAGCTGTAGTGGGAGGAGTGCCCAAAATACCAGTGACACTGCCTGCAGCCTGGTGTGCCACTGACCACAGAGAGCTGCAAACCAAGGTGTGGCTGGACCTGCTTGTTCAGCCTGGGTGTGCCCATTTCTGAGAGGATCACTGCAGAGGTCTCAGTTTCACAGTTTAAGATGCAAAACCAACTCCTCACAAGTGATTTCACCCTTTATGTCTGCAGGCTATAGCAATTAAACCTCTAACAGCCTTCACCTTTTATTTTTCATTGTTTTCATGTCATTCTTTTCATTTCACCATGCTGAGAGTGTTCATCTGTTGCAGGGGACAGAGGAACAAGGTCTTGTGTTTCCTCCAGTCCACAGAGGATGGGGACCTGAAGCTGGGTCTGCTTTCATCTTGGGAGCCCACCCTAAGCCCAGAGCTGGCCCAGCAGTGAGATCACACAGCAGCAGATCTGGTGGGAGGCATTGGAAGGTGGGGTGAAATCCCCTGGAATCTTGGAGGATCAGCACCAAATCCTGGTGTGTTCCCACTCCCTTTTTTGCCTCATGGACTTGTTATCCCCAGAACTAAGGATTTCATTAATAGTTGAGTGTCTGCGTGAAATTTTGGTGCTGATGTAAATCAAGACACTTCCATGGCTGTGGCTACACAAATTTGAGCTCTGGGATGGAATTTTCATTGCTATACCCAGAGCTTTGCTAATGCACTTCAGGCTCTCACACAGGTGATGCCTGAGCTGCCTGCCCTCTCCTCCTCTCCATTAGTGCACAGTGAAAAAACACTAAATTATCCTGGTGAGCTTTTAAGGAGCCCAACTCTGCAGAAATATGTGCAAAGCAGTTTAGAACAGTCAATGCCAAGAGGAAAAAAGATCATCATAAAATGTGGGCTCATTTAGGGCTGAGCTGTAGGCACTTTTGCTTCCTGCTAATTCTGGTCATGCCATGGGGTTACAGAGCAGAAAACATTATTTCCGAGCAGTTTAACTCAGTAGTGGTGGAAAACAGCCTAGCCTGACTTTCAGAACATGATCTGAGATGTCCCTGTCCAGCTGTGCTCAACCTGCTGCTCTCGTGTCCTGGCCCTAATCCTGGCCCTGCTATTCCCAGAGCTCACAGACCTTGTGGTTTGGGGTTTTTTTGTGCTTGCAGGTGGCAGATGAGGCTGTTGGCAGTGTCCCAGTGCAAGCCCAGGACACTGAGAGCATTGTCCCAGTTCCAGGCTGGGGTAAATCAGAGGGAGGAAGAGAGCAGAGCTGCAAGCTCAGGGTCTGGCAGCAGAATGGGCCAACATCTGCTCAGCCTGGGCCATCCCACCTTCCTGTGCACAAGGGTGACCTTGTGCATGGGGGAACAGGCTCTGCCAGGGATGTGTTTGCAAAGTGACACCTCCCAAAGGTATTTCCAGCCTGCTGCTGCGTTGGAGCTCTGGGAGGAAGAGGGAAGGGCCAAGCCCTGCAGATGAGATAACACAGCAGGGTCCTCCTGCCTTGGGAAAGCAAAGGAAGGAGTTAAAAAACCCCCACAAGTTGCTCAAAACACCCTCAGCAGAGGTTAAACACCCTGACCTGAAATAGCAAAAGCACTGCATGAATTTCTGAGAAGCTTTCAGGAGAGCTTTCCTCGACCTACCACTCAACCAAGAGACATTTCCCTGCAAGTCCCTCATGTAGCCTCACTCAGGCTCTTCTCTGCCCTAAAAAGTCATAATGTCCACATGCAAATCTGCACAGTGCCTCTTACAGGTGTAACAGCTGATCTGAAAGAAGAGGATTGGGTTATAACCTTCTGCTCCTTCACCTCCTGTGCCCCTGGGTGTGGGGGAAAAGCTGAGAAGGCAATACAAATGCTTGTGTGCTAAGTGCCAGATCATCTCTCAGATGAGGCCTTATCACTCCCTGCAGCTCCCTGACAGGAGCTGGGGTTGGTCTCCTCTCCCAGGTAACAAAAGAAAATAGGAAGTGGTTCCAAGTTGTGCCAAAGGAGGTTCAGTTGGATATTAGGAAAAAAATTCTTCACCACAAGGGTTATCAGGCATTGGAACAGGCTGAGCAGGGAAGTGGTGGAGCCACCATCCTTGAAGGGATTTAAAAGATTGAGATGTGGCACTTGGGGACAGGGTTTAGTGGTGGCCTTGGCAGTGCTGGGTGTGACCGTGTTCACAGGGGTTCTTGGATGAGCGAAGAGATCAGGATCTGACTCAATGTTTCAGAAGGCTGATTTATTATTTTGTGATATATATTACATTAAAGCTATACTAAAAGAATAGAAGAAAAGATTTCATCAGAAGGCTGGCTAAGAATAGAATAGCAAAGAATGATAACAAAGGTTTGTGGCTGAGGTCTCTGTCCGAGCCAGCTGGCTGTGATTGGCCATGAATTAGAAACAACCACATGAGACCAATCACAGATGCACCTGTTGCATTCCACAGCAGCAGATAATAATTTTGTTCCTGAGGCCTCTCAGCTTCTCAGGAGAAAAAATCCTAAGGAAAGGATTTTCCATAAAAGATGTCTGCGACACCTGGGTTTACAGCTGAACTTGATTTTTGGATCTTTTTCCAACCTAAATGATCCTTTTCCTACCTAAAGGAGTGGCCTTGGCAAGCCAAGGGCACCAGGGTAAATGCTGATTTGGGGCAGAAGTAGCTTTGGAAGATCTCTGGAGGTGCAGTTCACTCTTCCAGGGCCAGCAGCTCACAGCAGGTTAAGACAGGAGCAGTTTCTGACATGGGGCAAACCTATAGCTGTTGCTCCAGTTTATTGCTTGGCCATGTTAGTGCAAAATCCATTTTAAGCCATCTGTGTTGGGCTGTGGGCTGGAGAGATGGGGCTTATGTGTCCTCAGGCTTATGGGCAAAAACACCTCCTGAGAGAGGGACAGAGGTGGCGACTTCTTGTAGCATTGCCAGCAAGGTCTGACAGGGCTTCTGGCCAGCCTTGAACCCTCAGGTACATCCTAAAATGTCTCTAACCCATCCTTGGAGGTGGGATGCACCACTCTGTGTCTCTGCTAGCCAGGAGAAACACCTCAGTGAATGTAACTCCAGCAATACTGATGGAGTGGCTGTGTCATGTCCCTCGGTCTGTCCCTGTGAGCTGTGGCTGGAGTTTTTGCAGAGGGATGTATGGCAGCATGTTTTCCAAAAGTACCTTTGAGAGAATTACATTTTCCCAGCCTTTCGGGAGGGGGTTTATTCCAGACTTCTGTCTTGGAGCAGAAGAGCAGATTTACCTTCCAGGAAGTAAATCTGCAGCTAGCTGGGGACAGGAGAGGTGGCAGAGGAGGGGCAGCTGCCCCTGGGGGCACTGGGGGCTCCTCTGCACCTCTCCCTGTTCAACTTCACCCACCACAGAATCAGCAGTGCCCTGAGAGAGCAGGACAGCCCAGGTGGGACCCTGACCTGGAAGCCCTGGTATGGGAACCCAGGACATCCCTCTGGCTGTCCAGGACGGCCAAGACCCCTGCCAGGGGGCTCAGAGACCCTGGCACAGAGCCCAAAACACCTGTGGGTTTGATTATGACCCGTGGAACAAATTACCAACCTTATATGAAGATCAGCAAGCCACAACAGTCTAGGTAGAATAATAGTGAATTTATCACGGGGTGGAAAAGTAGATTTTGGGGTTTCTGGAATGGGGGTTCAGGAGGCAAGATGGAGGGAACTGGGTGTGTCCAGCCTTTCTCCTTCTCCTTCTTGGCCTCCATCTTCTGCTGTGATGTTGGCACTTTTAGATTTGTTTAGAGTAGAAGCTCACTGTCTAACATAGGTGATAGGTATTGGAAAGGAATTGTAAATATTGTACATGTAGTTTTTAGTATAAACACATAACACCACCCCAGGGGCAGGCAGAGTGCCTGGAGCTGTCCTGCTGGATGAACCTCAGCAGGACAGGAGAAAGAATTTTATAGATAAGATGCAATAAACAACCTTGAGACCGAGAACTGAGGAGCTCTCCTTCTTCAACCGCCGGGCTGGGAAAAGAGACTTTCAAACTCTTCTCGGGGTCACTTTGACAAGCAAGATCCCGACACCCTGGCTGCCTTCCAGCCCCAGGAGGAATGCAGCACATGGGCCCCAGGCCAGATCTGGATGTGTTCACCCCTTTGTTTTGTCTGGGGAAACTTCCAGAAGCACCCAAATCCCTAAGACCCATCACCCCCTTGCTGCTGTTAAACCTTTCTCCTAATGCTGATGGGGGACAAGATGTTCTTTGGGTTATGTCTGCAAAGATGGAGGAGGTTTGTGCCGGGAAAGGAGGAGGTTTTGCTGGGAAAGGAGGAGGTTTGTGCTGGGAAAAACTTGGTTTTGCTGCTGCAGAAAATGAGCCAGCTTTTCCAGAATGCCAAGAAGCTTCAGGGAAGTGATGGTGGCCGTGAAGATTCAGCAGGAGCTGATCCTTTAGGGAAAGGGATGGAGTGTGAGAGGATGATTTGATGGCAGAGTAACCATAGGGGAACAACATGCAGGAAAACAAAGCTGGGCTCTTCATGTTCTTGAGGGTTTTCCTCAGTTGTACTCAAGCCACAGCTGGCTGAGCTATTTGGACTATCACCTGCTGATTCTTGATATTAACTTGCAATCTTCTAGAGACCTTAAATCCTGATTCAGGACTTAATCCCAGGTAAGGCATTGTGGGAGCTTTGCACTGAGATGTTTTCCTGTCCCAAGAAGGCAGCAGGGATTATTGCTTGATATTCTCATCCCTCACAGGGATGACAGCAGGGAGGGAGCACAGGATGCATACAGAGGTTTTCCAGCCAGGACCACTGGCAGGAGCTGGGTAATAAAGGCAAAACCATACCCAGATTTTGGTGGTGTACACAGGGGTCCCAGGAGAAGGGAAGAGAGGATAATCTCACCTCCATGTTTCAGAAAGCTGATTTATTATTTTATGATATATATTATATTAAAGGTAAAGTATATATTAACACTATGCTAAAAGACTAGAAAAAAGGATTTCATCAGAAGGCTAGCAAAGAATGAATAATAAAATCTTGTGACTGACCAGAAAGTCTGAGACAGCTGGACTGTGATTGACCATTAATTAAAAATAACCACATGAGATTAATTAAAGGTGCACCTGTTGCATTCTACAGCAGCAGATAATCATTTACATTTCATTTCTGAGGTCTCCCAGCTTCTTAAGAGAAAAAAAATCTTAGCAAAAGATTTTTCAGAAAATATATCTGTAACCCCCAGATCACCCAAACACAAGCCTGGCAACTTGGTAATGGTACCCAGCCTCCTACTGATCATCCTGTCCCTGCCCTGTCCCTCAGCCACAGAATCACTGAAGCTGGAAAAGCCCTCTCAGATCACTGAGTCCAGCACTGCCAGGTCCTGCACTAAACCCTGTCCCCAAGTGCCACATCCAGGTGGTTTTGGACATTTCCAGGGATGCTGACTGCACCATTTCCCTGAGTGCCAATCCCTGACCACCCTTTCAGCCCTTGCGGGGATCAGATGTTTCCCTCAGAGCAATGTGTACACACTGAAGAGGGACAGAGTGGGAGAGGAAGGAAAAAAAGCAGAGAGGATCAGTAAAACCCAACACCCCTGCAAAGAGAACAGTTTTGCAAATCGCTGTACGGATGGTTTAGGAGTTACACAAAACCTCAGGGGCTCTCTCACAGCCCTAATGAAAACCTTATGAAACCCAGCGAATTCCAGCACACTTTGGTCAGGGTGATCAAGCAGAGCCTCTGCCATTTCCAGCTGGGTGCAGCAGAAAGGATTTCACAGGCAGGGGAGGCTCAGTCCCAGCGCTGGTTAATGGGTGTGGGAGCCTGGCAAAGGTCATCCCACGGCATCCTGGGCAGGAGGAAATCATTGTGCTGGGGCAGGGACAGCCCTTGAGGTCCAGGTTCCTTGAACTGTCCTTTCATGGGAATCACACCGCGAGCAAGCAAGATGAAGGATTAATACCTTGTTCTGACATGGGAGCTGAGGCAGACAGAGGTTATTTATGTCCTTTGGACAGGATTACCTGGGATGTCCATGCAGGAAGCAGAAAGTTGGCTCAGTTTCCCCACAGCCCATCCTGCAGGAGAGGTAGCCTGGGTTTCTCCCCTGTAGAGTACAAGCCTGCTCCTTTAGCACTCAGTAATCCAAGTGGGTTTTAATCCCAATGGTTTTACTGTGGGTCAGGATCACTGGATGCAGGGGTAGCTGTGGAACATGTTGGCTTTACTGGTGAAGGCAGCTGGACCTCTCACCCTCACTGTTTATTTCCTTTTTTCCTTATTTCCTTTTTTCCTCAGGCAGACCAGAAGTTTTCACAACTGTGGGAAACCTAGTTGTTCCTGTTGGTGGCCATACCCGAGTGCCCACAAAATAACCCCACCTTCCCTGGCAAACTTAATTTTTAACCTGTCTCATTTCAGTGGCCAGGCTGCACGTGTGGGCACAGAAAGTCACTGTGTGCTTGGGTATGGGATAGGGGTGAAATCCTGACCCCTGCCTTTGGCAGGGCCCACCAGCCTCTCCCAGGAAATTGTGAGGATCACAAAAGCAGCTGTGGAGAGCATAGGGGATGTCCTTTTCCTGTGTCAGGTGGGAATTGTGCCCTGGGAGAGAATCCTGATTTTTCTTTTTGAGTTTGTTCCCCAAAACAGAGCAGAGATTTCTCCAGGACAGGTAGTTTGGCAGCTGAGTTGAGTTCATCACTGCTCTTGTTCACATCTGCTAGCAGAGCTCATGAATCCAGCTCTGAGGAGGGGCAGGAGTGTGAGGACTGTGGGAGTGTCGGGGGGTAGGATGGTGGGGATGGATGGATGGAGATGAGAGATCTCTGGAGCCAGGGCTGGAACTTGGGGTTTATTGCCAAGGGCCTGGGTGCAGGGCCCTGCTGGGAGCTGCCAGCCACAGCTCAGAGCAGGCCCCAGAGAAGTAAAGAGAGTGGTAAAGAGAGAGAAGGCAAGAGTGTGGTAAAGAGGATGAGTGAGTAAAAGAGAGGATAAGAGAGGGAGGTTCCCATTACAATGCAATAAATCTTTTTCTGATCTTGGAATTGGGGTTTATTGCAAAGGGCCTGGGTGCGGGGCCCTGCTGGGAGCTGCCAGCCACAGCTCAGAGCAGGCCTGAGAGAAGAGAGGGGGAGAGAGGGTAAGAGAGAGGGTGAGAGGGGGTAAGAGGACAAAGTTCTTATTACAATGCAATAAATCTTCTGTGCTGAATATTCTAATTCTCACTAACCAATCTAGTACAAGATACAAATCCTATAGCATTTACATACACCCTATAAGAATCATTACATTACCATCCTGTGTTACATTTTAAACCCTAAAAACTCCTCTTTGGGCCCCTTCTGCCAAGCTGGCAGGGTCTGCTCTGTCCCTTGGGCCTGTCTGCAAGCAGAGGGAATTGTTTGATCAAAAGGGGATCACCTTCTGCTGGCCACACCATCGTTTTCCAGTTGTTCAGTAACTGAGGTATTTCAAAGCTTGCTTTCATTTCAATCTCACTTACAGTTTCCATGTTCTCAAAATCTTTTGCCAGGCAATCATATTTATAAGGCTTTCCTGTTTCATCTTCCCCAGCAGAGGACAAACCCTGCAAGCTCCTGAGCCCAGAACCTGCAGGCAGAGCTGAGGTTGTGCCAGGGGACAGAGGGTGGCCAGGGCTGGGGCTGCCCATGGAGCCATTGTCTGCAGGAATGCAGCCCTGCCTGTGCCAACCAGGAAGGAGCAACAAAAATCCACCACCCACCCCTAAAGGCTGGGAAAACGCCACCCTGCTGTCACCCCTCCCTACTTTGTGCAGTCCCCAGGGGTGCAGTCAGTGCCTGATGTCCTTCCTTGGCCCATTATCCCCTGTGTCAGGTATTGGTCACATCAGGATGCAGGAAGGAGCTCTGCCACCCCTGCTGCCAGCACCAGAGAGGGATGATGCCCACCACAGCCTGCACCAGCTGATGGATGAACAGCAGGCACCCCACCAGGTGCTGTACACACCTTCCCATGGAGTTCTGCATCACCATCTCCACCTCCTCCTTGTGGATCAGCTCAAGGAGCACAAACTGGGTGGGCTGGGACCACAGAACTTCTCAAAAATGGAAGATAGAACAGTTAAGGCTGGAAATGACTTCTCAAAAATGGAAGATAGAGCAATTAAGGCTGGAAAAGTCTTTCAAGGTCATCCAGTCCAAACATAAGGCCAGCACTGCCACGTTTACCACCAAACCATACCCCCAAGATGAAGTGCAAGTCTGATTTTATTATTACAGCTTTTCAATGAGTGAAGAATTCAAGCAGCCATTCTTTGGGCAATGTCACAGTTTATAGGCTTTAGCTGCCTTGTTAGAAATGATTTCCAGAGTCCAGCCCATAGCTGAACCCCCAGTTCTGTGTCCCCTGTCCCCTCTGGGCCACACCTGCTGTGCTGCATGTGGAGATAAAAGGCCAGCACAGTCTTGGGTGCCAGCAAGGATTGTTGTGAAAAATGCCAGTCACTTGTTTTTAAAATTTTAAAAGTTTAATAGCAATAAAATTTTTATAAAAATAGTAATACAATTAGAGTAATAATAATTTGGACAATTCGAATTAGAACAATATGAGACAATAGAAGCAAAGAGTTACAGACATCTGGGTACCTTTTCTGGGCAGCACAAACCTGAAAAAGGACCCACGTTAACAGAGGATTAACCCTTAAAAACAATAACCTGCTGCATATGCATACACCTCATACATGATGCATAAATTCCATTCAAACACAGGATTCTGTCTGGTCATTGTCAACTTCTTCCTCTGAATCCAACAGTGTCTTTGAGCTGGGAAGAAGTTCATTTCTTCTGATAAGGGGGCAATAAATTATTTTTCTCTGACAGATTCAGGTGTCCTGTGGCTGCTATCTCACTGCAAGTCCTTTCTTTTAAAAAAGTACCCTATAAAGCATAGTTTCTATTTTAACATTTTTTATAATCTAAAACTATATTTAACACACTTACTTAAGAGAATTAATACAGCATTACTTTCTAACACAACACATATATTATTCATTGTAATATTTGCAAAAAGCCAATAATAAAATACACATTATTCACAATTGGTGTCCCCCAGCCACAGCCTTGGGTGCCAGAAGGGATTGGTGTCCCCCAGCCACCCCCAACCTGTCCATGACAGGCTAGTGAGGAGCAGGATGCTGCCTGAACCCTCTTTTTTTCATTTCCATTGCCACAAGGCTGATACACCCAGTGCTTCCCAAGAGCCTTTTGGGGTTATTCCATGAGAATAACTGGAATATTCACACAAGCAGCTCAGAGCTGAGCTGAGCCCAGAGCCTTTTCCCAAGAATTTCTGGTTCCTGTGTTTGAACACCAAACAAGAAGCTCACGTTACTTCCCTGAGGGACTCCCTCTAACACAAGTGAGAGGTTGTTCTTGGAGCATCCCTGTGCCACACCCCAGCAGGAACGGGCTGGATTCTTGTGTCTCCTGACTTTTTCAGGCTCTTCTGGACAGCAGCACTCACTCAAGGAGATTGTCCTGCAAAGGGCAGGGTTATCTCGCCTATTTTTGGCACCAGAGGAAAGCACGAGAATTGCAGATTTTGCCTCTCCTTACACCCATGGCTTGGCTGATTTGGATTAAACACAATACCCAGTGGAGCAGAGGGGCACCAGCACACAACACAACACAACCCAACCCAACATGCCAGGCAATCTCCCTGCTCACCAAAACTGCCTGGGGACAGGCAGAGATGGTACCGGTGACATCCCCACACACCTGGTGGCATCAGTGTGCTGTGGCACTGGGCCCTCCCTGTGTCTGCTTGGGCATCACTCCCTTTGCAAACAGGGAGGAGGACGAGGAAGAGGAGGAGGAGGAGGAGGAAGAAGAGGAGGGTGGCACCAAGGCTCAGCGGCCAGGTGTAAAAAATGTCAATCACTTGTTTTAAAAATTTTAAAAGTTTAATAGTAATAAAATGCTTATAAAATAGTAATACAATTGGAGTAATAATAATTTGGACAATTTGAACTAGGACAATATGAGACAACAAATACAAAGAGTTACAGACAGTCCGGGTACTCTTTTCTGGGCAGCATGAGCCCAAAAAAGGACCCACATTAACAAAGGATTAACCCTTTCAGAGCAAGAGCATGTTACATCGTCATACACTTTGTACATGATGCATAAATTCCATTCAAACACAGGATTCTGTCTGGTCATTGTCAACTTCTTCCTCTGAATCCTAACAGCGCCTTCGAGGCGGGAGGAAGTTCATTTCTTCTGAGAAGAGGGCAATAAATTCTTTTTCTCTGAAAGATTCACGTGTCCTGTGGCTGCTATATTTGTGCGAGTCCTTGCTTAAAAAAAAGTATCCTACAGAGCATAGATTCTATTTAAACAATTTTTATAACCTAAAACTATATTTAACACACTACTTAAGAGAATTAATACAGCATTACTTTCTAACACAACACATAATATTCATTTTAATATTTGCAAGAAGCCAATCATAAAATATGCATTTTTCACACAGGGGAGAAGGGAAGGGCAGAGCACTCGCACCTGAGCAGCAGAGCTGGCCACTGAGGCAGATCTGCTTGGGTTTGGGAGGTTTTCTGTCCTCAGCAAGGATCTGGGTGAGGCTGAAGATCAGAATTAGAGTGGAACTCGAGTTCTCTCTGCTCAGAGATTTCCTGGGCAGATTTCTCCAGACTTTCTCTCCACATTCCTTGTGCACAGAGACCCAGCTGCTCCAGAGGAGGATGTGGGGAGAGGCCCCAGGGCTGCATTCCTGTTCTGGGGGTGAATCATTGTCCAGCCCCACGAGGAAGGAGCTCGGCTCTGGGGCACTGCGGGCCAGGGAGCAGCCAGGGAGGGGCTGGAACAGGCCGGACTGGTTTGGGAGCTGCGGGCAGGGGAGGGAGGGGAGCACCGAGCATGGAGTGTGTGTGCACAGCCCTGCTGCAGCCTCTGCTCCTTGCCAGGAACTGCAGGGACACACAAATGGATTAGGGAACTGCAGGGAACAGGGATTGGGGAATAAAGGAATTGGGGAACTGCAGGGGCAAGGGGACTGGGGAACTGCAGGGTCAAAGGGATTGGGGAAAAAAGGGGCTGGGGAATTCAGGGGACACAGGGATTGAGAAACTGCAGGGAACACAGGGATTGGGGAATTGCATGGACACACAGATTGAGGAATTGCAGGGAACACAGGGGTTGGGGAACTGCAGGGAACACAGGGATTGGGGAATTGCATGGACACACAGATTGAGGAATTGCAGGGAACACAGGGGTTGGGGAACTGCAGGGACACGGGGATTGGGGAACTCGGGGCACACAGGGATTGGGGAACTGCAGGGACAAAGGAATTGGGGAACTGCAGGGATTGGAGAACTGCAGGGACACAGGACTGGGGAACTCAGAGATTGGGAACTGCTGGGGACACAGGGATTGGGGAATTGCAGGGATTGGGGAACTGCAGGGACACAGGGATTGGTGAAATCAGGGAACTCAGGGATTGGGGAACTGCAGGGATTAGGGAACTGCAGGGACACAGGGATTGAGGAACTGCAGAGACACAGGGATTGGGGAACAAAAGGATTGGGAACTGCTGGGGACACAGGGATTGGGGAACTGCAGGGACACAGGGATTGGGGAACTGCAGGGATTGGGGAACTGCAGGGACACAGGACTGGGGAACTCAGAGATTGGGAACTGCTGGGGACACAGGGATTGGGGAATTGCAGGGATTGGGGAACTGCAGGGACACAGGGATTGGTGAAATCAGGGAACTCAGATGGGAATGCAGGATTGGGAACTGCAGGGACCAGATGAGGAACTGCAGAGACACAGGGATTGGGAACAAAAGGATTGGACTGGGACAAGGGATGGAACAGGGATTGGGGAACTGCAGGGACACAGGGATTGGGGAACTGCAGGGATTGGGGAACTGCTGGGGACACAGGGATTGGGGAATCAACAAGGGATTGGGGAACAAGTGGGGAAACCACAGGGATTGGCAAGGATGGGAACAAAGGGATTTGGGAAGAAAGGGACACAGGGATTGGGGAACTGCTGGGGACACAGGGATTTGGGAACACAGGGATTGGAGAAGTGCAGGGAACAGGGATTGGGGAACAAAGGGATTGGGGAACTATTGAGGACACAGGGATTGGGGAATTCAGGGGACACAGGGATTGCTGCTGCCCGAGGAGAAAAGGATCTGACATTTCTAAAGGATCACACTTTACGCACAGTGTAAAGTGTGATCCTTTAGACCGCAGGAAATGTGTGGTCTGAACAAGTGAAAACCCAGAGGTTTCTCAGGAACATTTTTGCACTTCACCCAGAAAATGGCGATTATTACATAAAGCCCACACCCCAGCTCTCAGCCACTCCAGCCAAAATCCAAACCACTGCAAATCTCCAATGATGCAGGCTCGAAGTTATTTCCTTCCATCCCCTTTCTCCTCTCCCAAATCAGCCTTCCCAGCTGGATCCCACCTCCCAAAGTCTCCAGCCCTTCTCCCTGGGCTGCTTTGCACCTCACACTCCCTGGCAGCAGAGCAGCAGCAGCAGGTAACTCCCTCCTGGCTGCTGGCAGCTCCCACAGGATTTGCTGTTGAGGATGAGTCCAGCTGCTTTTGTGCCAGAAAATTCCAGCTGCAGATGTTCCTGTGGCCCCAGGGGGGACAGAAACCTCACATGAAGCACAGTGACAGTGACAGTGACAGGGGGTGTGCTGCTCCTCATCAGGGGAGTGTGAAATGGGAAATGTGGAGGAATCTGAAGAGGACACACAGCTCCTGCCCAGCTGTGCTTGGAGTCTGCAGAGCTGTGTGATGCTGGAGCCCAGCGGTTGGGTTTGGTGCTCAATATCTTCACTAAAAGGAGCTCACAGGTGTTACAGGTACCTTGTTTTGGCATTTATAGGGGAGAGAGGAGTGAAAAGTAGTGGGGAGAGGTGGAAGCAAAGTGAAAAGAGGGGAGGGGAGAGGAGAGGAGAGGAGAGGAGAGGAGAGGAGAGGAGAGAGGAGAGGAGAGGAGAGGAGAGGAGAGGAGAGGAGAGGAGAGGAGAGGAGAGGAGAGGAGAGGAGGAGAGGAGAGGAGAGGAGAGGAGAGGAGAGGAGAGGAGAGGAGAGGAGAGGAGAGGAGAGGAGAGGAGAGGAGAGGAGAGGAGAGGAGAGGAAGGAGAGGAGAAGGAAGGAAAGAAAAAGGAAAAGAAAAGGAGAGGGAAGGGAAGGGAAGGGAAGGGAAGGGAAGGGAAGGGAAGGGAAGGGAAGGGAAGGGAAGGGAAGGGAAGGGAAGGGGGAAGGGAGACAAGAAAAAGTTTTCAGTTGGAAAGGATCTACAGAAATCACCCACTCCAACTGCAGCACGTGCCCTTGCAGGAAGGATGGAGCTTGTCCTTACACATTGCTGAAATCTCATTTTTGTGTTGAGAATTAATCCTCCTTTTTGATGTGACACAAATCAGACGTCCTGCTGAAAGCCAGGCATTTATCCTGGTAACAACTTTCTCTGTCTTCTAGAGTCCTGGGGTGGTTTGGGTTGGAAGGGACCTTAAAGATTGTCTAGTTCCACCCCCCTGCCATGGGCAGGGACACCAGATGTCTAAATCTTGGTTGTTTAGATGGCTTGGAAAGGCTTGGGGTGGCTTTGGGGCAGCTTGCGTTTCAAAGGACGAGAAGAGGCTTCAGTTCTTTTCTCGGTCTCGGTGTTTATTAATTGCTTATCTAAAAGATTTTCTCTTGGCCCGACAGAGGTCTGCTCAGCAGCCAGCCATGAGCACACTCCCCCGCCCTCCGGGTGGTCACGTATCTTTATACTCAAAGTTACATATACAATATTTATCATTTTTCTCTAATACCTTTCACTCTTATTGCCCAGTGCACTTTTAGTAATGACTAATCTCAAAGTGCTACCATCACCACAGAAGATGGAGGAGAAGAAGAAGAAGAAGAAGGACAGGACACGCCCCAATTCTTCTATCTTACTTCTCTAAACTCCCCTGTACAGAAATCTTAAACCCTGTGTTTCACTCTCTAATTAACTCCAGTGAAATCTTCTTATTCTCATACAGGTGTCGTCTCCTGTGTAGGATTAAAGTCCAGCCACCAGACACTTCTGGCAACATTTCAGGACTCGAGCCCCCCAAGGGTGGTCTCGGTGACTCGGCACCTCAGTCCTGAGGTGCTGAGATCCCACAACCAGAGGAGAGGAGAGCCTCTCTCTGTGATGTTTTTCTCCCCCTGTGCTTTCCACACTCTGTTCTGTGGCACTCCCAGCCCACTTTATCTCTGATTTCTGCCCTAGGGCCCACTGGCACTGACCACAGCTCTGTGGAAGCCTCTCTGGCACCCAGCAGCAGCATTTATTTCCCATTTTTATGTAACTCCTATTTTGAAAACTGCCATTCCTTGAATGAGATGGGGATATTTTGGGCAATGCTTTGTTGTCTAAATTTGTGGTTGTTTTTCCTTCTGAAGCACAGCACAGGTGATCCAGCCAGACCTTGTCATTCATTGCACAGGATCATTCAGTCTTTAAATTTGGAAAAGTTAATCCATGAGTCCAATCTTTAACCCAGCACTGCCAAGCCCACCACTAAGCCCTGTCCCCAGGTGCCACATCCACACATTTTTTGGACACTTCCAGTGGTGCTGACTCCACCACTGCCCCGGGCAGGCTGTTCAGTGCCTGACCACCCTTGTGGTGAAGAAATTTTCCTTAAATCCAAACTAAACCTCCCCTGGCACAACTTGGGGACATTTCCTCTTGTCCTGTGCCTTGTTACACGGGAGAAGAGACCAACTCCCACTTCATTATCCCCTCCTTTTATCCCCCTGCTTTCTATTCATGTATTTGATCTGCTTGATTTTGTCACTCAAGGAGATCTCCCTGCTCACATCTTTGATTTCAGTCATTCCCAGGTGTCACAGCCATCTTTTATGAAAAATCCTTTCCTTAGGATTTTTCCTCCTGAGAAGCTGAAAGGCCTCAGGAACAAAATGCAAACATTGATTATCTGCTGCTGTGGAATGCAACAGGTGGATCTGTGATTGGCCCATGTTGGATGTTTATAATTAATGGCCAATCACAGCCCAGCTGGCTTGGGCAGAGAGTCTGAGCCACAAACCTTTGTTATCATTCTTTCCTATTCTATCCTTAGCCAGCCTTCTGATGAAACCTTTCTTCTATTCTTTTAGTATAGTTTTAATGTAATATATATCATAAAATAATAAATCAGCCTTCTGAAACATGGAGTCAGATCCTCATCTCTTCCCTCATCCAAAAACCCCTGTGAACACCATCACACCCAGGGAAAGCTCTCTTCTGCTCCTCTTGCATTTTCAGCTGCAGGTTGTTCCTCCATGGCTTCAGAGACCCTTTCCTGGTTTGGCTGGGGGAGCATCACTCAGGTGTGGCTGTACCCACAGATCCACTGACAGAGGAGGTGATTTTGCAGGGAGCTTCCCTAAAATAGCAGCAGGGCCTTGCTTTCATCTCCCTCCTGCTCCACAGCTCAGGTCACACAAGGCAGTCACCAAATCCTCACAGAAAGGGCTCTCCCTGGGGAAGCTGCTGCAAGAAATGATGCCTGGAAAGCCCCTCCAAACCCACCCAGCTCAGCTTGAGACAGGAGGGTTTAGCTCTTTCCAGGGGGCTTTGGGCATGGCTAAAGCAATTTTTTCCTCAGATTTCGTGTAAGCAGCACTTCTGGTCAGGCTGGGGGAGCTGAAGGATGAGCAAAGCTGTGTTATAAACCTCTGGTAGAGACAGACATCAGCTGGAGCAGGTAACAGCAAGGTGTGACGGTTTGGAAAGCCAGGTGTCTGCTAAGGAAGGCAGGAGCCTCCCCTGAAATGGAGAATCTAAACCCTCCCCACCCCTCTGAATTGTTATAAATCTGAAATTAAGGGGCTCTCAGGCAAAGATATGGGAGCAGGAAATAACAGTTCTTTAATAGGGAAGAAAAAAAAATATAAAATAAACAATGCAGTACACTAGAACAACACTAACAGAGTCAGAACCCAACCTGACACCCTGTGGGTCAGGGTGTTGGTGGCAGTCCCATTGGAATTGTGGCTGCAGCCCTCCTGCAGTGTCAGGGGTGGTTCTGCTGGAGCAGGGATCCTGTAGAAGGATGTATTCTTCCTCTGAAGATCCAGTGGAAGAGGCAGCTGCTGCTCCTCTGGCAATGCAGGGGGCAAAGGCTGCTGTGCTGTGCCAGGCTCAGATTGGATCCAGGTAGGAATGCTTGGCTCCTCCCCTGGGCGGAGCATCTCCCCATGGGATGCTGGGATTGGATCAGCCCTGCAGGGACACTCAGTGGCCCTGGACAGCAGAGATCTCCTGGAGGGAGGGTTGGCTGTGGGAGAGATAAAGAAAAAACTGCCCCATGAACAGAGATAACTGCCCCAGCTCTGACAGACGGCAATAGAACACACATTACCTTTCATTCCAGACACAAGGGAAACACTGACCTCACCTGCCTGGTGGGAGGTGTCCCTGCCCATGGGACTGGATGGGCTTTAAGGTCCCTTCCAGCCCAAACCATTCCCTGATTCTGTGAATGACTTTTTGGCCACTCCCACCTTGGGCTGACCTGAGATGAGAGAGGATTTTCCCAGCACTGTTTTTCCCAGGGAGCTCATTGTGCCCCTGCCCTGGGCACTGCTGGGGTCACACCTCGAGTGCTGTGCCCAGCTCTGGCCCCTCAGCTTGGGAAGGACCTGGGGACACTGAGCACATCCAGAGGGGACAGCGAGGCTGGAGAGGGGCTGGGAACACAAACCCTGTGAGGAACCCCTGAGGGAGCTGGGGGTGCTCAGCCTGGAGAAAAGGAGACTCAGGGCTGCCCCCATCACTCTCTGCAGCTCCTGAAAGGTGCCTGTGCTCAGCTGGGGCTGGGCTCTTTCTGCAGCAGCACTGACACAGCCAGAGCACACAGCCTCGAGCTGCACCAAGGGAAATACAGGTTGGATAGCAGGGAAAAGTTTTTCACAGAAAGAGTGATAAAGTTCTGGAATGGCTGCCCGGGGAGGTGGTGGAGTCCCCATCCCTGGGTGTGTTTAACAAAGCCTGGATGTGGCACTGGGTGCCAGGGTTTAGTTGAGCTGTTGGGGCTGGGTTGGGCTCGATGATCCTGAAGGTCTCTTCCAATCTGGTCATTCTGGGAATTCTGTGAAACATTAATCTGATGTTATTTTTCCCTCTCCTGCATGTTTCCCAGCTCAGGTTTGATGCTCTGAAGCTGCTGCTGGAGATCTGAGGGCAGCTCCAGCCCCTGACAGCTTGGGCTCCCCATCCTCCCTCCTGCCTGGCACAGTCATCCTCCCCTCCCACCTTGCACTGTGCAATTTTAAATAGAGCATCAGGATAAGCTCTGAGCATTTAGCAAAACAGGGCTGTGATTTCACACAATTTACAGAGCTGGACTGGGACCATTTAGAATTCAGCCTCTCTCTCCCCTTCCCTCCCTTCAATAGTGGTTTAGGCTACCTGCAAGCTAAAATTGAATGTTCAGAGGCCACATACAGCTCACTGCTACAGCAGCAGCCTTAGTTTTCCCATCTCTGTGTTTCTTTCATTACAGCAGCACAGCTTTTTTATAACAGCCTCAAGGCTGTTGGTTGATAAAGCAGTAAAGCTGCAGTTGCTGCTTGTTTAAAGAAAAAAAAAAGGAAATAATAATCACAGAATTGTTATGAACCTTGAAAATGCTGTTGGAAAAATGACTTTTTTGGTATTGTTCCAGAGCTGTCTAAGAATAGAAGAGGGGAGCAGAAAGTTTGTAGGAATTGACAATGTTGAGGTTTGTTTTGATAAAATATTGGCATTTAAAGAGGCAGCTCAGAGCACTCTGACCCATCTCTAATTGCTGTCATTCTCAGCAGGGCCATGGCAGGTGGGATCTCTTAGAATCCCAGAATTGCTTGGGTTGGTTGCCTCTCTGGCAATTGTTAAACTCTGAAAAATACAACCTAAAATTGTCTTGGTAGGAAAGTAAGATTCATCCCCTAAGAATTAATGTGCCCCTCTCAAAATATGACTTCCATATTTCATCTGGACATGAAGATTTGTTGCAGCCCTTAGGTTTTTAAATATCTGAGTTGTGCATTGGTGAGAAAGGATCAGTGTGAGCCACACGATGAGGTTGGTAAAAGTGTGGTTGTGAAAGGAAGGGATCAGGAAGATGCAGGGTCTGTCACAGGAGGGGATTTTGGTGGGGACAGTCCTTCACCTGTGACGGGGACCCCTCTTCAGTCACAGCCTCACAGAAGGGTTTGGGTTGGAAAGGACCTTAAAGCCCATTCATTGCCACCTCCTGCAAGGGCAGGGACACCTCCCACCATCCCAGGTTGCTGCAAGCCCCATCCAACCTGGCCTTGGGCACTGCCAGGGATCCAGGGGCAGCCACAGCTTCTCTGGGAACCTGTGCCTGGTTCCCACCCTCACAGGGAAGAATTTATTCCTAATATCTAATCCAAATCTTCTCTCTGTCAGTTTGAAGCCATTTCTCCTTGTCCCATCACTCCATCCCTTGTCCCCAGTCCCTCTCCAGCTCTCCTGAAGCCCCTTTAAGGCCCTGGAAGGGGCTTTGAGCTCTCCCTGGAGCCTTCTGCTCTCCAGGTGAACATTCCCAGCTCTCCCAGCCTGGCTCCATCCCTTGGAACATCTCCATGGCCTCCTCTGGAGTTGCTCCATCAGTCTCTCCAACACGTTTTTGTTGTGTTGGGAGCCCCAGAGCTGCTCCCAGCCCTGCAGGAGGGGTCACACCAGGGCAGAGCAGAGGGGGAATCACCTCCCTCCACCTGCTGGAGCCAGTCCTGGTGATGCTGCCCAGGATGGGCTCCACTTGCTGCAGGATGAGCTGCTGCTCTCTTCATTTGCCCAGGTTCTTCATGATCCCATTTCTGCTTCACTGATAATCACACACCATTTCTCAGGAGGTGCCTGCTCTAAAGCTCAAAATGATATCAGGGAAAAGAACCCACCATTATGACTAATTAGTGGCTCTGCTTCAGCATTTCTGGCTGTCTCCAGGATGGAGCTGAGACCTATTTTGGTAGTGAGATCCCTAAAAATGGGTGACAGCACACAAACCCAGTGCCTGTGTGATCCAGCCTGTCAGCAAGCACATCAAATTCATTATTTTAAAAAACATCACAACAAAGTGTCACAGCTGACAACCTGGTTATGAAAAAGTTAAAAGAAGAACTTGATTTTTTCTGTAAAGTTGAAATTTAGAAAATCTGGCTCCCTTTGCTGCCTCGTAGCTGACTCATTGCAGGCAGATAAAAAACATTTATCCCCCAGCACCCAGAGACTTTCAGGAGAACAAGAGTGATGTGGAATTAAATGAGATGAGGCCACAACCTTTACAGAACAGAAAAGAAAATATGTTATTTGTGGAATGGTTTTACCCCTTGGACAATGAGTGTTCCAGATTGCAGTGCAAGATGTTTTCCATTGCCATCTGTATGGCAGATTACCTTTGTCAAGTGGACAGTTTGCCTTATCTCTCTCTGAGTGACCACATTCACTCCTCCCTCGGGAGGGGACATTGCTGATAACAGCTATTGAATGTCTCTGCATGGCTGATAAGAACTACAGCATCCCATTGGGAGATGTGAGCCCAGAGGGAGGAGCCAAGCATTCCTACCCAGATATAATCCAGAGGTTTTGAGACACCAGCACGGCTTCTCCACTGGATTCCCCAGAGGAACAGCAGCTGCCTCTTCTTCCACTGGATCTTCAGAGGAAGAATACATCCTTCTCTACAGGATCCCTGCTCCAGCAGAACCACCCCTGACACTGCAGGAGGGCTGAGCCACAATTCCAATGGGACTGCCACCAACACCCTGACCCACAGGGTGTCAGGTTGGGTTCTGACTCTGTCAGTGTTGTTCTAGTGTACTGCATTGTTTATTTTATACTTTTTTTTTTTTCTTTTCCCTATTAAAGAACTGTTATTTCCTGCTCCCATATTTTTTGCCTGAGTGCCTCTTAATTTAAAATTTATAGCAATTTGGAGGGGTGGGGCGGGTTTAGATTCTCCATTTCAGGGGAGGCTCCTGCCTTCCTTGGCAGACTCCTGTCTTTCCAAACCAAGACAATGAGGTATAGATAATTTCCTTCCCTTTCATTCAAGTGAAGGTGAGAAGTGCCTGTGCCCCAACAGCATCCAAGGAACTGAAAGAATTTGAGGAGAAACTGGATCTTGGAGAGACCCAGATTTAACACCAAGTCATTAACTGGGGCCTGACCTTTTCCCTGGCACACTGCAAAGGTTAAGAAATGCCTGTGAAGGAGTTTTTCTCCTTTTAATTTAAATTTTCCGTATTGGCTGGGTTACATTCACCAAGTTACACCCCTTCATCCTGCATCCTGTGGGGAACATGGATTTGCAGATTATCTGATTTTAGCAGCCAAGAATGTCTTTGTTTTGCTAACAGAGATGCAGGAGTTCCTTGCAACCCCCTCCCCTCAGCTCCAACAGCCCGAGGTCCTGTGTGGCTGGACCAAAGGTGTCTCCTGGAAAAGCCTGGGACTGGGCCCAGGCAGGGATCCTAGATGGGATTTAACTTTTAGGGCAGTCTTGCCCTCATGAATTGAGGCAAAAGAGGAGGAGCCATCTGTTGGGGAAGATGAAACAGGAAAGCCTTAAAAATATGATTGGTTGGCAAAAGATGTTGAGAATATAGAAACTATAAGCGAGATTGAAATGAAAGCAAGCTTTGAGATACCTCAGTTACTGAACAACTGGAAAACAATGGTGTGGCAAGACTGAAGGTAATCCCCTTTTGATGGAACAACACCCTCTGCTTGCAGACAGCTCCAAGGGTCAGAGCAGACCCTGCCAGCTTGGCAGAAGGGGCCCAAAGAGGAGTTTTTAGGGTTTAAAATGTAACACAGGATGGTAATGTAATGATTCTTATAGGCTGTATGGAAATGCTATAGGATTTGTATCTTGTACTAGATTGGTTAGTGAGAATTAGAATATTCAGCACAGAAGATTTATTGCATTGTAACAGGAACCTCACTCTCTTACCTTTTTTACTCCCTTACCCTCTCATCCTCTCACCCTCTCTTACCTTCTTACCCTCTCTCCCCCTCTCTTCTCTCAGGCCTGCTCTGAGCTGTGGCTGGCAGCTCCCAGCAGGGCCCTGCACCCAGGCCCTTTGCAATAAACCCCAAGTTCCAGACCTGGCTGCAGAGATCTCTCATCTCCATCATCCCAACCATCCTAGCCCCCGACACTCCTACACCATCCAAGCCAGAAGGAAACAGCCAAGGTTGGGTGGCTCCTCCTCAGCTGCTGGGGCTGCAGAGCCCCCCTGCCTCACCTGGTCACCCCAATCCTGGGCACAGCCTGCCAGCAGGGGCAGGGTGATAAATGGGAGTCACAGAATCAAAGAAGAGCCCAGGCTGAAAGAAATCCTGATCATCTGCTCCAGCCTCTCGTGGAATGGAAAGGGAGCCTGGGCGAGGCTTTCCATCATTGTCCAGTCCCACCTGGAAACCCTCCAGCCTTGGGGGCTCCACCACATCCCTGGGGAAGTTGTTTCTATGATTCATGGAAATAATTTTGGTGATTTTCCATTTGTTGTGTCAAGATAAAACATTTTTGGGCAACTTGTAGCCATTCCTTGTCCTCTCGATGGCTCTGTGGGCAGAGAGGGGAGGAGAGAGCCTCCATCCTTTTTGTGGCACCTTTCAGCCCTGGGCTCCTGTGATAAGGAGCCCCCTGAGCCTTCTTATCCCCAGGCAGCAGGGACCCAACTTGTCTGGTTTTTCCTCAGGTGCTTCCAGGTGGGAAGGAGCCTGCCAGGAGAGCAGAAAGCCAAGGAGATGTGCTGGCTAACGGCTTGGCAAACCCACCCTTCTCCCCAAAACCCCAAAAAGCAGATGCTGCATCACTAACAAGGACTCCATTTCCATTCCCTGGAAAGGCCCAACCCCTTTGGTGCAGGCTGTTCCCTGTCCCTGTGCCCCTGGCTGCCCTGTCCCCACTCACTGGACGTGGGCAGGGAGCGGAACTGGCACAGGGAAGGTGCCTTGTCACACACCTGCCAGCCTGGCACCACCTGCCAGCCTGGCACCACTTCTGTTTCTTCTTTTTTTTTCCCTCCCCCTCCTGGAGAGCCAACATTTGTCCACCGTTCTCCTCGTGAACTTCAGCCAAAGCTCAATTTAAAGTGATGTTGTTGAGAAAAAAAAAAGGTGAGCAGCGAAGCTCACAATAGGGGAAGTGTAAGGACAATTTAGAGATCAACTGTTTGAGAAACACTGATTTCCCTCTTTTATTTTCCTGCTCTGATCACATATTTCTGCATTTTCATGGAAGAAAAAATAATCAGTGACTAGAATTATCATGAATACTTATCCTGTGCTCAAGTGTGGAGCCACCATTTCCTTTGTCAAAGGAAACTCAGGAATAACTGGGCAATGAATTTGCTTGTGAAGTACCAAAAGAGATTTGTTTTTACCTGAAGGGAGGCGTTATCCATGGACCTGTGGAGCACAATCCTGGCACTCAGACATCCAAAGCTGTGGTGATGCTCCCTGAGATAATAAAGTCATTTACATTTCCTCCAGGGCGCTCTAAAGGGCAGCGCTGCCCGGCTGCACCATCTCGTGGTGTGACCGAGCCCTGCACGGCCTGAGCCTTTCAAACCCTGCTTTTCCCAAGACTTCCACCACTGACACATCAAAACCAAATTCTGCCACTGCTAGACCATGGCACGGCTTGGAGCACCACAATCCCGAGCACAAAAGCCATCCAGACCTTCCTCCCTCTTTGGGATGCAATAATCCAATTGTTTTCCAAGCATCATCATCACCCTGGGCATTTGCCTGATCCCTCTGGTTGTTATTCCAAGACCTATCCAGCAGGTCAGGGCTGGTTACTCATCTGAACCTGCTCAGGGTGACTGAGATCTGCTACAGAGGATTCCACTGAGACCAGGGCTCCAGTATTGAGAGGAAAAATCAGAAGGAAAGTTGAGTCACAGAGCTCCCGCCCTGTGATGCAGAGGCAAGGGCAGGACCTGTACGTGCCCTACTCCTACACAGCACCTGGTTCCTCTCAGCTGTGACTCTTTTCCCACCAAAATGATTCTGTAATTCTGTCATTAAATGGGTTCTTTAGGTTCTTCTAACAAAAATATTCCCCTCTTCTTCTAGATGCATTTGCTTGTGAAGGAAAAAGATGCTCTAAAAACCCCACAGATGAATTTTACACAGATCCCTGGTTCTCAGTCCTGAGGGTACAGCAGGTATTAATCAGGGGATCAGGCAGAGATTAGAAAGAAAGAAACCTAACAGCATTTATAAAATAATTTTCCTATTAAAAACACACATATAAATGCCAAACTTTCACCTTTCTGTGGGTTTGTCTGGCAGCAAATGCTTCACTTGCAACCACCTTCTCCAGCCTGATCCTTCCATGCAGACCCAACTCGAGACATGTGGGAACCCAGGACATTCCTGTGGCTGCCCTGGAGGACTCCAGACCCTGGCAGGGGGCTCAGAGACCTTGGCATGGAGTCACAAACACCTGTGCCTTTGATTTTAGCCCATGGAAACAATTACCAACTTTGTGTGAGGAGTTACAAGCCACAAGGGTTTGAGTAGAATGATGGTGAATTTATCACAGGGTGAAAAAGTAGAATTTTGGGTATTTAGAATGGGGGTTCAAGAGGCAAGATGGAGGAGGAATCTAGGTATGTCCTGTCCTCCTTCTTCTTCTTCTTCTTGTCCTCCATCTTCTGCTGTGATGGTGACACTTTTGGATTGGTTTAGAGTAGAGACAGACTGTCTAACATAGGTGATAGGTATTGGAAAATTATTGTAAATAAAGTACATGTAGTTTTTAGTATAAAAAGCTAACGCCACCACAAGGGCGGTCAGTGTGCCACAAACTGACCTGCTGGACAGATCTCAGCAGGTCAGAGAAAGAATGTCATAGATAAGAGAAAACAAACAACCTTGAAAAGCAGAACTGACAAATCTCGACTTCTTCTTTGGTCGTGGGGCTGGGAAAAAAGACTTTAATACCTTGGGGGTCATCTTAACCACAGAAACCCGAGAGAGACCTGAGCCAGGTGAGAAACACATGGTGTTCCTGTGGGCACCTTGACCCCATCCAGCTCCAGCAGCTCCCCCAGCTTCTCCTTTCCCTCAGGGGATGAATGTGTGCTGCAGACTGGGTGACCCAAGACCTGTGCCAGGTGAGCTGCCCAACAGCAGCACTCACAGCAGGCACTGCCACAGAGAGGTGACACCACAGCCTGGGAGAAGGGCAGCGATCCTGATTCACTCTCAGCCCCATTTATCCCTAAAAACCAGGACAGGCAGGTGAGGAACCAAACTGGTGAGGAACCAAACAGCTTCAGGGGTGCTGGGAATGTCATCATACAGGGAGTGCTGCATGCAGGGACTGGAGGGGATTTGTACACAACCCCCCCAGCCACCATCAGGTTTCCTCCTGCCCCCTCACCCTCTCCCAAAACCCAGGACCTTCCTCCTTTTCTCAGCTCCATCCTACAGGCTCCAGTAGCTTTGGAAAGCAGCCAGATGGATTTATCCAAACCTCAGCAGGTTCACCAAAAGGAACAGGAGCTGAGCCTTTCTGCCAAATCTGCTGGCACAGGAAGAAGGCCTTGGTGCTCAGCAGTCAAGGCTTTCATCTTTACTAAAGCCCAGCAGCTCCCAAGAGCTGAGAAGAATGGAATGAGAACTTTCTGGCCTGATTCTCTGAAGTCTTTGCTTCCCCCTCCCAATGCTTTCCCCACAGAGAATGGCATGTGGACAGAGAAAAGGGGATTTCTGGGAACAGACCTAAACTATTTGCATTATCAGACATGAAGAGAATGAAAAAAAAATAACACAGATAGTTTATTGTCAAACTGAATCAAAGCATGAAAAAAAAAATTACAAGGTTACACTGTAAAGAAATTTGGTTTTCATCACAAAAGCTCATTAAAATCAAAGAAAACAACCCATTGTCAAGCCAGCAACTCCCCAACAACCTCCCGAGCTTCTGAGTGCAACATTTATTGCAAGGCTGGGAATTCAGAGGCGGTGACATCAGGTTTGTAGGGACAAAAGGATCACCCCTCGTTATCTGGAGGGACAGAGAGGTTCTCCAGGGGGTGACACGAGTCTGGCTGAGCAGTGACTCCTCTGTTCCCTCTGAGCAGCAGCAGCAGCCTGGTCCTTGCTGGGGTGAGGAGGGTGATGGGTGCCAGCTGTGCTTGTGTCCAGCTTTTCCTGCCTTTCCATCCCCACCAGGGGTGTCCATGTCATGGAATCAAAGCCTGGGTGCAAACCTGAGCGATGCTGCTTTGGAGAGAGCATGGCAGGCACCATGGGGGGACACAGCCACAGCCACCACCTCCCAAACTCCTTGTGAGCCCCTCTGAGCCATGGCCAAACCTCTCCTTTTGCCATTGGGGTGCAGTGCAGGGGGACCCTGCCCTGTGGAGCCACTCTGAGCCCTGAGTGTCCCTCAGAAACGCCCTGGACATGGCCTCAACCATGGACACCCTCTCAGCCATGGACACCCTGCTCCCAGCACAGCTCCTTCCCCACACAACTCCTGCAGCTTTCCAGGGCTGCCACCTGTCCAAACCAGAGTTACCCACTGATCCCTGCTTCTCCAGCAGAATCCAGAACTTTCCAGAACGTTCCTGGGCTCCTGCCAGCGTGGCTGGGCTGGTGGAAGTCTGGATAGTCTGGATGGCAAATGTTGCTTGCCAGGAAAGCTGCTGGAGGCTGCATCCCACCTGGAGCAGCCCCACCCCATCCTGCAGGGAATTGCAGAGCAGTTTGGATTTCCTCCTGAGTCAAAAAACAACAAAAAGGAGGAAAAACCCATTGGAAAGCCTATAGGTGTACAGATTATTGTGTATTCAGTTGTGCAGACACTTGGTTTCTGTCAGCACAGAACAACAGGAGCTTTCTCGCCACCATAAATGAGCTGTTTTATGAATTTTGAAACACTTGTTTTACCAAGTGAAAAAATAAAAAAAAAAAAAGGAGAAAGGCATCTTTATCCTCATCTTTATCCTAAGTAGCAGCTAAGGAGATTGGTAAAATTAAAAACAAAAACAAAACAAAGCCAAACCTAAATAATCAAAAACCTGACCAACCAGTACAAAGTAAAAGCAAGCCAGGTTCTTCCAACCAATCATAGGACTAACTAAAAAATATTTTTAATTGCAACAAATGTGCTATCTTGAGCTAGCTGCTAATTCCAACAGGCCTGAGGTTTTGTGCTCATAAAGCATCAATAATATGTGCCTTTCCTAGAAAGGAAGGCTCTGCCTAAGTCTTACTGTGTCAGATAAAAAGTCCCAAAATAGATTTTTCCAACCAAATAAAGTGTTTTATTCAGATATTCATGTGGATATGGCAGTGATGTTAAGAACAGCTATTCAAGTAGCTGAAGTAAGCCCTTCAAAAGAAGTCACACAGCTTTGAGACTTGAACAAATTATTGTATGATCTCATCCAAGAGATCTAAATAGCTGGAACATCTGCAAGAGTCGCCACCAATTTATTTAGCAGAGTTCAGCAGCAGTTCATCAGCTCTGCTTGCACAAGCAGGTGCCAGGGCAGCCACTGAGGAGTCCTGCCATGACTGGGAGGGGAGAGGAGGAGGAGGAGGAGGGACAGGGATGGGTGATTTCACCCTCTGCCATGGATGTGCATTAGCAGCAGTGATTCCCTGCTGAATCAGTGCCTGTTCCTGAAGGAGAAGTGCAGAAATGCTTTTTCCCAGAGAAGTATTACATGCACAAGTAGCTATATTGTTAAAATTTTTTATTTGTGACAGTAAAGAAACCATTCAATACCTGATTGACAACACTTCTCTCTCCTGCAAACACTCATATGGTATCTGTAGTGTTTCTCAAGTATTGCTGGATTGTTCATTGCATCAAAGTGTAAACAGCTCCATCATAAGGAAAAAAAAAAAAGGAAAAAAAGAAAGAAAGAAAGAAACATTTCCATTGCTTACTCCTCTGTTGAGGAGCTCCCAATAGATCTTTAACAAGAAATAAGAGAGAGTCAGCTGGGATTTTACAACATCATGTGAAACAGAGAACTGACAGCTGGTTTTGCATAGTTAGCCCAGAGATTTTGAAGCAATTGCCCCACGCCAGCCTCACCTGCCCCTCCTCACCCCACAAAGGCAAAAAACATCACAGCACCTTGGAATCAGAGGCACAAACTTGTTTTTGTTTTACAAATAGGGCTGTGCAGAACTGTGGTTTATTAGGTTAAAAACAATCTGTCCAACAGAGGGTTACGCCTTCGGAAGTCACACAGCTACAGATTCTTTTTCTTGGTTTTTTTTTTTTCTTTTTTTACATTGAAATTTCAAAAGCTGCAACATCAGCACACACCAGTGTCATTTAGATACTTTATTGTCCCCAACCAGTCTAATCAAAATCATGCTGTAAGAAAAGTGATTGCGTACACTGACAACCAAAAACGCCTCCAGGTGTTGAGTTTCTTCCACGTACAACTTTTGCTGTTTTAATAAAGACCAAAAGGGCGAAACAAAGAGACAAAATTATTCTTCCAAAGCTACCTAAATGAACACAGCAATATTGTACATTTGCCACCAGCTCCCCATGCCCAGCCTGCCACGCCTCGTGGTGTGACCAAGGATTCTGTGCACAGCCCTAAGGTTACAAATGGCAATTTCTTTGTGAACACTTCTGTTGGGTTTCAAGGGTCTAAGGCATTCTGCCTTACAGCTTCATTTAAAAATACCCATACAGGCAAAAAAACCGTTTTTTAACCCAACATAAAAAGGACAACAGAACTTCAGGCCAGGCAGCATGTCTTTAGAATGACCAACTGGGAAAAGGGTTTTTAATATTTCTATAATATCCAGAAGTAGAACTGAAACCCAGGGTTTAGAACAGCCCTGGTGACCTGCATGCAGCAACTGCACTTCAAAATATGCAAGAGATTTAGGAAACAAGGGTTGTTTTTTTAATTTTTCCTATTTGAATTTTTTTTTTAAATCTTGTATTTAAAATACAATCAAATACCCGTATTGCAAATTTTACAAACATTCCACTCGTTTTCTGACTTTATGGACAGAACTCTATTGCTTTTTTTTTTTAGAATCTAGAAACTCTAAATATATAGCGTATGTATATCCACGCAAACTCAACACTTGAAATTTCAAGTATGATGATAGTGTCAAAATAAACAACTGTGACAGTTGTTGGCCAAATCTGAATACCCAGGGGAGTCCAAACCTGATTGCAGAGCACTCTGAGTTTTATTCCCATACAAGAATGGGTGGGTTAAAAAAAAATAGAACTGATCAGAACTTATAGAAAATACTCTTAATGCTAACAGAGATCAAAGCTGTGCTATGTTTTTTGTCTTTGTATTGTCACCAAGTGTCATTTTAATGCTGTACTAAGTTACAGTAAATTTTTTAAAATTTGGGGGTTTTAAGAGCCAAAATGATACAGTACAAGTATGGTTGTACAGAACATCATCAGAACCATTCCTGCAGAGGCTGGTGCAGAAGTTCAGTTGCCCATTCTATGTGGATTGGAAAACAATACAAGACACTTTAATAATATAATCAACATTCATTCACAGACTTAAGGCAACTGGTTCATGAAATCGCTGCTTGCAGAGATGCAGACAGGTGACATGGTTTGTCTCACGTCCCACAGGTCACAACTGTCACACTGGCTCGTGGGTTATTCACTCTTTGTCTGATTGTTTGGTCTAATGCTAACGAGAAAAAGTCTTTGAATTTCTTCAGCCATTCCTCTCATACCTGCACGACTAACTACAACCTGAATACTTCCCTGCAAACTGCACTGGGGCCCTGGGGCCACAGGCACAGTTGAAAATACTGCTCAGAGAACAACTTTTTTTTTTTTTTCTTTTTTTTTTTTTTTTTTTGGCAGCTTACAGTTTCATTACTCTGGAGTCAAATACAAAATTAAACAATCTTAAACTGAAAGTAAACGTTAATGGACTAACCAGAATCCACACGTCCTTTTTCTTGTTTAATTCTTTTTGTTATATTTTAAACAAAGTAGGTTGTTTGTTTTTTTTTTAAGATTTTTCATTTTCAAACCTGACACTTTTGTCTTTTTGTTGTGGCACAGATTGATACAGTACTGAGGTGATGCCAGCTGGTTAAGAAACAAAAGGGTGATGCCCTAGAGACTCACGGGTGTGATGGGACTGCCTCCAGCACCCCTGGGCCCAGCCACAGCTGGAGCACAGCTGGAGCACAGCTGCACTGCAAGGGGGGCTCAGTTTGACACTGCACCCACCAGCACCCACTCACTGCCTGTGCAGACTGGCCTGCCCCTCTCAGATGGATTTGTTAAGCTGCTTCACCAATGGTTTTGAGACGAGGATCACAAGCCCCAGGTCCATCACAAAGGAATTTGTGTTTTTCCCAAGTCATTGGGACTTTTCGAGGAAAAGAGAAAAGGCAAAGGGGGTCTACAATTCAGAATTTAGCACAAGGCTAATTAGAAGCACCAAATAATCCATTTAGTCTTCTCTGATGACAGCCAAACACAGCTGCACTTTTTATGTTTGCAGATTTCTGCTGTGGACAATAACTGAAAGGTGACACTGGAAAGGAGGAGGGGAAAAAAAGGTGCCTTGTTCAAAGGCATAAAATATTTAAAAATCATTCATCTGAAATACCTATGGCACTGCAGAAGATGTTAAGCAGGCTCTCAGATTCAGAGATGAGTCTAACTCAACTCCAAAGCCAGAGGACCAATTTTAGTCTAGGCTAGTAACTTCTGCCATCCAGCAACACTTGATACAGCTCATAATCTGCACCTCACACCTTGGGGAAAAAGAAATACAAATCAAAGGTGTGGGCAGTGAACTTCCTGCATTTTCATGTATCAAAGAAAGAAGAGGGCTTCATTTTAATTGAAAAAAAATTGAAAAAAAATCCTTTACAGGTCACCTTTAACTGGTATATCAGATACCAATGGATTAATCCATGGGGGTGGGTTATGAAGCCTGCATTTTTATTTATTGCCCAAGTTTGCAGCTTACAGAACATGTCTCATAGCACAGGCACAGTGGCAAAAACAGTATAACAGCCGATGGTCAACTCCATTTGGTGAGTATACAGTAGCAGCAATGAAAAGAAAAAAGTACTCCAAACAGCTCAATGTAGATCCAGCTTCCCCAGATGGGTTGTTTTGAGAAAAGAATCTGAAGCTAATAAATAGATCTCCTTGCTGTTCTCCCAAGAGAATGGTTTTCCAAAAAAGAAGAGGCATGGCAGTTGTGCGTGAGCAGAGACAGCAGAACTTCATCTGTCTGCATTAAAGGTGCTTTAGGTCTATCAGCCACCTCATTTCCTCAACTCCATCACTCCCTAAACACTCAAAACAACTGCAGATATGTTTTAAAACTGTGCCCAAAATCCTCATCAGTGAAACAACCATGTTAATGACCCCAGTTCACCCCTCCCACGACCGCCTGAACCTTCTGAGCATGACAAAGTGTAACACAACTCACTGTCATCGTGGAGACAGGAACCCAGCATCTTGCTTTCAACTTTTTCCTTTGTTATATATTACAGTGCTCTATAAATTTTTTTTTTCCTTTTTCCTTTTAAAGCATTTAGACAATACAAGACTAAAAGATGTCTGGAAATACGTCTTATACAAAAATGAATTTTTATCTTAAAATAACATTCAAAAAGGCACTTCATTCTGTAAGAAAAAATTCAGAGTCAGGTCAACTGCTCTAAGCAGGGGGGTAAAATTGTCTGCATAGTGGGAGGGGAAGAAAGGGAGAGAAATTCAACTGCTGAAATACAAGCTTCTTTTTTTTTTGGCATGTTTTAAGAAAAGCTGATCCAGTAAAAGATGTCCATTTATGAAATTAATTAAAAGAGTCCCATTTAAAATAGCTTTTTTTTTTTTTTCCTTTAAAAAAGTAGTCTGAACACATGACCTTAGGAGTCAGGCTTCTGAAGGCTTAATAGCATCACTCATGATTGTCCTTCGTGTCCAATGTAACAGGAAGATCAAGAGTAGCACTTCTGACTGGGGTGACCTCCCCAAGCTTACATTTGAAAGAGCTGAAAGAGATGGAGACAGCCTCTAGCACTGCAATCTAGGAGCAGGAGTCAGTCAGAGTTAAGGGCTACCTGTTGCAGAGTTTATGAAGCATACTGTAAACTTCTTCCTCTTTGCTTAGTCCTTCAAAGAAAGGAATAAGATCTAGCAGCTCTGTGTCTGTCATGTCATCAAACCAGGACTGCACAGGCACCTGAAACAAAGCAACCAACAAACACTGAGAGGGTTTCATGATGTAAAAGACACTGAGTTTTGTCTGTGTAGGCGTTCTGTAAGCATCACCACCATGGTTAATAACAATCATGGCAATTAGCCACTCATTAGCATGCAGGTGGAGCAGCAGGGTCAGCCCAAGGAGGACAGCTGAGCTTCACCTGCATGTCCAGGTGACCCACATGAGCCCACACTGGGCAGCTCTCCTTGCTCTGCCTCCCTGCTATCCAGAACAGGCTGCAAGGCAGACACAGCTTAGGAAGCTGCACTGACACTTCATTTACAGGCTGTTATTTTTTTTTCCTCTCTAAGAATTATCAGAGTGAGTCACCAGGCATAGGCAGGCAGCAACAACCCCTTCCAGCACGGGGTTTGCAGGAAATGTTTAACTGCAAGGGCAGAACATTGTTCAGGTAAAAATGTTACATCTAGTGAGTGGGTTCAGAGAACAACACAGATAATAACCCTGATTAAATATGCAGGCTGGATTTGGGGAAGGTGTTCTGTGTATCTTCAGCACCCTGAGGTCTTTCCAAGACTATCTTGGATCTTGTTACAAGCTCTGGTTTCTGCAGAGACTCCAGTATCAGTCAGCCAGCAGCACTTTTCTATACATGATTAAACCACTCTGACAAGGCCCTTAATTTCATCTCCCAAATTTCTACAGCTCATTATTTCCTTGGCACTGATTTCCAAGATACCAAATGATGATCTTGGATCAGGTTTTTAATTTTAACCATGAACATAAATTAGAGCTGCAGGTCCTGGTTATTATAAATGGCAGCTTTAAACCATGTGTGGCACCAACCAGAAAAATGTTTTCACCCCATCACTTAGGGCATCACAATATTAGGATCTGAACTTGAAAGCTCACTGCTGGAAGATAAATAGCTCTTGATACAAAAAGAAAGAACAGAAAAAAAAAAGCTTCTGGAGAGGCAGGACTGTGCAAAAGCAATGTTCTTAATAAAAGATTTCCTACATTGATTTTTAACAGTTCACAGAGAAGGCAGCCTAAAAACATCAAAGCAAACAGTGCACAGCCTGGTTGTCTAAAAGTCAGCAGATCTGAGAGCTCCAGCTTCTCCCCTGGCAGCTAAAGCAGATGTGAGCAGCTGTGCTGGCTGCAGCAGGATGGAGCACCCCAGACCTCTCCAGCAGAGCTCCTGGAGCCAGTGCAAACACCCAGTGAAAATGCACATTGCTCCTCATTGTTCTGCCCTACAGAACTGCTGCCTGCCCTTTATCCTTATTCCTAAACCTTGATTAACTTGTTGACTAACAGTTCTAATTATGGAGCTATGACAAAAGTAATTGAGAGAGAAGCATCTTGTTTTTTTTTTTTTCTTTCTCTTACCCACAAATGCAGATCCCAGTAGCAACCAGTAAATCATTAATTATCTTGCCTAATAAAATATTGTTCACACAACGAAAAAAGATAGGAGTACCTAAAAAGAAGTTCAAGCATGTGGCATTCACATTCTCTGAAAAAATCCCTTCACCCAGGATTTTTCTCCTGGGAAGCTGAAAAGCCTCAGAGAAAAGGAAAACAATTCTTATCTCATTTGCTTCTCCTGTGTTGTGCTCATGTGGAATGTGTTTGGAGATTGTTTACCCACAGGTGATTGTTCCATTGGATTCTGCTGTGAGTTGTTTTCACTCTTTGGCCAATCAGGGCCAAGCAGTGTCAGGACTCTCTCCAGAGTCCCAAGTTTTCATTATTATCTTTTTAGCCTTCTGTAAGTATCCTTTCTGTATTCTTTAGTATAGTTTAGTATAGTGTTCTTTAATATAATATAGTATTATAAAGTAATAAATTAGCCTTGTGACAACATGGAGTCAGATTCATCATTCCTGCCTTGGTCAGGGGTGCCTGAAAATACAACACAAGCAAACCATTCTTTCTGCAGTCACTACTCCAAAGAATAAAATCTGTGCTGCAGGGCAGCTTTGCTTCTTAGAGCTGGGTTGGTTTTTCAGGTTCCACACCACTGTGTATTCCTCAGAAGTGCTGGAGCTCAAGGCAGCAGCCAAAGCTCAGAGCACAGGAGCAGTCATGGCTGTGACATTCTGTCAAGATCACTTTGCCCATGTCCTTCAGTGAACCCCAGAACCCAACTGCGACCTAAAAAACCACAGAATCTGACACAGTGCTCTGAAAAGTCCATTTTCTCAATCACAAAACCTGGGTGAGGGCCAGAGAGATGAAGTTAGGCTGGAGTACTCTGAATACTTACTGCATTTTCAGGATGGAAGATGTAAGATGCAGGAGAATTATCTACTATAATAACTTTACTCAGCTCACGGCCCAGTCGACTCAGATCCTTCACGTAATTGCCTCGGTGGAAAACACAGGATTCTCTAAAGAGCCTTGCCCTGAACACACCCCAGCGATCCAGTAAGTCAGCTACTGGGTCTGCATACTTAAAAATACAAGTCAGAAACACCAAGTTAGCAACATGCAGAAAAGGCTGGTTCACAGAGAAGGGACATAAAATAGTTTCAGATAAAATGCCCTTTTTCTCCATTTTTGTCCTTGCTGCTTGTTAATTAACTCAATTGCCTGCAAACCTGAAGTGATTAATACAGAGATAAAGCAAAAGTAGGACAATTCTCTTTCTAGAAAAGCCTAACTTAATGTTTTCTGTGATTTATTAATTAAGTTTTATTCTCAGGGCCAACTTAGTGTTAACCTGAGAGTTTTCTAGAGATTGATAGATCCAGAGATCTCACCTGCCATTACCATAAAACCAGCCAATGCTAATAGAAAATCAATATGAAGTTTTTCCCCAGCTGATCTGTTTCCATGTGCCTCTGAAGATAAAATGCAGTGAACAAATCTGAGCCTGATGTGACTCTGCCAAATGTTGCCCTTGGAGCAACTGGGTCAGCAAGACTCTTAAGATTACCAAATTGCATAATTAGGCCAAAAAGGATCAGCCAAAGATGTTATTAATAAAACTACTCATGTACAATACCAGGGAAATTCACATTTTATACATAAGATGGGATTTTAAGTGAGGCACAGCTTAGAATCCAACAACTTATATAAAGTGACCAAGAACAAGTATCCAAATAAACTCAAACATGAATAATCACACAGTTGAAAATTGTAGTTACATCTTATTATTGCACAACAGGAGTTACCATTTTCCTATATTTTAAACCAAGAAAAAAGCCTAATGTTGAAATCAATCATCTCTTGATTATGAAATAAGGCACATAATTTCAGTATGAAATTGGGGCAGTATTTAGGATTTTTTCAACACGACTGAACAGTATGTGGTCAAGAGAATGCAGGGGAAAAGGCTTTACAGAAGATCAGGTCCTGGCCCCTGCCACCATCTCTACACTAGGCTGGAGCAAAAGCTTGCCATGCTACAGCACTACTTAGAAATAATCAAATCATTTTACAAACACACCACAAGTACAATACACTGAAGGAGGTGGAGAATTCCAGATCACTCTACTACTGTAACATCTACCACAAAAACTACCTACGAGCCACTACTGCTACTGCAGGACCAGAGGGCACAAAATATTCCTGGGGATGTTCCAAGCTTTGCAAAAAAGTCTCATTTCTTTAACTCCAGGTTGAAATTGCCCCTCAAGAGAGCAAGAAGCTTGGTTCCCAATTTCCAGTGAGTTTCTGAGTCACTGGTTGATGGTGTAGACAGGGTTTAATTCGGTGCTTTATTTCATGCCCAGCTTTCATGTGCTGCTTCACTGGCACTCTATTTGTTCTAATTTCTCACTATAACCATGGTAACTTGGGAGCCTTTCATATTGGCATCATGAGCAATGCATGGAGGCTACATTATGAGACAAGCCCATATGTGATGGTGTTACCATGGAAACACTTACCCACACACTAGCAGACAAAGTACACACTGTCAGACAAAGAAGCAGAAAAGAAGGGGAAAAATTAAGATAGTACCAACTGTGGAAATAATCATCCATAGAAAACCCAACCAAAAGTCCACTGACCAGCACCATAAGGGTTAAAGAGATGAAAGGAGGAACAAACCTTGGCTAGACTGGCTGTGAAGAGTACACATTCAAAGAGCTCTCCCATCCTCTGAAGAAACTCGTCCACATGTGGTCGTTTCAATACATAAACCTGGAATGATAACAGCATTTAGGTCAGATGCTGCTCAAGGAAAGGAAAAAAAAAACCCAAAAAAACAAAACCACTCTTGCAATGCCAGCACTTGAAACAAAAGTTAACAGGGAAGCAGTTCAAATGAAATGCTGGGGAAAAAGGAAAGTATGCAAGATAAAAGTAGAGCTGCAATAATGAGAGATTGGCACACACAGAGGCTGCCAAGCCCCTGCTGGTGATGGAACTGCAAACACTGAGCATCATCAGGAGGGTGCTCCTCAAAAATCTCATTAAAGGCAGAGACAGGAGGGCTCCTCAAGAAGTGAGGATCTGGATCTTTCCACCAAACCCTTTCTGCTGCTGGGAAGCTGAGGAGCTCCACAGAAGGAATAAATCTGATTAAACCTCTCTGACAGCAGGCATTGCTCAACAGGGACCTGTTTTCCTTCTGTGGCTGATTGTCTCATTTCTGAAATTCCAGGTGCTGAGCACCACAGCTCACTATGGAGAGTGATCAAGCCCTCCAGCTCTACAGGGAACTTTTCTCACCAAAAATCCTCCCAGCACCATGCAGAAAGCCTGAAAGTGCTGGGTTTGATATCTGACAAAGTCTACAGCATCTTCTGAAGAGGACCTTGCCAAAAG